>NW_026623335.1:1566620-1581850 GCF_030028575.1 Malurus melanocephalus
GGGGGGCGCCCCCCCCCCGCCAGCCCCGGAGCCTCCCCGCGGGGCTGGGGCTGGGGCTGGGGCGGCCGCGGGCGGGGGCGGGACCTCCCTGGACGGGCAACGCGGAAACAGCCGCGACGGGCGGCCCCGCACGTCCTCCCGCCCCCGGGGGCCGCCGTTTCCAGGGCGCGGAGCAGCGAGCAGCGAGCAACGCCGCGGTGTTTTACGGGCTTGGAGGACAGAGGCGCCCCGCCGGTGTCCCCCCGCCGCCCCGCCCGCACACTCAGGCCGGGGGAAAACACGAGGCCGTGGGCTGCTGGAGCAGGCTTCGTTMTTACTATAATTAATTACTATGATCATCGCCGTCGTCATTATTTAGGCTTCCCCCCGTCGGAGATTTCCCGAAGAAAGAGCCCGAAGGGTCAGGATCAAGCAGGAGCCCCCCAAGCCCAGGCTGGCATGACCGAGGAGTTCCATCCGTCCSGGGAACGGGGAGGCGGCGGGAATCGAGCGGCCCCCTCGGTACCGGAGCTGAGCCGCCGCCCTCCCCGCCGGCCCGGGCGTAAGTAGGGCTGGGTGCTGCCCCTGAGCCGCGCTCTAAGGCTGGGAGTTTGTGASACCCCGGCTTTTGTGGGTAAATCAGTTCCTACCCATCCTAATTGCAGAGAAACTTTTTGAGACCGGAGCTCGAAGACAAAACTCCAAAGGTAAAACAAACCCCGAAGGCCTTAACTTTTTACAGAACGATATGTTTTGTAAACAAATCTCTGKTTTTTACCCACACCCGGTACTAACTGTACTGTTAGTAAAATCAAGTCCAAAGGCTCAGGAGGCATACACGTGTGTGCACCCTTTTAGAAGGTCAGGCCATCTCCAAAGTTTCCAATTAAAAACAAAAATTGAAGAASGGAAAACAAAATACAGGCATTGCCCCTTAAATAAAGAAAAGTAGAATCCCTCTTGATTTTATTTTGTATATATGATGCATAGTAAACAGCATTCTTACAACAACATATTTTTGTAAGTAGGATGAGGTTTCRTATCTGAGAAGTTTCCAAACTTGATTCTATGCTTTGTGCATGCCACAGCTATTGTGTGGGGTGATTTGCACGGATGATTGCAAAAATACGTTATTAAACTTCCCTCCATTCTTTTTCTCATGGAAAAGACACCAAAAGGCACATGCAAACAATCCAGTGCATTTTGAAGCAACATACTCCCATTATGGATTTAGCAAGATTTTTTTGTTTGTTTTGCATAGRTTGTTTTATTTTTAGCATCAGTCTGGTTGCCAAAAAGCAGCCTCCCAGTGTGAGTGATTACACTGCAGTTAACTGAGTGTGCAGTCTGGGTCTCGCACAGGAATGAATGTCAAAGCGGCAGAAACATCACCAGTTTTCTTAGCAGACACTGCTGTGAGGATGTTCTTGCTACACCTTGATGGAAGGCCTGAACAGCGAGCAGTTCCTTAGAAGTGCCGAATAATCTGACTTCTTGACATTTGCTTGTCGTTTGGTTAAGGGCATTGTAAGAAGAGGAATGAAGGACAAACATCCTGGCTGGCACCCGCTGTGCTAATGGAAAACATGATGAATGCCAGTTTGCCATCAGCTGCTCATCACCAGCTCTGCTGGCAGCTGCCATGTTCAGCAGGCTGCTGGCTCAGCCCTTCTTGGGAGCRTTCCTTTGGCTCCAAGGGAGCTGGTGTGCCACCATTTCAGCCCTTAATGGTGCTGGACCACAGACCGTGGTCCTGAGTTACTCAGCGGAGTAGCAGAGTAGGTCTGTGGTGCAGCACAAGAAGGAGGAACATCATTTTCTATTCCTCAGTGTGGCAGCCAAGGTGTTGGTGTCACCTGCTTTCACCATCACTCCTGACCTACTGGTGGCTCTAACAGAGCAGTGGATGGAAACGTTGGGTCTCTCCCAAACACTCTCCTGTTAAGTAATATTTGCTGTGATGAAAGCAGGTTGCAAACACTTTCTTAYTTGTGCCTGGAGTGAGACCTCCTCACTCACCTATCTGAGGCTTGTGGCACCTCAAATAACCAAGCTTGAAAGAAGAAAAATGAATAGATGATGTGTAGGATAAGGATGATTAGTACTTAAAATACGTTCAAGCACCCTTACCTAAAATACAACACTGTTACTTTACTTTAATCCTAAAGTGTTATCTATTTTATGGTGAGGAAAGCAGAAATGAAGAAACCAGCCCTTACTTCCTCATGCGGAAGCTATCCCAGCTTGCCAATTCGTTAACAAATGTTTTAAGCAGTGAAGGGAAAAAAATTGTGCCATTTGCTCATAAGGCAAAACCATTTGGACTACCAGAAATTATAGAGTAATGTGAAAGRTTTAAGCCAAATAAGGGACAGCAAAAAGAGAAAGCAACTGTAAATATTGGGAGAAGTTAAGTAATATGTTAGCAATTAATACACATTTCTTGTATGTTCCATAACTCTGGGAGACAGGCCTGCAAAAAGAACTACCATTCATAGAAAATAAGCAAAAGCAGTTAAGGCAACATGAATCCATATTGCAGGAAAATAATTAAAATCAGGCAATTAACGGCATACAAAGTCATATTTTTAGTGGGAATCAGTTGCTACCATTTTGAAAGGAATTTAAATTCAGATAAACCTTTAGAACAGATGTTCAACTACACAACAAGCCCTGCCAGAGGACATCAGTTAAGGAGGCATTTAGTATTCTTTTATGTGTTTTAAAATGCCTTCTCTTAAAAGAATGGTGCAACCTGGATCTCAGGCTTCTAAGTACTATTTACAATATTTGCTATTAAAGAAAATGTTGAGATAAAAATAGAAGGATTTCCTAGTAAAAGAGAGATAGTATTATTTGCAGCCATGAGGCTTTTTGCATTCCCTGAGCTTGGACTAGATATGTTTATGGTTATGAGCTACACACAGGATCAACACATTTTCCTCCTTGTTTAACAAGAGCCCAACTTGACCCCATCCTGCAATCAGCACACGCATTTTTTCAGAAGCATTGGCATCCTAAGATGATTGCTGAAAATGACATTGAAATATAGATTGTGAAAATCACCGGTAAGCAACCMATGGTATTGGTTTTCAGTTCTCACCGTGATTGTATGGCAATGTATTTCTCGGGACTCATTAGATCAGGGATTTTGGCTTGGAGCTCTCTTTGATATCTCTTTGATAAATTGGTCAAACTGCTTGCATTGATAGTTGTTATCATTTGAACAGAAAAAGAACGTGAAAATATATATTTGCAGACACCCAGAGTCAAGTAAGTGGACGATGCTGTGGATTCAACTCAACCACACAATGTAAAACAGAAACCCATTCAAATACTGTTCATCCTTTCTTCTAATGCACTTTTAATATTACCTTCAACTTTCAAACCCAAAGCTAGCAGATTTTCCACTTTGTCCAAGGGGAAAGTATTCAATTCTTGGATGTTCAAGTGTGCCAGATTTCTCCAACTTCTTACTTATGTGTTTTCTAAGAAAATCTCCCATGACAATAACTTGTCAGAAAATGTGAATGAGTCATAACTCCTAAGCCCTATGAAACAATTTACAGGGATTTAGAAATAGGCAGGGATTATTACAGTTCACATGCAAAATTAATAKCACCTTTTTCAAATGCTAGCAGCATTCGTTCAAGCAGCATTCTTGATTCACTTTTCAAGTTAYGTAGTTCTTCATCCCAGTTTTAACAGTCATGTTTCTTATACAAAAATGCCAGCAAGGACTTTAACAGCCACCCCAATTATTAAAAAAAAATGCTCTCTATCCCATATCCCACATTTCTCAGTGTTTCTAATAATGATGGGATTTCAGTTTACTATGTTTATGARGATGGTCAAATACTGAAGGCAAAACTCAGTGTGTCTATACAATTTGAATAGAAATTATTCAGAAGTAAGATTATTAGACCTGATTTTCTTCTTTAAGCGGAAACTCAAGCAGCTATACTTCAAAAAGGCATTAATTAGATCTATAATGGGAAAAGTACTGAAATGGAAAGAAATAAATGAAGTGATTACTTTAATTTCCAAATCTTAAATACAAAGATTTGAATGTAATTTCTGCAGGATGCCCAGCAAGCAAAACCCTTTAGAGCTTTGAGTCTCTCAGGTAGCACTTTTATATATGTATAGTTTTTCTTGTCTCAGCAGACATTCATCTGATGTTCCTAATGAGATTAAATACATGAAAATACACTTACTCAGTTTTCTTGAACTATAGCAATGGCTGTGTTTCCTATAATGATGTTGAATATCCTTTTCAATTACTAATACCAAGAATTTGGCAGTAAGGCAAGGARTGTCCCTTCATTTGGTGAAATGTTAACCTCCTTGAAGGTGGAGTTCTGTCATTGATTTCAGTAGGTCCAAGATTTCCCTACATCTGGTATAAAATCAAGGCCATTCTTCATGACAAGTAAATATATARTAATGGCACAAAGGATTCTAAATTCAGAATGGAATTGGCATTAACTGTGACAAAACGAAGTTGCACAAAAACCTTTCTATTCRCTAAGATTTCTGAAGTATTGCTTCAGTGGTTCATAAAGGTGTCACGATTGGTTTAATACCTTTGATATTTATAAGGTATTTATCTAAACTTTTTATATTCATGTCGTACACTGAATATCTTAAGCCATTTGTGAGTATTTTAATCAGTAGATTACATGAGGATAAAAACCCCCTCCTATGTACAAATTGTCATGATGCCTTCCTTATAGACTGTTGTTGCATTTCAGCAATTTAACTCAAATAAACAGTCTYTGAAAAGGAAAAGTTCAGATTACCAGGGAGAAAAAATGGTTTCAGCTTCCAAAGTGTATTCACAGCACAGGAGTTGAAAAGGGTTTTGTTTTATGGGTTTTGTTTGTTTTAATGTGGATCTCCAGAAAGTTGCAGAACCGCATCTCTTTCAAAAGTTTCTGATGAACACTAGGATCTGGGTTCTCACATGTAAAACCTCTGTGTTTATGTGGGGTTTTGTTTGTTTGGGGYTTTTTGTTTGCAGTCTACGATAATTAGGATCAAATTCTTGCCCTACATTGTGCTAGTATGCTGCTTTGGGCTTCAGTGAGGAAGAAGCTCGATCTTATCCAGAATAGGTTTATATAAAGGGCATTCTACCGCCAAAACCATTGCTAAGGTATTAAAATAATTAATATCTTTTCTTGCCTTCTCTTAAGTTGCTGCCCTGCCACSTAGCAGCCTGACTTTGGAAAACAAAACCCAATGTCTTCTTAAAATTCTGTAAGGAAACTTATTCAGACAGAAGATGTTTACCTCTTGTCTAAGGACACTCAGAAATTTCAAATGCTTGACATACCCTCCAAAATGAACTACTGGAAAGGATGTAAAACATGACAAAAAAACATATTACTAGATCACCTTTTTGAGTTGTTAGCACATGAACATTAGATATCTGAGCCATTAGATTTGCCCCTNNTTTTTTTATTCATTGGAAATGCAACATGGAAATGGAAAACAACATGAACTTGTACCCACATTAATTCTGTTTTGTCTTTTTGTGTTTGCCTTTGTTACAAGCAGCAAGGCGCGTAGCTCAGTCAAAATCAATAGCGGCGTGAACTCGTCTGGTGGACCTTGGTGACATCGGCTGGCAAAGCCTTGCTGCTCTTTGGAGTTGTGTTTGACGTGGCACAATGGAACGCTAACCTGACCTCATCTGCTCAGATACCTCCCTGTCCTTTGGGAAAACAGAGTTGTGCAATGCAGCCTGTCCTAATAACTCCTGGCAAATGCAGGCCAACCTTTTCTGTCCAGCAGTCACAGCTGGGTAAGTTGCACGTCAGTCTCTTTTCTTGGGTTAAAATGGAAATAGGCTTCCAAGTGATTTTGCTGTATAAACACYAAATTAAAATTTGTTGGCTTGAAWGTTTTTTCACACTGTCAAAAAAGGRACCCTGTCTTTCTGCATTTTCTGCCTCAGTTACTGTGTGTTCTCAATTGCTCAGCTATGATACCAGATAGAAAAACAGGTATCTGATAGAGCATATCCTGTAAAAGAGAGAGAATGTTTATCACAGTCATTTACATCAATTCTCATGACTGATGAACATCATAACTTCAGTTGATGCATATATAAACCTGCGACTAGGAATCTGTAACACAATACAAAACTGCTAAAAGCGAAAAAGGAGACTTCAGAGTTGAATTTCAKTGAATAAAATAGATTGCATAGTGGGCTGAATAAAGAGATATTTGCTTTCTAAAGAATGTTAATAGCTTTTACAGTAGGAAAGAAAAAAAAAGCAGAAATACATGCTACTTTAATATTAGTATGCCATTCTAATGAGTGAGCCTGTACTTGAAAACTCTCAAGTGCAYGAACAAGAAACGGAATTGCATGATAGAGCCTAAACCTGTAAGAGCAAAGGACTGACACAGTAGCTGTCATTAACAGTACAGAAATAAAAATYGCTGAAATAGCCATCTTTGAATGCAGGGATGTTCAGTCCTGCATCACCAGAAATAAAAACAGAGTTTTCTATTTCACTGACTATAAAGTCCCACAGTCCCAATGAGTTCAGTTCCACAGCTTCAGYACCTTCAGCAGGAAAGGCAGAAAAGAAGCTCCATCTGGTGGTGTGGTTGATTGTCATTGCTTTCCAATTTTGTCTAACTGCAAATACATTCCAGCAACAAAATGAAGAATTGAAATAACATGAACATATCACCTGTCCTGCAAATGGAACCAGCATTATCTAACACTTGAAAATCAGAAAATATTCTAAAACCAGCACCTTCTATTTGAAGCAAATAAGAGTTGAAGCCTTTGAATACAAGGCACACATGATCCTGTCAGGATAGCAATCTAACAAACATGAAAGGGTGCACACTTCAAGAGGTGACCTGCTGCAGCCTGGGGTGGGGAGAAGAGATGGCAGGACTTGCTGGTTAAAGGATGAAGGAGGAGGCGGTGTGTGAACATAAAGTTAGGGTTGCTACGGCACCTGTTGTATAAAATATACAATTATTATTATTATTATTATTATTATTATTATTATTATTATTATTACTACTATTACTATTTGCAAAGAATTTCTGAACAAACTGAGGCAATGCTGGTGGTCAGGTAAAATAATTTCACCTTAGCTTACAAATAATTTTAGCAAAGTACATGATTTCAGCAAAGTCACTGCTTTGTGGCATTGGGAGACATGTTCCCCCAAGCTGATGTTTAAAAATGTTATAAGCATTGTAAAATATGAACCAAACTGGGTAG
This sequence comes from Malurus melanocephalus, assembly GCF_030028575.1. Classification (NCBI taxonomy): domain Eukaryota; kingdom Metazoa; phylum Chordata; class Aves; order Passeriformes; family Maluridae; genus Malurus; species Malurus melanocephalus. The sequence continues at coordinate 1,573,858 of NW_026623335.1, forward strand.
ATGAGAGTAGGGGTGGTGCCACTGAGGTTCTATGCTTACTTTCATGCACAAGTTCATGTCTGATACTGCTCCTTCAAGAGTGCTTTGTTCTCAAGTCTCTCTCAAGACATGCTCCTAGTCCAAGTTTGTGCTAAACAACAGTAGTCTTAAAGACAGATACACATAAACCTCGTCCTGCAAACTCAAGTAAATAAAATACACTTCGTCTACTCTTTTTTTAATACCCACATTTCAATGGGCAATATGCTGCATTTCATCAAATCAGTGTATCATTGCTTTATTTCTAAAGAGTAGAAGAGAGCCTAGTATTAACTACCCATAAAAAAATCCATGTTAAAAGAATGATGGGAATACAGGTTCAAGCATCAATACACYAAAAATTGCCTGAAGTCACATTGCCTTTCTAACCTTAATGCAGCCCTTTTTAATTTTTTTTTTGAGCTCATCATTTAGGTTACAACCTTTAATTATGCATTTTTAGGCCATTTTTCTTTCAGGACTGTCTCATTAAGCACACAAGATAGACAGTTACTCAATGGTGTTGTCACTGCCTTTCTCTACATTGCTCTAAGCATAGCTGTAGGCCTTATTTATTGAACAATATTCCAGTCCTGCTCTGGAAATGTGAAGGGATCTACTCACAGGATCCTCCATTGTGCTCAGCACCACAGGATCTTCAAGTGCCTCAGAAACAGTAGACTACTGTGAGCTGAAGAATTCCTGATTTTTACCATTAGAGAGCTGAGCTGTGGAGAGGCCAAAGAAAAAAGTGTCCTTTTATTTTAAGTGCTCATTTTGGAAGTGTGCAACTTGACTTTCGGTATTGCTTATGAGAATTGAAGATTTTTCGTGGACTCAGCACATCACTCCTTTTGATTTCAGCTGGAGTCTGAAATCTGACTGCTCAGGTTATTGGGGTAGAAAGTTAYCAATAGGCATCAGGGAGCCAAGTTGGTTTGAGCAATTTGCATAGCACTTCCAGGTGCTTAATGTCAGGACCAGCAATAAAATTTAGTTCCTTTAAGCTAGAAAATGACTTGCCTCCATGGCAGGACCATCCTTTCCCTTCCTGTGTTCTTTGTAATTTGAAGAAAATTAAGTCCAAGTCCTCCAGCCATGTTTGTAGTATGTGATCATGGGATCAAAACCTTATCAAAGAATGTTATCATGATTCATATCATCATGAATTGGAATGGCAACCTTGATAAAGTTCYTCTAGACTCTGTGTTCCTAGTGGCCTGAATTGTGTCAGTTCCTTTTACAAGTCCTCTGCAGATATTTGAACATAGTTCAATACATKTTCATATAGTAAATATTTAAGAATAAGTTTAGCAGAATATATTCCTTTGCTGGTGTCTGGACTAGTAACCTGCTGTAATTCTGCTTCTGTCTCCGTTTTCATATCCAACTAAAACAAAAAGACAAATCCCACGTGTCCTATTTCTTTTCACTCCCAAACTGAGGAGACATTTAAAGACTGCTACTTCCGTGATTCAGTACATCTTTTCTAATGTCTCTGCGATATGATAGACTGTGACTGCAACCTAATGGTGCCAAAACTGWGTTGTTTATCTTTTTACTCAGTGAAGCAGAAGGACTCAGCTCACTTCAGTTTGAAAATACTTCAAGGAGAAATCACACTGTAAGGAGTTCAAAACCAATTCAGTTGAAAGAAGACRCTTTGTTTTCAAAATAAAGATGTTCTTGAAGAAGTGGTGCCATGCACACCCTGGTCTGTCTCCTGTCCAAGAAACAGAAGTGAATGAGCACAGTTAAAGTGAACAGAACATTTTTGCTGCTYTACATTACCCTCTTCCCAACAGCAGTAAGTCGATCACTGTCCACTCATCCCATTGGATTTGTTGCTTTGATTTCTGGTAGTTATTGTCCCTCTTCACTCCATACTACTATTTCCTAATCAGATAAGCAGTGCTACCCAGACCCTTTCCACCAAGCATTTAATTTCCAAATCTAAGGACAACTCAACAAGATCAAGATTGGCCAGACCAGTCTTWGAGAACCAACATTTTGAGCCTATAGTTGCCTTGTGAATTATTAATCAGGCTGGAGACACAAGGAGGAGCAATTTAACAACCAGGGAGGATTAATGAATTAATGAACTGTGCAAGAGTTTTAAGAGCAATGGATTAATTTTTGTTGTGAATATTGAATGGATTCAGTGACTGAAAGAAGCTAAATTACCTCAAAGACCTATTTCAAGAGAAATTCTCTCTTCTTTCCAGTTTTCCTTTTTTACCCATTATCCTTGAAGATTGCATTTAATTTCACTTAATTTTATATGCTGTTTCCTAGTTATCCTGCTAAATGAATTAAAAATGGCATTTCTTATTTCTCCCACGAGAAGGATGCATTCATTCCCCAACAGAAGTCACCTCCTTCTCACTCCGAGAACAAAAAGTTTATCTTGGCCAAAWACAGAGTATTTTTATTTAAATGTGAAGCCTGTCTAATTTTCAAATTTGAAGATTAATGACTCTGTGTAATATTCTATGTCTCCTTCCTGCCATATGTTCGGGGGGGTGTCTTATCACCATGGTTTACAACCAAACCCATGTAGTCATCATTTCTTGATTCATACTGCAGAACAGAAAGACCCAAAAAGTTTTGGCACTCTATGCAAAAGCTGAAACAATATGCAAATTGCCTTCTATATTTTTCACATTTAAGTGCAGTGGGTAAAAGCAGTGAGGTGGTCACCTTTCAGTATGTTCTGCAGAGAGCTCTAATGCTCCAGGCAGCCAGTGAAGTCTCAGTGAAGTTTATTTGAGATAYCATGTCTTCAAACTGATCCAATTTTTGCTGTTTGCTTGATTTAATGGATGGTGCSGTTTCTTGTCTGGACTTTTTGCCTAAAACAAAAATCCAGGTATTCACAAAGGTTTGCCTGCTCCCTAACATGTTCCTTAACAAAGCAGCATCTTTAGGAAGTAGTTAATCTGAGTGCAACATGCTAGCAGGCAGAATACAAAGACACAAGCTCTAAAGATTAAATTAATTTTTCTTCCCATCATGACAATCAGCAGCTGATTTCATGTGAATAATTTGTACAGRTAAAGAGCCAACTCCTACTGGCAGAGCTTTTATCCAAAATTCTTTTCAAACTTTCAGGCTTGAAAAAAAATGGAGGAAATTTCACATTTTCCCCAGTTGTTTGGATAAAATTGTATTTATGGAAATTAGAACTGTTTTAAATTCACAAAAATTCACAGATTTTTGTTCTTTCCAAGTAGCATTTTTAATATTTCTTTTGAAAATACTTCTCTTACCAGGGAACGTGGGTTTGGTTAATTACTACACAGTAATTAACCAGTTTGGTTAATTACTACACAGTAATTAACCAAATTAACAGTTTCTGTTGCTTGATTTCATAGATAATACTGGGAAGAGAAATCATGAAAACACCTACAGTCAGCCCCACATATGATTGGTATGAAGTGTAGCACAGTACATTTTATGATTTGCAGGGTCAGAGACAGTTTAGTGGGGGAAAAATGCCAATGGCCTTGCAATCCCAATACTTACTAACAATATGCAGTAACATACAAAGGAATGCATAATAACAGGAAATATTATTGATTTATTGGTAGGAATGGCAAATCCTCTCCTTGAAGCAGTCTGGGAAGGAAGTACTCTGCACTGATCTTAGGAGAAAATGCACCCTACTTTTAAATTTCTGTGCCATTTCCTTTTTTTGGTGGTTTTTTTTTTTGGTGGTTTTTTTGTTTGTTTTTGTTTTGTTTTTTTTTTTTTTTTAAGGTCTGGATAGGAAGGAATACTTAGTTTTATTTTCTTCTTGCTTTGCACCCTGTATCTTCATGATGGTGTATTAAAGTAACAGCATGATCTGCCACAATCCCAGGAGCAGCACTAATGTTACTAGAAATAAAATGTTCTAAGGATATTATCAAGACAATTTCTGCAGGTACAATTAATATCCTTCAGCACACCAACTCATGTAAAAATTATGTATAGATTGAGAACAAARCTCTACGAGTTTAACACGATCATGTTAATTGGTCAGTCAGTTTAAGGCGAAATGGTGCCTGTTATCTGTCACRCCAGGAGAGGAGACCTTAGCAATGGAAAATGCWGCATTTTCCCCATTTATTATGGGGCAAGGAGAAGGAGATGTCTATTACTCATGGAAGATCGAGGTGAGTGTGGAAGTGTTCCCTAGGATGTTTCCCAGATGAAACGGCAGCCAGAGGAACATGGCCAGGGTTTGTCACCTACTGCAAGAAAGTGTGAATAGAAAACAGTACATGCACCTCATATTAGCCATAATGTGAAGGACAATTGATTTGTTTAGGAGCAGAGAGTGCATGAAAATTCCCCATTGCCATGCAAGGCCCTGATCTTTGGGAGGCAAGTGGAGGTGAAGACCCTGCTTGAATACAGATGAAACACACTCCTGCTCCCTGGAACCTCATTGGAGGAATTATCTCTCTCGTTTCTTCTACCACTGTAATACCACAAAACTGAGTGAGTATGAGGTTTCCCAGACTACAGGGGGGTTTAACTCTAAGAAAAACAGATCAGATAGTTGGTTGTTTGGGGGTTTTTAATGACATTTTGAACCAAACCAAACAACTTGGTCCATGGTTAGCATTCACTAATCTTCCTGGCTTGAACAGCTGCTYTGGGGAGTGGCTTGGCAAAGCTTTGTCTGAAATCCCCTGAAAGAACAAGCCTGAGTGGGACCTTCTATACAAACCATCACTGCTCCGAATATATGAACTCAAGTGTGTGAAAAACAGGGTATAAAGCTAATTGTTCACATTGTCACCATCTTTCCACTTTCCTCAATGGAAATAACRGTAGACATTGATCATGTAAATTGCTGGATTTCAGTCATGCATTTTATTAATTTTAGATGAACACAGCACCAGAGGTACCTGCTTGTTTCTGTTTTGCAAAGTAKTAATTACAACAGCCAAGGTTAAAAGATTCAGACAATTTCCTTCTCTTCTGCAGTGAACACTGTTTAAGAAAGAAAAAAACAGTGAAAATAAAAATACTTTGATTCATCCTAAAGACACAAGCCAATTTCAAAAGACTGTGAAATACTTTAGATTTGATTTTATGAAACCCTAACTATTTTAATAATTCGTTTTTTAAGTCAGAAAATCCAGCAGTTAAGATTGTTCTTCCAGAGTGAAAAAAAGTACATGCAAGAAGCAGCTGGGCTTCACAAAAAGAGATAATGTACATAATGTGAAGATCAGACTTTTCTTTCCAAATTCAGTCACTTTATACAAAATCAGAATCAAATTTCACCAGTCCCAGGAARTATGAGAGATCCTTCTGTATTCCAAGCTATTGCCACAGGTTGCCTCAAGGCAATCCTTTCCTCTTTACAATATCCTGTAACTGTCTTTRGGCATGGAGAAACTGAATTGCTGTCATGGGTTTGAAATCCTTGGGAAAATCATGAGAGCTTTGCACCTTAAATTATTTAAAGTTTAAAAGGTGGGGGTTTTGTTTCTGGTTGGTGGTTTTGGTTTTGGTTTTATTTTTTTCTTGGTGTTTTTTTTTTTTTTTTTTTTTTTTTTTTTTTTTTTTTTTTTTTTTTTTTTTTTTTTACAATGCCAATCAGTGCAGTTTTTTACTCATAAATAATCTCTCTTCTTTTCAATTTTTCCCATTATTCCATAGGAGCACATTCATCAGCATTGCAACAGCCACTCCTGCACTCTGACAGCCTCTTTGCTTGCAATGCCAAACCTACACAATGCTTGATGGGAAATGTTCTGAGAGGATAAACTAAGGAATAAACATAAAACAATGTTGTGGATTGGAATTTGGCTGAGATATCAGCAGAATGCTGATTATGACATTATCTCTTAAATTTTTCTTAGGTAAATAAGTCTCAANACACACACACACACACACACACACACACACACACACATGTATGTCTCATTTAAAGATAGGGAAGTTCTATATGTTACAGCACAGACTACTGGACTTCTAAGTGCATTTTTTTAATATCATCAGTATCTTCAGGGAGTTCTCTAAAACACACGTACTCTGTAATACAGCCAATATCTGTCACTAGGGGTGGGTTAAAATTAATTGCCTGACATATGAACCAAACTGACTGAACAGTGATGCAAGTCCTTCAGTGCTCCACTGTGCTGCAGCGAGCTACACTCCTGCCAGAATCYATAAAATACTGACTTGACACTGAATATGCAACCATGAATCGTGACTCTCTTRACCCTTCCCCAACATATTTTTCCCTCATTTCTCTTCCCATCCATTCGTATTCCCAGCAGAAAGCGTAAATTGTATTAGCATAGAGAGCTCATAGAAAAAGGCCCAACACAGCCCACAAAAACACCCCTCTGTACCTCCGTCCCCCCCCCAAAAAAAAAAAAAATCAAACAAACAATAAAAAGCCCTCCACATGCTTCTCTTAGCATAGCTGAATTTCCTGACTGACTCTCTGGACTTATTGATCAGAGGCTTGAACTTTTCACCCCTTTGTAGCACCCCTTTGTAGGCTTTCTGATTGTCGCAGTGAGAGGCTCGTCTGCCCACAGAGGCTTCTGCTTGCGGGTGTGATAATAAGTGACATTAATCATGTGGCTCCTTCCCCATTAACGTTTGCACGCCGTAAGTTAGAAGGCTACTGTGATTGCATAGCCTTTTTTTATTCATAATAATCCAATCAATCTGATTTATACAGGCAACCGAGTCCCTTCTCCACAGCGTTAACGAGCCAGTGACCTCCTGAGGTGCAGCTTCATCCCGGTCTCACGCGATGCAGTTTCCCGGTGTCACTGCAGCACCGGGGCACTCGGAAAACACATGCCCTGAAAGAAGGGGGGCTGAGTCAACCTAACGAGCCAGAAACGCTGGACAAATAACTGTGCTGGGTGCACAAACAGCAAACAGCAACAACACCTAAAAGTTGCTTGGTGCCATTTTAAATTAAAGTGAAAGCCAGGGGACCAGGGAAAGAAACACTGCAGGATGGCAGAAAAGACGGATTTTTTGCGCATGCTTTGCATGAAATATAGAATGTACAGTACTAACAGTGAGACAACCCAACACAGAGGCAGGGTCCCAACATGSTTCTTGTGCTTAACTGAGGAGACGCGTCCTGGGGCCCTGTCTCAGCTTGCAGGGCTACTCGGGAATCAGAAAACGGCTTGGGCTGGAAGGGATAGTAAAGATCATCCAGTTGCATCCCCTCTGCCATGAGCAGAGACACCTTCCACGAGACCAGGTTGCTCAGAGCCCCAGGCAACGTGACCTTGGATACTTCCAGGGATAGGGCATCCCCAGCTTCTCTGGGAAACCTGTTTCAGTGCCTCACCACCCTCACAGGAAAGAATTTCTTCTTAATAACTAATCTAATCCTACTCTCTTCCAGTCTGAAGCCATTCCCCCTTGTCCTGTCACTTGTAAAGGTCCCTCTCCAGCCTGTGCGCTCCCTCCGGGCACTGAAGCATCCCTGTGCTTTAACCACCGCGCCCTCAGCAGCTGCACGCCCAGCCCCGGCGGGGTCGGTGCCAGATTGGTGCCGGGGCTGTTCGGAGCCCGCGGGGACCGAGAGTCCCGAGCGGCCACCGGCGCTGGGCAGGGCGCGGGCAAGAGCAGCACCGCGGCCCCGCCGCCGCCACAGCGGAAGCAGCTGCTCCGCCGCAGCCGGCGGACGTGACCTCACGGCACGGCCCCTTCCCGGCCCTCCTCGCCGCGTGTGGCCGCTCCCGGTCGGCGGAGGAGGAGGGAAGAGGAGGAAGAGGAGGAGGGAAGAGGAGGAAGAGGAGGAGGAGGAGGAGGAGGAAGGCCGGCGGGATCCGGGATGCTGCCGGCCCAGCTCGGGCGCGCGCCGCGGCACCTGCTGGTGTGCGAGCGGGGCCACGCGCGCCACCCGCGCTCGCGGCACGCGGCGCACGTGCGGGACCACGCCTACAACTGCCGCGTGAGTGGCGCGAGCGCGGGGGGGGGGGGCCGGCGCGGG
>NW_026623335.1:1582574-1672622 GCF_030028575.1 Malurus melanocephalus
AGTGTCTTTGTGGAAAAAATCCTGCATGTTTTCTGCCCACTATCAGTGGTACATCCTTCTCCCCAARCTTTGTTAACTTTGCCCTKGGTTTGAGGTCACTGAAGCATGTCCAGCCCTAAACTTTAACAATGACACCTRGATTTCACTTAGAGTTTGTTAGCTGTACTCTGTTTCWCGGATTAAATCTCCCTTYTTGTTGATTAGCYGTGAAAGTGAACAAAGATCAAACATCAAAGAACATCCTTCCTTAAGAAAATTTTTATGTATTCCACATTTTGCAGCAATCAGGCAGGACYCTGTTTCATAATGCCCTTTTCATTCCATGTAATTCTCTGAGCTAATTGTTAACTATTTCTGACTTCTGAGACATTTTTTAGCAGCTAATCAGAAAGCTTTCTACTGGGTGGCAGGCAGCTCGTTTGTCAGTCCTTCCYTCTTTTGAACATGTGTGCCAAGGAAGATCCGTACCTCTTCTCCAAGAGCTTTGGTAAATAAGTGTTCTGATGGATGGAGGGAGAAGCAAGGGGACAGACCTTTATGCTGCCTGGAAAGTTTCGTACTTGCTCATGCGTTATTTGCCATATATTACCTAGTTTTCCCTGGKCTGCCAGACTTCAGGGTTCTCTTGATCTATGGAAAATGTACAGGAAAGGTTTTAAGCAAAAGCTAAATTAAAGATTCTAWTTTGGTCTTTGCTTTTCCACTAAGAATAAAGAAAAGCTTAGATTACGTTTTTTGGTTACAACTACTTTGACAAGTACTCCAGCAAGGGCTGAAGGAGGTGTTCYGGTGTGGCATCAAACTAAATGTATAATGATGTGAAACAAGATCTTCTGTTGATCCATGATGAGTAAGATCATGTATTTACATAACACATCAAATGCGATTGTATAGAAAAAAGGTGAAAAGAATCCAAACTGAATAAACAAAAGTCAAATCACCGAATAATGTATTTGGTATACCTAGAGACTATGAAAATTGATATATTTTGAAGAACTGATATTATTGATACCTGATAGCCTGATACATTTTTCATSTCATTTTGATATACTATACCTACGTCGTTGAAATATAGACGTTTTCTTTTGTATTTCTTGTTGTTTGGTTGGATTGAGKTTTTTCCAGAACAGATTTTGAGATAGTATTTACATTACAAATGTSTTCCTAATAGGTGTCTTTTTTGATCCCGGAATGTGGCATGCTACCCGAAGTGCTGAAAAGCACAATTGCAGATATTGGAGAGTACTACCTGGTGAGGAATTTACCTGTCCATGAATTGGCCACTCAGGAATTCATTGATGCTTTTGTGAAGAAAGGTAAGGAGGAAATCAGAACAGAACAAGTGCAGAAGTAATGTACTTTTCTTATAGCACAGTCATATTTTTAATAGTCTTATTTATTCTGTAAAGTATTTTAAAGGAGGAAAAGTACTAAGCAAATTCTGCATGAATTTGTTTATATGCCTTTTTCTGCTTTGTCATGTGTCACAACATTTGTTTGCACTCACAAAACTCCAAAACTCCTGTGATTGTTCCTTATAAATTTCTCCCTATTCCATCTCAATTCTGAAAGCCAGCTATCAAGAGGGCTTCCATGTATCTTCACACCTGTTTCTTCTACACTCATCTTTATGCAGATTCCTGTAGAAATCTTCCTTCTCCCTTTCTTATTCCTTCATACTTCAACACGGAGCTGTGTTGAGCTGTGTTCCACAGCAGGCAAGAGAAAAATATGCTTCCTTATTTTTTATTTTTCGCTAACAGAGCTGTGACAGCTCGTCCTTACCCAGTAAGAGTGAAATGGATGTGAACATACAACCTCTSCCCAACCAACTCATGGTTGTATAATCTGACCATGCTGTTTTCATCTAGCAGGGCCCTCCCCTTTAGCTTATGATAGCTGTTGTACCCTTCAGCTAATGGCCAGAGAGACAAAAAGAAATTTATAGGGAAAAGAGAGAAGAACAATGAGTATGTAGATGAAACTGGAGAATAAGAGATCCATTACTTGGTAAATGTGGAACTCTTTTCTTATTTCTTTCAATCTTATGAATGTTTTTATGCTAGCAGCATTATGGAAACAATACTGAGAGTATTGGAAGCAATACACAGAGTTCACAGGATCTGAGATTTGTATTTTAATAAACAGAATTGGTTAGTGGCAGATAATGCAACAAAATATATTTTGTTATGCTAGTGTCTTCCACCTTGTTTTTGTGTGGTAGTGGAAATATGTCTGGGAAAAAAATTGGGTTTTCCATTTGCTGACTGGGAGAGTCACAGGTAGAAGGAAAGAAAATGTCTTCATATTGGGGCATATTGTTAATGTTATCCCTATTACAGGTCCTTTAAAATATTGCCAGCACAGGATTTATAAAAATAACAGCAATGTTATTTTGCTTGAGAAGGTGGAAGAAAKTWAGTTGRTGAAAACAGGARTGATTCAGATGGTATTTGGCATGCTTGGTTATCTTGAAGTGAATTGTTGATGTTGTTGTGTCTGTCTTTACAGGCTGTCTAATCTCATGTTTTTCTGCTTTACTGTTAAAGGTTCATGCTACGCACTTACCTATAAGACAAAAATTGATCAAGATAATACTGCAGCTCTGCTACCAAATGGTATGGGGAATTTGTTTCAGTTTTAGTAATACATGTCGATTGTGGTCTGGGTTGTTTCTGTTTTTTTTTAAATTTGGAATGATGTAAATTGGAAATAATGCTTACTGTACTTGCCAACTTCATTAGAAATATATGTGAATTGGAAAAAAAAATAATTTTAACTCTTTTTTCATTCATGCTGTTAAATTATTTATTGCATCTAAAGGAAATTAAAAAACAAAAATCAGCTTAATTTAAGTAAAATCAGATTGTCAATGCTTCAACCATAATTGCAATTGCTACAGGGGATTATTTTTGTKAAAACATTTCATTCCAACTTCTTGTTTCTGTCTTTAAGACAGAATTTGTATCAAAAAAAGAAAGTTATCAGCACTGCTTAGGAACAGTTTTAAAGTATTAAGTGTTTATTCTCATGAGACCCYACCTGGRGTACTTCATCCARCTCTGGGTCCCCAGCATGGGAAGGGTGTGGACCTGCTGGAACAAGTCCAGAGGAGGTCATAAAGRTGCTTACAGGGCTGGATCACCTGTCTATGAAGACAGGCTGAGAGCTGGGATTGTTCAGCCTGGAGAAGAGAAGGCTCTGGGAAGAATTAGAGCATCTTCCTGTACCTAAAGGGGGCTTGAAAAAGAATGATAGAGGAAATTTTTATAAGAGAAAGTAGTAATAGGACATGGGGGAATGGTTTGAGTGCTGGAAGAGGGTAGGTTTAGATTGGACATTTGAAAAAAAAAATCTTTACTGTTAGGGTGATGAGGTCCTGGAACAGGTTGTCCAGAGAAATTGTGGATGCCCCACCCCTAGAAGTGTTCAAGGCTAGGATGGATGGGGCTTTGAGCAACCTGGCCTAGTGAAAGATGTCCCTSCCAGCAGTAGGGTGGGTGAACTGGATAATCTTTAATATCCCTTCCAACCCAAACCATTTGAGGATTCTGTGAGGATTCTGTGATTCCCTCAGAACTATGTAACATGTTAGAAGTCCTCTTCACTTCCGTCAGTTTTATGGCAAGACATCATAAAACATCCCACATCTYAGGTGAGAAAGTGAAGCTATTTTGCGCGTCAATTACATTGTCTTATTTCTGTTTAATGGTATGTAAGATATAATAGAAATACAAAAAAAAAAAAGAAAATAGAAATACAAAAAAACCAAAAAAGTCTATCTGCCCTTACCTAAGAAGCTGTAGTATGGCAGGTGCCCATAAGACATGAGTAAATTCAGATTCTTCAGAAGAATTATTTTATGTGTCTGTTAGCACAGTCCTGTGGTTGTGGATACTTGGTAGCCATTGAGTTTGTGTGATACAGCTGTTACAAGCTGTGCACAGCTGTGGCAGAGACAGTGTTACAGTTCCTGGTGATGTCATTGTCTGGACTCCTCAGCAGCAGCCTTATTTGCTTGTGTTCTGTGCTGTGCTGTTGCTTGTGCAGCAGAACCCAAAGACTGTGGTAGAGAGCTGTTGTGTGAAGTTCTGTACCATGCAGCAGCAGCAGCCAGATCTGGTTTATGAGCACAGAAGCAGAACAGTTCCAGCAAGTATCAGCTCATCACTAACAAGCATGGTTTACTCAATGTGAGTAGTCCCACTGGACTTGGAGGAACTGCTTTTGTTTATTTAGTTGAGCAGTGCATGTTGAGCATGAATTACTACATCAGTTTACTAAATCAGGCCCTTGTGTAATGTAGTGCTGAGCTAATAAAACAGCAAGTGCTGGGGGTGAGTGGGGGAAAGATGGAGACAATGAACTGAGTAGTAAAAAAGCTATCATCATCTCAGGAATAGTATTACACTTTTCTTACTCTAGTTCACAAGACCTCTTTGATAAAAAATAATTGAGTTATAACCTTTTTTTTTTAAGGATTAATCTGGTAATCCATTTAACTGGAACTAAGGAGTCTGCATTACGTTAGTAATACCATTGATCTGAAGCTAATGTTGTAAAAGGTATATGGTTCTCCAAAGACTTCAAAGGGAACCAAATAGAAGATTATTAAAATTTGTTTTGTTTATAGGAAAACTAATTCTGTCAGTGGATAAGGATACTTATGAGGAACTTGGACTGCAAGGTCGCCCTTCTCAGTATTCAGGCAAAAAAGTAATGAGATATAGTAAGTATGATTTATGTTAACAGGGCTTAGTTAAGAAGCACCTTGTTAGGATGTTGAAACTTTCCTTTCACAAAATTAGTTATTGTCTACATTATATTTTTCCAGATGCAAATACAAGGACTACCTGAAGTAAAAAAGTACTTTTTTTYGAAGTAGTAAAGCAGCTTTACGTATTACAAATACGTAATCTTTTCAGTACTCTACGAAATTTTTTATTTTGGRGGTTCTCATTGTCTTGTTTATACTGGAGTAACGTATGACTCAAGAATTCTTGCATACTCTGCATAGTGTCCATACCTTACAATTTAAATCAAAAAACAATAAACTGACTAAGGAGATATTTAAAATATGCGCACTGTACAAATTCAGTGAAGAGCCTCACCCAAGACTGCTTGCTTGAAAGGGAAGATTGTACTATGTTTCACACATTTAAAATAGTAGTCTCCATTTACCAAACACTTGGAAAATACAGTTTTTTAACATCTGCAGAGGAGATTCTTGAGTATGATTTTTGTTAATTTGTCTTTCTAGTAAATGGAAAAAAACCAAATGTGAGCTATGCCATTTCAAATGTATTGGAACTTGCAGCAGTACATAAGTATAGTTATATAAAAACTATAGGGGAGGAAACTTGTTATCACTAATAAGTATTTTGGCAAAATGGGACATTATTTTACSATTCTGATTGTCAAAATATATCAGGAAATTTCCATTTGAAAAAGAAATATAAATTATCCGTGGAACAATTCACCTAAAAAAAACCAACCTGTTGAAAAAGTGTCACTGCTATATACATGACTTTACTTGTTAGAAATTCTAGCTTTATTTTTTTACTGCTAATAGCTTGCCTAATTGCCAAGATATTTTTAAGGCACTGTTTAGGGACTTCTGTCAATACCATTTCAAGAGGAATCTGTTCCTCCAGTCACTAGGAGGCAATTCCAGATTATATCAAAATAAGGACAGCGGGAGGTGAATACTTATTTATATAAGGAAGAGTCATGTTCACATAATCAAATACTTTGTAAAGATGCTGTATATGTAAAAAGGAAGTTTAATGATCTTTGGTTTCTTTGTGCTCTTCTAAGTTAATAATAAAATTTATTTAAATTTAGTTCCAATAGCTATTGTGCACTTTCTGCAGTTATCACTATTGACTTGACTGATGCTGGATTTCACCCTGAGAGCAAAAARTATAACAGAGTGCTTTGGGCCTTGAGAGAGAAGAAACCTTTAGAATTTGACTTCCTAMTGGCTTGGTATAATACAGGTAATAAGAATTAAATTAAAAACTAAAATGCAGCTGACATGAAGTCCTAATATTTTTTGTTTAGTCTTCTTTTCTAGTGGTTGTCCAAATGCATTTTCAGTGGAGGGAAARGTTAGATTCAAAATGTGTATGGGTGGGATTTTTTTGTTTGGTTGGTTAATTTGTTTGGGATGGGGAGGGTGTTACTCCCTATGCACAGAACATCTCAGTTCAGGGACACGGTGGTGATTCAGTGCAGATGTATTAGTTGCTTCATTTTCTTTCTCTATGTTGCCCAGGCTTTCTGGCAAAACTTTGCCTGTTTGGTGATGCTGCCCCTTCTTTATAAGTTTTTGACATGCATAATCATTACCAATGGAGTTTTTTTCTTTAATTAATACACATAAGTTATATATCTGGCTGCATACTTAAGATGGGGAGCTCTGATTTCCKTATTAGTTACAGGACATGTACAGAGTCCCTGTTTCCATCATGTGCCATGTGCACTGATACACAGTTTGCTCTTTGATTACTTTATTCTCAAGCACTTGTTTGAGGTTGGAGCCAAGTAAGAGGTTGCTATAAGAAATTGTATTGTTTCAGATCATCTTTTAGTATTTGTTTATCTACTGTTTCCTAATTACACTATCTTTTCTTMTGGTAGTCAAGTATTGTTCCTCTTCTGAGGGTCATTTTTCAAAGTCCCCGGTTGTTTGTATACCTCAGAACAGGCTGTATGTAGCATTTACATAGAATTGATGAAAACTGCAAGTGTTTGTACTGAAAAGCATGGTTTTCYTCATCACAGATGTGCAATTTTTGGTGTTCTGCTTTGAGTCTCCACACTAGGGAGAAGGRATATTAGAAAGGTCCCTGAGAATGGTTTCCCATCTCTTTTTTACGTTGTTCATTTTCCTCAGCTCTTCAAGACAAGTCTGAGAAGGAGTTAACTGATCAGAGAAATGCAATCTGCTTACAGGAGAGTCCTTTAAGAGTGTCCCATGTTTCACTTTAGTCCTTTGTGTTTCCCCTCCCCCTTTCTAAGTACTAATCATATGACAAGGATGCTTCCTTGTTTGTCATACAGAAATTATTTAAAGGCATGCAATTCCCAACCTTGTAATCTTCAGGAAAGAGTCACAGTGAAGGCTGTTGCTACCATAAATGGTGWCATAAATCCAACTGAGGTGGCAGATCTTCACGCGCAGCTTGCTTGGATTTATTGACCCTGGTCAGAGAGCAAAATGCCTCTAGGGCCACCATTTTTCTTATGTTTGCTGCTGCCCATGTTAACAGCATTCAGGAAGAATAGCATTTTTTTTCCTCACTGTTTTACATCCCAAAAGCAGGTCAGGTCAATCATTTCCTGAATATGCAGTTAAATCTGAATGCCTTTCTGTGGAAGRATCTTGTGCTCATAACACACAAAAGACTATTAGTTCCTTAGTACTGACAAAAATAAAACTTTTATAGGTTTTTATTAATAGATWTGAGACATTGTGTAGATTCTGCTTGAAGGGAAAAAGTGGGCTGTGTTTTGTCGAGAGAATCTGTGTCCTCTGAACATTCTGCTTTCAGCCTTTCTGCTGATACCTGGTGTTTCTTGCTATGGCCAGCACTGCAAGATTTTTGGTTTTCATACCASATTTTCCCACATTGTGGTTTTGGCACTAAGAAGAACAGGAAAAGGGAATGTGGAGTGTCTCATGATTTTAGTGACAGAAGCAATACAATCTTTTTTCTATTGCTGTAATTTCTATCACAATTCTACATGTTCATTGGATGAAATTCAGTGGCCTCTGAAAAGCATTGACAGCTTAGTTGAAGTTAACATGGAAAGCTGTGCTATAGCTAGAGGAATTGTTCTGTCAGGGTCTTGACTGTAGTCTTTGAGATTTCCTGCATTTTGGACTATAGCTGAGGCTCCCATATGCAGCAGACATATCAAATGTATGATTCTGTATATTTTACAAGGATTTCTACGGCATTATGATACCTTCTTTGAACCTGTTAGTCTAACAAATGCCTATAGGAAGTAAGGAAGATATCTCTTCTGGCACTCTTCAGACTTAAGTATATCTGTTTAAAATACTAAATTAAGAAGAATTCAGTGACTGCCTGTCTTCATCACTGTGCCCTTTGGAACTTGGACAGCGTTTTTTTGAAGACTGACTAAAAAAGATCAGCTTAACAGTCCTTTTTCTACTGCCCCAAAATGATTGTCCTTGATGACATAAATATGGCTGAGCTTAGGCAGTCCATATTTTCTRATAGCAGATTTTAGATATAATGTTYCTCAGTGAACTCTACCCTGTTCTTGAATTTCTGCTGTACATATCTGCCTTTTCTGTGGTATTTGAATGTTGCTCTGCACTTCAGAYTTTTCACAAGTAAGGTATTATTTCTGGGTCTCCTAGACATCCATTGTTACTTTTTTGAAAATAGCACACATTGTCTGGAATTTGAAATATAGGAGGATTGATTCCATGTCAATTACCTTCGTGCTTCAAAAGCAAGTTGGTTAGTATCTCTGAATTTAAAATATGGTTAGGGTTAAAATTAGGTTAGGGGTTTTTTTTTTGTCTAGGTTAGGATTTTAGAATTTTACCTGCTGTTTTGGATCTCTTACTAGTACTTTCCCACATGTCCATCAAGGTACATTTTACTCTTGCAGCCACACTGCATTTGAAGAGTTAGTGAAGGGGGGGGCAGGTAGGGGTGGTGGACATTTGTATATATTTTGGTTTCTTTACCCTCTCCCCTTTCCTCTCTCATCAGTCCTTGTGCTCCAGGTTATCGTAGAGTTCCTCTTGGCATCATTGATGAATCTGTTCTTAAACCTGCAGTCAGTCAGGTGCTCATTTTGCCATTATTCAGGGAAAACGCCATTCTGGGATGACATTCCTGCTCCATTTCATCTGTTCTTTTTCAGGAACACTCTGCRTGCTTCTTCTTAATAAGCTCATTTTCTTACTTACCCAGTTAATTCTGCTTAAATTTTCCATTGATAAATCTACACTTTGTAGTTAGATAACAAATTTATTGAGCTGTACTAAATTGCTGAATCTTACACTAGCTTTTATTTCCAAGAAAATAAGGAAACTGAAGATTCTAAGGCTTTTGCCATAGATTAACAGCATGTAAGCAGTTTCATGCTGCAATTTTTGCATTTAYATACGAATCTTTCATGTATTCATTGGTTCTTTTGTTTAGTAGTTTCATAACAGCTGTTTGTGGTACTGTGTTGTTAAGGTGCAGAGGGATCAACATTGATGTCATACTTTTCAAAAAACCAGATACARGCCCTGAAGCCAAAAATAACATTCAGCACCTTAAGGGACTTGCAGTGTCCAGTGTTACAAAGTAATGATCTRCAAGGAAAGCCAGAGGAGTCCTGCAGCACAGAAGAACTCTTTGAATGGCTGGGTGCTGTCTTGAATGAAGTTAGCTTGTAAGTATTTGAACTTGTTTGATCTCTAAAAATGTTTCAAGTAAGGAAAGCCACAATTGATTTTAATAAATAGTTGAATAGTAATTAAGACACTGTATGCAAGTGGGAAGTCTGTTACACAGTTAAATGTTTGTTATAAGYCTTGAGTGACTTTATCTGTATTTTTAGGGGTACCCRTGTGTACTGGTTTGGGCTGGGAYAGAGTTAATTTTCTTCATAGTAASTGTTGTGGTGCTGTGCTTTGGATTTATGACCAAGAGTGTTGATAACGGGATGTTTTAGCTGTGATGAGCAGGGCTTGCACTGTGTCAGGGCCTTGTTCTGTCTCTTGTATGGCCCTGCCAGTGAGGAGGCTGGGGGTGGCMGGAGGCTGGGAGGGAACCCAGCCAGGACAGCAGACCCCAGCTGAGCAGAGGGACATCCCACACCRTGGGATTTGGTGACATGCTCAGCAATAAAAGCTAGGGGAAGGGTGCATGGGAAATGTTCATAGTCCCAGCGTTGGTCTTCTCAAGTCAGAAGCCCTTCCTGGAGGTGGCTGCACATCTGCCTGCCCATGGGAAGTAGTAGATTAATTCCTTTTAATGYTTTGCTTTCATGTGCAACTTTTCCTCTGCTTGTTAAACTGTCTTTATCTCAACCCATGCATTTTCTCCCATTACCCTTTCGTTTCTAGGTGGGAGTGAGTAAGTGAACAGCTGTGTGGTGTTTGGGTGCTTATTGGGTTAACCCACAGCACCATGAGATCTTTTGTATTAATTGCTTGGTCATTAGTTACTTTGGCATTAATTTAGATGATATACATAGATACTACTTGTTTGGTACAAGTTTTGATTACTAAAACATCTTATAGAATATTTAAAGTATTTTTATTTTAGTTGCTTTACTGTTCGGTTTTTTTTTCCAGAGACAACAAATCATCCAGCTTCTTATCAACCTATTGCTGCCCTGAGCCCAACACAGTGGTGGAAAAAGCTTTTTTGTGCACAATCACAGGCTTTATAATTCCTGAGAAGATTATTCAGTTATTGGAGCAGCTGTGGTAAGGGCTGACCGGAGCACATTACTAAAACACTTGTACTCAAACACTGCTTAATATTTGAAATCACTTTTAAATTGTTTTCAGTTGGAGGTAAATAGCAAAATATGTAAATGAAGACTTTTTTTTAATTAGGAAATGAGCTGGGAGCTTGACATCGCTATGAAAAAATAATAAACAATTCTGGATTCCTCGAATTTGAAAAAGTCTGTTTTATATTCCACTCATTTTAAGAATTTTAAGAAACCATCTGTACTGTACTCCTACATTTTTTAAATGTTGAGTGGATAGTATCTGGTTTTGATTATTTGTAATGTATTTCCTCTCTGGTGGTAAAAGTATTTGTGTCAAGCATAGCCCAACTATGTTACCTCCTCAGATGTCCTTTTTTTCTTCCCTGATAGCAATTGTTCTGATTAAATGTTCAGTTTTCTGAAAGACGGTGCATGCTGTARGAAATTCAGAACTGCTACTTTACAACTTAGAACTTTTTGTAATTGTTATAAATRGCAGGTTTGCCATGTCTAAAATTATGGTAGGAATAATAGTCAATCTTACTTTGTTCCCCTGTGTATTCTGATAGAGTATTTTCTTATATTTATTGTGTACWAAACAGAGTTTTTAAACTGTTAATAAATTTCCACTAAAGTGTGTCTTTGATTGCTTTGCTTTATACTGYAGACTTGAATGTGCTGCCTGTTCCATTATAATCACTGATTTTSTTATCTTCTTGCTTGCAGTTGCTATTTTGGTGAACCAAAACTGGCGTATTGGCTGACCTTAACGGTGCATGGCTTTGCGGACAGCCCTGTTTCCTGGAGAGAAGTTGAACATGGTTTCCACAAAGGAGGAGAGAACTTGTACAACTTTGTCATTTTCAGAAATCTGGACTACTGGCTTCAGATGGCTGTAGGAGCTTATGATGATTGTCCTCCATAAACCTACGTCCACATAAGAAGTTCTCTAATAACCCTTGTTACTGATAGAAAACTAATAAAATATTTTTTATAGAAGTAATTATGTAACAGGTTCAGTACTAAGAATCTGTTACATGTTTTTGTTATTTGTAGCCAATGGAAGGAATGGATTTGTGTTTCTTCGCTGTCATACAGTGCCTTCTGAAAAGTTTCACAGTTCTAGCTTTTAAGAAAAGTTAAGTTTCCGAGAGTTTTTCTTGGGAATTGGCTGTAGGTAGTGCTCTTTTCCAGGAGCAAATTTGGAATTTGAGAGTTAGCTTTAGAGATTGCTACCTAAAGTATTTGACAGGAAGGCTTATTTTGGGACTATGTGTTTTATTTCTTTACATTAAAGATCAGTAAAAGCTTCATATAACTGTTTAAGATATTCTAGCCTGCATGCTAGCGAAAAAATTAAATGGGATGATGTGTTCTCCCTGATTTGGTAGGTGTTAGGAGAATTAAGGTTAGGAGAAGGTGTGTGGCAGTGAAAGGACCACCCATTAAACATGGAAAAAGTGAAAGCTTACTCACCTGCGCCCCTGATTTTGAGATCACAATTGGTTGTCAGAGGTGCATTTCTGACAGGGATGCAAAGATCTGCTGCTTGCTTCCTAATTGACCTACACACACACACACACACACACACTCACACACAATCTTGATTTTTAAAAGTAGGATGCAGTTCTTGCTTACAGGGCAATTCATGGAGCTGAGATCTCACTCTGATGTTATTGCAGACACATTTCTGGGAAGAAAGCTGTGGACATGCCCTCACACAATGCACTTGATGTGAAACAGGTTTCATTAACAATGAGCAGTAATACTGAGAGCATAGACAGCTATAAAGAATCCAGGTTACTCCTATTGAAATCCATGGAAAGGTGGATAATGTTTTGGGGAAGGCAGGATTTGAGTTTTGTTTTAAGGAGTGGGTATGTGTCATTAAACTACCAACGCAGCGCTAAAATTGAGGTTTTTCACTTGATGGAGTGACAGATTGGTACTGGAAAGTGGGGGAAAGCTGTAGTGGAAATTCAGGGTGAATGGCACAGAAATGCAGAAATGGGAAGCAAATGAGTTCTACTTTTGTCTGTTTATTRTCTCTTCAGTGAGGAGAATCATGCTTGATGATTTATGGGGTGGTATTTGTCTATCACACACCTCCACTAACCATAATCCCCTTCTGCTCAAGTTTTGGTTCACGTCTTACAAAACACAACTCTGATGAATCAGCCAACACTTTTCTAAATCCAGGTGTTGTTTCTCAAAATTGTGCTGCTGTGAGATGTTTCTGGTAGGCTWCCAGGAGCAGAGCTTACGTGTACAGATATAGACTCACACAGTAAAGCAACCTAACAGGGTTGACTRAAGCATTGTTTCATCACTGCCTAAGCGTGAACGACTTGAGCTGTTGGCTAAAGTCAGCTTTTGAAAGTGTCTATTGAGGCATTGTAGACTTTCATGAAAGACAAAGTATCTTCCTTTTTCTTCTTGATCAGAAGGTTGAGTTTTTGCTTGAGCTTTCCTGGAAGCTACACATGTAGCAAAAACTCTTAATACCAAGTCAAAAATCCTAATTTTTTATGAAAAATTGAAGYTTGTAGCTTCAGAGCTGCTGTTGGCCAGTGAATGTGAACATCTTTCTACCAGTAAAAAGCAGTAAAACATTTTCCTCAACAGTGTGTATACAGGCATACAAACAAGTGTTATATATACTGCTTGGCAGGAAAAAAAAGCCACCCAGAAGTAAGATTGTTGTATGGGTGGGTTTGCTTCCCACAGTGATCCCAGAAGCAGCTGTGGGACGTGACTCTGAGGTGGCAGCAGTAGCACCAGGTGAAGCGATTTTTCTAATGAGTGCTTGGTTGCAAGAGCAGGTTGGGCTCCTTGGTGGAGCAGGTGCCTGCAGAAATGCTGTTGGGTACACAGTGATTGCCTCAGTGAGACCATTCTGGAAGKCAAGCTGAGAAGAAGGATTTTAGTTCTCACTTCTCAGCATGTGAGTATTAAGGTTAATTTTTCTTTGTTTTAATGGATGTCTAGGGAAACGCCAGCAGATTGGTCAGTAGATATCTCTGCCTCCTGTCTGCACAGGCAATGGACTGCAAGCATTTCTCAAAGGTCAGTGTTGTAGGYAGACCTGTTTGTGCTGCTTCCTGCAGTCTATGGTTGTCTGCTTGTGATGGCTTCGAATGGCTTTTCCAGCTAAGGAAGGGATTAAAATGCTGTTTCTGAATTGTGTAACTTGAGATGCTGARTTGGTTTCTAGCTTTCCCTTGTTTTCTTTAAACCTGTGTAAAGTACAATTGAAAAACCTTGTGCTGTTMATAGGCACTGCAGTTCGTACGCTCMTGGACTCTGTGAGGTGACACRAGATCCATGCTTTCTAGCAAGGTCCMTTGGTGGATTTGCCTCTAAGGAGRCAATCCAGAMTCYAGAGGAAGAGCCTTTCCTCTGCTTGCTGGATTTTGTAGTCRCAGAGAAGAACAACTTGGGGTGGAATTTAGTCCCATCTTTGCTCTTGCAAAAAACTGAACCCAAGAGGATATTTTTTCCTGGAATGAGATATAGCAACCTATCCTTTACCATCTGCCAGGTCAGATGGAGTACTGTGTCTCCCCAGGAGACTCCCCAGCACGTAGGAGACCCTTGCTGAGATGAGGAATAGGAAGGCATTGCTCAAACATTTGGGGATTCCTTTAGGAGGGAAGACCCAAGGCTGAGCCAGGTGGGCAGTAGTTCGAGGAAGAATTGGGCAGGGCACATGAAAAGGAGATAAAAGYTTTTACCTGAGAATGAAAGATGGTTGCTGGTGGTGTTCGTGCCCTTTGTGCCTGCCTGTGAGGGAGGACAGGAAAAGCAAAGGGTTCCTGAGGGCTGCAAAAGTAATGGGGAGCAGCTGTGCACCAGCTGCTTCTGAGATCAAAGGCGACTAAGTGCTTACTAAAAAATTTTGCCTCTGGGGAGTGTTTTATCTAGCATGGGGAAGGAGAGCCAAATATCTGAATGCAAAGACAAGCCTGAGGCAAGCTGGTTGTGTGAGAAGTAGAGGTTTTGTTGTCCTGGAATGYGGACAGACAGTGATAAGCCACTCCTTGAGAGCTGAGGAATTGCTCTGCTTTAACCTCAGCTTTCTACTGAGCTGTACAGTCCTGYCTCTCTGCTGGTGGATGGAGAGAGAATATTGTTGAGAGATTACTGGGGGGTAGCAGAACCATCTGGAAATGGGCCACAAACACCATGTGCTTTTCCAGCACACCTTTGACTGAGTGTTCATGTGTGTCTGGAGATTGGTGGGTGTAGAACAAATAGAGAACAAACTTTCATGTTGACAAAAGGAGATAAAAGCTGAGGTCATTGGATAGCACAGTATTATACAATATCACTCTAAATAGAACATATCTGCCTTTTTGGTTTGCAAATGCTGACTGAATCAGAAACCTGGAGAAATAAAAGTATGTATCCCATAAATATTTGTATCCCATAAAGGTATGCATCCCATTAGCAAGAGTGGGAGACTAATGGTGGTGATAGTATTGTTGTGTGAGGAAGGCGATGAGGGGACTCAGAGAAAGTTAGAGATAAGGATGTGAAAAAGAAATTTCTTTCTTGGATTCCAGAGATGTTGTGCTTGCAGAGGGAAAACAGCAAGATTTGGCAAAGGAGGAATTTKGGGAATGCAGAAGAGACAAGCATATGTGCTCATCTAAGGCAGCTCAAAAGGGAGGTGACAGAGCTTAATGAAAGAGAAGCATAAACTCTGTTCTGGCTGCATCATTCTGTCTTTCAGTGGGAAACATCCCTTTTGAAGAGGCTAGTCAATGTGTAAAGTTGGTTGACTGGAAAAAAAGCCAAGTTCATACATCATCAGCCTGGGATTTGCATAGCAATTATGTGAGTAAGGAAGGTTCCACAAAATAATGCTCTTGTTAGAAGTAATGTATGTGCTTTTATTGTTCCTTGCTGCAGGCTGCCCCTCTTTGGCTTACAGAGAAGTTATAGAGTGTTATAGAAATGCCAAAAATGTAAAAGCATCTTGAGACAGGTTGGATTCTGTTGATGTCACTGTTAATTGCAATTAGCAGCTGGGCTCCTCACCCAACGCTGCAGAGCCACAGTGGAGTTTTTTTGCCCATGCAGGAAGTGCCCCTGCTACAGCTATTACAAAARTAAATGGTAAGGCAGACAAAAGGTATAAAGGAAAAGGACAGCTTAGAGGGGTGTTGCTCTTCCCTCTCTCATGGGAGGTGCACAGCAAACCAGTGGCTGATCCAGGATTAGAATGAAGGCTTTTTGTAGCTAGTCCAGTACTCTAGCTGCTGATGCTAGATTAGTGTWCCTCTGATGCTGCTAATTAAAGATTAATGCATGCAATCGACTCTGTCTTAATGTGGCAGCTATACTGGAACATGCTTGAACTGCTTCTCTTTATAATTTTTATTCACAGAGTAGAGCTCAAAGACCAAAACTGGAGACTAATTCRGTTAGTGGGCTGTTAAATAGCCACCACCTTCTGAATAGTAACAAGAACTTCAGAAATATCTGCTATAAACTTAAGCAACTTCTTACAAAGCAGTGGCCTTTGTTTCACCCTTGGAAGTGGCCTCCAGCACTACATAACAATACTTGTTTTAATGCAGCTGTATGCAGGAGCCAAAATGGGGAGCTACAGTGACTTGAGCAGTTTTCAGGTTTCCAGAAAGCAAGGTGCAGGGTGCCTGGGCTAAGGCAAGTTTGCTTTTGTTGGTTTTATTACAACAATTTAGTTATTGGAATATAACTAAAGGATTTGTTTGACTTGGGTGACTGAAAAATTTCCTAAGCAGTGGTATATGCTCTTCTCTGCTCTCCCTACCTCACTGTAAAATACAGATAAATGTTATTAGTATTATTGCTGTTAATGCCTAAGCCTGGTGTCCAGATTCAATAGATGCCAAAAACCTTTCTGCATCATACATCAATAGGGTTGCAAAGAATGCAAAGGGACTAAATTTTATTATGTGGTTGCCATTGAATAACAGAACATTTATTGATTTATCATGAAGACAATTATTTCTAATTTCATCACTGTTGAAGTTTTTAGCCTTCTTCAGCACTGCTAAAAGGAGAATGTATTTTTTTTGGAAAAAGGCTTTATCTTGAGACTCTATAGGAAACTAGTGCTATTACATGGCWATTTTCAAAAGTTTTTGTAGTTTGGAATTGGCAAAAATCCTTAACAAACTAGGCACTACACTGCTATTTGTACAACACCAATTACTATTTATGAAGAGAGTTTTCTTTGTTATTGAAGGAAATGAAGAATTTAAATGGTCAGCTTTTGCAGGGCAAAATACAAAAGCAGTGATACATCAGTTCTTGGGCCTGATTTATGGTCAGCTTTAGTTCTCCTGGTGTTTTCGTTTCCCCATAATTGATTTAAATGCCATATCATGTACTTGTGACTGATTTGACAGGAAGGTGGTGGTGTGTTCCTGGTGTCACTGATGTCTCTACTGTTGGATGTACATCTACGGGTTGGCATGACTTGCATCTTTCATATTAAATACCGAGGAATCACAGTCTGAGACATGTGGAACCTCTGTGCCCGATCTTAAAGGTCAGTAGGAATAGCTGGCATTTAGCAATTCAGAGTATGGGTTTGCAAGTTCCATGAATAAAGTCTTTAAAATTATATAAGTACCCTCAGATTATACCTGTAAAAAGCAGCAGTTCCTACAGAGTTTTGAAGACTTTAAAAAAGCAGACTACTGTGGTACTTATTTGTAGGCAATTAATTCCCCAATGGCATCGGCAGCCTTCAGGCTGGATACCCAGCCCCACAAAGTGCATTTGCTCTTTTGCTCAGAAAAGTGTGTGTGCTGAGTAGTGAGCTAYCTACCCGACTTGGAGACACAGAACACTGCTCTTTTGGATTCTAGTGCAACCTGCTCTGGTGGAAGAGGAAAATTGGCTGAGGCTTTTTGTTGGTGTTTTTTGTGGAGATGGTTGGACAGGACATGAGGATAGACAGTTTGAGACAGAAGGAGAAGGGTGCCTGAAGAGATGTGATAGACACTTCTGGGTTTTAGTTGTAGCCCCAATAACAAATTGCTGGGTGACCTTTTACAAGTAGCTCAGCAGTTCTGTGCTGCTCTGACACTTTCCCATTCAGTGCAACAGCCTCAGAGATGCTGCTTGCTCTGCAAAGCACTCTGAGAGAGCCGTAGGTTACCATTTGAGAGCCGTAGGTTACCATTCAGTGCTCACAGAATTAACCTGAGAACCTGGACTCCATGCTTCCCATATCTGTTTTCTGCTGAAGACTCCTGATCAGAGTGGGGTGGTTTTGGCCAGGGCCTCAGGGCAATACAAGTCTTATTCTTCCTCCACCTGCCCGGAGAGGATGAAAGTGGAGGAAATGGGATGGGGTTTGCTCTGCTGGAGGCAGGACTGTAATGTGCTGGAAGAACATGGCTCCATTTAGTCAGCAACATTGCAGAGAACAGAGGGACAGAGGGTAACTAAGGGTAACATGAAGCATCTGGGATATTTATAAAAATGTGAAATGCCTTTTCTTATGAAAAGAATGGCTGTGCTTCATTAAAGGCACCAAAACCAAAGTGGGAACATGCTTTGTGAATCAGGAGGAAGAGCAGTCCATAGCAGTTGCTAATCTATTTATGTTCCAGTCGTGCTCASAGTGCAGCTTTGAGGTCTGAAGCTCTTGTAATTGCCTGGAATATGCCACTCTGCAGCAAGATTCATTGTTCTGCTCTCCCTGAGAGGAAGGGATTTTTAGCTGTAGGACTTTGCTTTCAGTTGAGCAGAGAGACATGGCTAAATTCCCATGCATTGTTTTGCTGAAACACTATTAATTATGGCTCCCATTATAAGCATGTCAGTTCTATGTGATCTAGGCAAAAATTGATGCATTTGGTGGGAAGCAGACAGACCTTTATTTTGGGGATTATACATGAGGTTTAGGAGCCAAGTTTTGATCTCTGTTGATAGAAGTCCCTTAAACTTTGCAGARTCAGTAGGATGCTTTTTGGTTCCCTGATTTTTCAAAGGGTCAGAGACCTAATTTTTTTCTTTCCTTTTTCTCTACTTCTTGCTGCCAGGCTTTCTTTGCTATTCCCCAAGCAACCTCAAAACATTTAGACATTAAGCCTCTCATTAAATCAGAGTGAAATCAGAGCTCCGTGCCTTGCAATGAACATTTAGAGGGGCAAGATCCAGCAGGGATTGAACATGTTTTCAGGAAGTGATATAAGATGTGGCTTCAAAAGGGCTTCCAGCCCAACTTCTCCCCTGCTACTTTGCATGGGAACTTCTCTCATTTCTGCCTTTCCTTGAAGAGAAGTGAGTGCATTTTTAAATGATGAAGAATTCCYGTTGCTTTCTTTCAGGTCCCCAAGGTATTGTTGACTGTGGGAACTTCTCGGATAACTCCTATGGAAGTGGGAGCTTGGAGCGTAGCCATGACACTTCCATGTGAGAAAGCACACAGGCTCTGGGCAAAACTCTTCACTGGTGTTGGCAGACTGGGTAGAAAAGCCAATTTTTTTCTATAGATTTGTTTCTTTTGYGAATGACAATCTATGCTGACTTTTCCTTCCTGGGGCTAAGAGCAGAGTTGCTGCTAAGTTTCAACAGAACATGAGATGTTTTAGATCCAGATGCTGTTCTCTCTGCTTCTTCTCTAATACATGGCTTGATCAAATGAYTGATATGCTGAAGGACCTCTAGGATGGGGAGCTGTGAAGAAAATGTCTTTAATGTGTCTGTCAGAAGGTAGGCCTGCCCCATCCAGGGCTGCTTTGGTGCTCCATAATCTGGRAAGCTCTTTCTTGTCTTACTCCAGTATGCATTGGTGAGTTGGTTCAGGAAGTTCAGGTGCTCCTGGGCTCACTGGCATCTGTTTCTAAAACCAGACACTGTGCTGAAGCTGAGGAATCAGCCAGGGAGATGGGCTTGGCTGCAGGCAGGGGCCTGCTCGGTGTCCTGCTTGCCCAACCTGGCCCTTAGCCAGCAGTCACCACAGTCAGTGTAGAYGAGGAAGCAGGATTTCTTCTCAGGGAATACAAACTGCAGAGTTCGTGCCCTCTCTTCTGGAGGAGTAGTCTGACAACCAGCATCTGCACAGAAAGCCCTCAGCACTGAGACCTCGATCTCCTCTTTAGCTCATGAATTCTATAACATCCAAGATGGAGCTTGTTAGTTTTATAAATTTTCTTTCAGAGATCATTCATTTCCCTCAGAGACCTGCCATTTTCTCAAGGACACAAAAAATTGGTTGGAAACGAAGTTAAGGGGTTGAAAACTGTGGTGGTAACATGCAATGGATGTTTGGCTGAAGCTTTATCAATAACATAGAAATGGCTTCATGAACCAGACTTGTCCAAAATGTCATAGATGTTTGTCCCTGTAACTTRAGAGGATGTGGTAGAAGCAGCTTGGATTCTTAAGGTGTGTCAGATCATACAGCTCCTACTCTAAAGAGGTGCTGGTGGGCCCCTTTTAAACTCTGAATTAAATTTCAGCAAAACAAGTCTAAATGGATAAAGAAGAAAATGAATTTAGAAATTGGTCTTGCACATGAAAAATTTTGCCTTGAATCTTTCAGATAATCTAGAAATATATACAGTGTTTTCCAGACACGAGATGAGGTTCTGATGTCTCTTTCCAAACTTGACTCYAAACAATCTGGGAGTCTCATGGTGACAAGAGAACCAAGTGTTAAGATGGTAAACTCATGCCAAATACCTCTGAGCATGTTTAAGTTTATCCCATTCACAGTGAAGTGAGATACAGCCCTGTTCTAAGAGGAATTCTACAAACACAAGAATCTATGTAAAAAAAAATCAAGCAGCTGATCAGTGTTGTATAAACTCTCTTGGTTCCTTGCCCTGACACCACTATGTCAGGAGAAAAAGCCTCTTGATAATTGCCCGTGAAAGGCATTTAAATGTTTTTGTTAATYCCCCTGCAAGCATGCAGGTTTATGAGTGAGTACTGCTGTGGGTGGCATCCCCTGGTGACAGTGGCCCCTAAAGCTGTGTCCTCTCAACAGCTCTGAGCTCTTCTGTGTGACCCTGGATTAGGGCATATTTTTCTGGAATCAGATTTTTCAAAGAATTTTGTTTCAAYTTAGAAGTGGAAATAAGCAGCAGCTTCTTGTGGACTTCACTTTCTCTTGACTTCACTAATCTTCAGTTTGKTTTTTTGGGTTTTTTTGACCTCTACAATCATTTCCCTGTGTCTGTAATTTGAAATTAGTACAATCAGTTTTATTGCAGAGGGTATAAACTTTATATTCCTGCTGTCTAAACCCTTCCTGCATGAACTTTCTGGATGGTCTCAGAGAAGGTACTGGGGAATTGCCAAGGGGATCCATCACTCCTTGTTTTTCTTCTTMTCTCCCAATAGCATCTGACTTGTCTTGGTGATGGAAAAGGTTGGTATGTRGGAAAATCCTAAAACAGACTTTCAAGAGCAGTAACAGTGTGAGATAGTGAAAACCAGTTTCAAGAGATTGTCAAGAGCCAGGGAAAGCTTGCTGGGAAGGGAATTGAAGCTGACCCCAGAGAAGTCTGGACTATTAAGTTAATTATCCTGTCATGAGGTTTTTGAAAGCAAAGATGGAGCTCTATTAGCATGTTGGCTTCATGGCAAATGAGAGCTGGCTGGAGCCCGTTCATCTGCATGTATTTTTGGGATGAATTAGAGTCTAAAAGCCTGTGGGTTTTGTTGAAAAATGACATTTTGAAAGAGGGAAGTTGGCTGCTAGGGTTCAGAATCACAACAGAGCCAAAATAGCTTCATATTTCTCAAGCCTCAAGTCACTGTGAGGTCCAGATTATCCCAGGTGATGTGCAAATGCACAAGGATGGAGTATTGTGAGCTGCTGGGTTTGCATGAGAAGGGGGCAAAGGAAAATAAACCACAGTTGTCCATTATGTAAATACATGGCAGGTATGAAAAAGACTGAGCTCTTCAAACCTGATAATAGTTGTGAGGAAAGGCAATAAAAACAGGAAAAAGAGTTAGGGATATGAGTTAACTGAAAACTCAAACTGTGACTTCAGCCTTTGGCACAAGACAGCAGAATAAATAAAGCACGGCCAAGCTGGGGGGGCAGCGAAAGAGATGTGTCCAGAGCAGCACAAACAGTGAGTTTTGAGCCAGGGTACTGTGCATTGTGCTAGCAGGCATCGAGTTGGGTTTGTGGGAAAGATGGATAACAGCAAAACAGACTAAAGGATTTGAATAAAGGCAACCAAAGGATTGTGCTCCGGCCATTTTTGCACTCTGGTATGAATCAGATGCAGCTCCAGGGGACTTCAAAGATGAATACTGACATAATGCTAGGAGAGAAATGGGCTTTCTTTTCATTAGAAAAGATGCAGATTAGATAAAATTGTGATTTATACCATTCTGAGCATGTGGGAGCTGGCAACARGGACTGAGAAGGCAGCATATTACGGAGGCCTAAGGATAAAGGAACCAGATCCTGAGGGACTGCTTATTCTCTCCTGATACAAAATGATCATTAGGAAAGATAAACTTATTAAAACTAGATAGTAAATATAATTTGGGGCAGATTGTAGCCAACAGTGCTCAAGGCCTACTTCATGTCAGTGTGAATGGGAAATCAAGAGCCTAAATGTCTCAGTTTCTCTAATGCTGTTTGGTGGCAGCTCTGGGTAGGTCAAACAGGAAGAGCGCTGGGCTTCCTCCAGCACCCGTGTTCATTTGCCAGATCTTGCTGGCCTCTCCAGCTGGGAAAGGTTTCACATGTCCTTGTCAAAAGCTGCTCTGAGCGTTGGTGAAGTTCTGCTTCCAGGCTGGTTGGACAAGGGCAACGCAGCAGGGAGGGATGAAGGATGCTGAGTACATGGGCAGACACCACGCTGATCTCAGAGATGAGCAGGAATGCTGTGCCCAACCTCACAGGGGTCCTGCTTCATGTGGCTCCTGCCTCTTCCCTCAGTAAACCTGAGGGACACAATTTCTCATAATTCTGTATTTTGTATGATTCAATCGGGGATGTGTAGTTCCTGCTAAAGAAAGAAAACTACCACTTGGATTAATTCCTTCTAGGCAGGAAAAGCCTCTACAGATCAAGTAACAGTCCAAAATAATTTCAGTGTTTCACCTTTTGTTAAAAAAAAATTAAGCTTTTGGTTTACTACAGAAGACATCAAGGAGGATACCTGATGTCTACCTGTAGAGTTCCTGGAATTCCTTCTGTAAGTTTCCCCGTCATATATAATCTTGCACCAAGAATCATTAAAGTGAAGCTTCTGAAGCCATGCTGGGAGGCCCTGGTCTGCAGTTTTGTGAACATTTCAGATTTTCACAAGTGTTGATTTCAGAAATTGTACTGCAACAATGGTAGGTCATTGTGCAGGGCGATGAAACTGAGCAAAGTGGTCACGATGCAAAGGTAATTGGGTGACTTGTTAGAGAAACCTTTAAAAAAAGAACATAAGAGACAAAAATGTGGCTAAAATTCTTACAATGGGCAAAACCTGCTAAACTCCTTGGGTACGTTATCCATGCAGAACATACATTTGACTACTGAATGTTATGTATTGTGTGTCTGTGAGTAGTTGCTTATTATGTATCGTAAACGTATTTTAAATAAGTGTTTTAAAAAATTTAAGCAAGATTTATTTCCTGTTCGCTTTTAYTGACAGTTACRTCTAAATCTCATGGTTACTGTCAGRAATATCCAACTTTTCTACTGTCTTAAAGCCTAGGTTCGTTAATTTGCTCAAATGAAAAAGAGTAGGTATGAGGGAAAATCTATAGCAAAGAATTTTGAAAAGTTGGAGGTCGTTTTACTTGGCTGCAGGGCTGTGCAAATGGCTATGTGCTTGTCAGTTAAGCTGGTTTGAGGATCTTTTTACCCATTCTGGGCATCCAGCCAGTCTAACTTACAAAACTGCAATTATCATGATTGTTAGGAATAGCTCCACTTCTTCCCTCAGATTTCTTCTGCCTTGCTTCTTTTCTTCTTTGAGGAAGTCTTAAATTTTCCTGTCAGCTCTGAGGAGACCCTGATTTCCCCCTTAGGGSTTCCTGCAGAGATACAGAGCCACAGAGGCTCTCCAGCTCCCTGATAAATGTAATCCTATCAGAGGCAGCAACAAACCGCAGTGTCACTCCACAGGATCAAATCCCCAACCTACGAAGCCAGGTCTTGCTCCTAGGAGACGCACAGTGCTCTGGGTTTTTAAATTTTATCATTTAACAGAGAATTTATGAATTTTTTTTTTTAATTCATAGGCTGAGAGGCTTTGGCATTTGCATAAYTCCTCATTTATGACTGTGCCAGTTCTGGGGCAGTTGGTCAGTGAGMGCTTCCAAAGTATTTTGATGCCCTTCCATAAAACATGAAAAAGAAAGAGCCRGCACCAGATGCTGCTCCCCAGCAGCCTTTGGGCTGCAAGTGCCATGGTCTGAGGGTGCCTGGCGTAGGACAGCATTTACTGCACTCTTGCCTCTGGCCCCACAGTCTCCAGAAGGAATGAGCCACTTCTTCTGTCAGGCTCCTGGAGAACTCCTTTCCAAGCCTAGGGTGTAGGAGTGGATGGTTATCAGGGAGAGCACRCTGGAAGGTGCAGATCACAGGGATCAGCCTGTGAGGTGTTGATAGTGCCTTGATATCGTGGGGAAATGGGGCAAGGCTGTAACTTGAGCAGTGCTGCCTCTGCTCTTCCACCATCAGTGACGTGCAGGCAGCAGCGCAGGCACGGAGCCGTCTCAGCTCCTCAAACAGAGCTCCTGCAGGGTGTGATAGCAAAAACTGGTGTAGAAGATCCTTAATCTTGGCTGTCATCCTTGCGGAGGAGCCGTGCCTTTGTTGTGCTCCATGGATTCCGGGTGGGATGCTCTGATTCTCCTTTGTCTGTGCAAGTGGTTTCAGTCGGAGGGAGGGCCTGAGAGGGAAGATCCAGTGCTCCTCTCCCTCGTGCCTCATGCTGCCAGAGATAACCCATCTCCGGGCCCCACTGCTGGTGCTGCAGCTCTTCTTGGGTTACAGCTGCTCTTCTTCATCAGGATGAGAGACAGGAGCTTTGGAAAAGTCGGAGATGGGGAAATAATGATGGTGTGTCAAGTTATTTATTGCTGGCCAGATATTATCCATCAGGGAACTCTCTGTGTTCAAACTGACTTCTTGGGATACAATATTCTGCTGAGGATTTCTGAAGTCTCATTTATTTTCAGCCAATCAATCCCTCTCAGGAACTTCTGGATGATTTTCATTTGACTCAACAGTTTAACGGTTTTTTTATATATTAGCACTACAGTCTGCTGTATTGCTTAGAATCATTGACTCACAGAGTATCCAGTGTCAGAAGGGACCCACGAGGATCACAAGTTCAAATCCTGGCCCAGCACAGCACAATCCAAGTGTGACTCCTGTGCCTGAGAGCATTGTCCAAACACTTCTTGAACTCTGTCAGGCTTGGTGCTGTGACCACTGCCCTGGGGAGCCTGTTCCAGTGCCCAACCACCTTCTAGGTGAAGAACCTTTTTCTAATATCCAACCTAAACCTCCCCTGACACAACTCCAGGCCATTCCYTCGGGTCCTGTCCCAGTTCAGTGGCAAAATTGCAGTTTTAATGCCTGTATGTCGGAGATGTGCCACATCTCTTGTTCAGTGAGTTTTGCTCCCAAAGCATTAACTTACCCTGTGAGCATTGGGTRGACCTGTCCTGCTGTTGGGAAGTGTGGTGAGGCAGCCAAATGGCATTTTAAATGTGGGCTAACCACAGCTTCCCAGAAACTCCTCACTTATTTTCAGGTTTTGAGGTACCTCATTAATAGAATTCTTGTGCACTTGCTACTTTTTCTTTTCCTCATTGAAAACTATGTTTTTAACCAATTATGTTTAAACTGTTGAATGTCTGACAAATCCATTTGCTGAGCTATGATGTCTAAACCTGTAGCAGAATGGGAAAGAATTAAGTGAATGTGAAAAAGTACATTTGCCTTAATCTGAATRGTTGGTGTGACCATGGGGGTACCCATTGTAGGGAACTTGAACTGTAAACCTTGGGGCTGTATTTTTTTAAGTATTGAAAAGTAGCCTATCTTCTTGTGCCAGGACCTTTCAGAATAATCAGGGATGTGAATTATTTTCTAAAAGTTTATTCTGAGAATGGATTGTGAGAGATTTCCAGATTTCCTGCTTTATGTCATTAGTATTAACAATTTGCAGAGAGCTTCTGTTGAAGGTATTGGAACCAATTCTGCTGCCCCATGAACTAATGTCAATTACTTCAGATGTTTGTGATTCATGGGGAAACTAAACCTGTTCTCAAGAGCTGAAAGAGATCATCCAAAATGTCCAAAAGATTATGGAACTGTTGCCCATGGTACCTCCATCAGACTGGCTGCTGTGGTTAACTTTTCTTCAAGAAAAATGATGTCAAGACCTGACATTTTCCTTTCTCTTCCCTTGGATGCATGGACTGCTTTCAACTCCATCCAGAATACAATTTTCTGCCAACATGTAATTCCTTCAGACACATTAATAAATAAAAGTGTGACTTCAATTATTTTTAGATACAGCAAAATACTGTATTCAGGAATACTTCTGTGGGTGTTACAGCTCTTGAGATAACGAAGTTAAATTTGCAGGCTTTTATTTTGACATGATTGGTCCTGAGAAGCCTACCAAGAACCAAGCAGAAAAACTTTTAGTGGCCACAGTGGCTTCCCTTTGTTCTCTTATTTTGATCCCCTTGATTCAAGGGGTCATTCAGTTTAAGAACTCCCAGCTCTGCACTGTTTTGGTTTTGTTAAATGTTACTTAGCATCCAAAATAATGCTTCCAGCATGTAAGTTCTGGGTTTATCAAGTTTCAAGCTTMAATCCCCACCRATCTTTCTGAGCATAAAGGCAGGAGTGRAAGGTGTGTGTATACAGTGGAGAGAAGGAAAGAAATATGGGGATATTGCATCTTTTAACATTAGGACATGGAAAGAAAATATTATTTTGTAATTTTTGCTTTACATCACAAAATGCAAGCATGATTTCTACAGAAGTGTTTGTTTAGGTTATTCCTGGCATAGCAGGTGGTTTTAGATTTGTTTCRGTTTTTTGAGTAATGGTTTGGTAAAAGATCTCAGCCCATCTTGGCAAGCTCRGTGAATTCCAAAAACCTTATATTTGTAAGGAGCATTTCACAAAAGTTGCTACTGTCAGCAGTCTGTTTATTCAGCRCATGACGTTGGGGCTGGCCTCAACAAGTGYCTTTTCCTACTGAGACAAATGGTATAGTTTTGTCTGCCAGGCAGAATATTTTGCTGGAGAGTCTTGGAAAGACTTGGAAAGCAGCATCTAGGAAATACTGCTTTATTAGAGCGTTATGAGTTGACTTCTCATCTTGCAGAGTTACACAGTTGCTCTGTAGTATGAGTTTAGTAAGTTAGACTCAGAAGACACTGTACAGTGTCTCTAAAGTGGATGTGTTACAGTGGCTCTAAAGGCTCACAGTAGCTGCTGTCCTCTCAAGTGGTCTGTCTGGTTCTGCTCAAGCATGACTGCCAGGGTTGGGGAACTGTTCAGCTTCATTGATTGAGGCACAATTTGGAAGAAAATGCAAAATTGCAAGGAGTTGCTGAGGCCAAAGCAATGTTCCAGGTGGAAGGGATGGATTTGTTTGGGTTAAGTATTGCAATCCTGTTTATCCTAGAAGAAATAAATTTCTTTTTCTTTGAATTAATAACCTTTCGTTATGCTTTTTCAAGGCAGAGTAAATGATGGCCTGTTTTATCTGAAATGTGTTGAGGTCGCTCCCATGAGTTGAGCTGTACTTATGCCTGTTCTGGATCACTTGGTGTCAKCCAGCACAAGTTGGGTTCTCAAAGACTAAAGCCTGCAGTGTTGCAGAGCTTGATGACCCTGCAGTCCAAGCCAGAGGTTTGTGATGATGACCGGAGAGCTGGAAAATGAATACAAGTTGGTGTTTGCTTTTTTTAACCTGTGGCAGTCATCTGGTGTCACCCACCCCTGCAACAGCAGGACCACCATGTGCTGTCTGCCCAGGACCGCGTTCAGAAGTTTGTACCACCAGAATCCTGAGTACCAGGATGGAGACTCCACGGCCTCTCTAGGGAACTTGTGCCAGTGCTCAGTCAGCTTGACATTAAGGAAGTGTTTCCTGCTGTTCAGAGGGAGCCACCTGCGTTTTGAGGGCACCACTGGAAAGAGCCTGACTCCATCCTCTTTGCACTGCCCGGTGGGTGTTTATTTACATTGATGAGATCCTGCCTGAGCCTCCCCTTCTCTATGTTGCCCTTCCAGGAGATGGAGTCAGGGTGGTTGAAGACTGCTCTGAGGACCAGGGTCTGAGACTCAAAATCCAAGCTTAGAYGTAGGTACTGACAATGTCCTCCAGACTGTGTGGAACAGGTATGCATCCACATGGTGWTCTTGCTGACTGTAGCTCTTCCAGAACTGAGCACAATAAGAGTGAGGACCTAAGGGAGAATAGCTGCCACTCCTTTGCTTTTTCCTGTAGCTCCTTTTACTTCCTACAKGATGCTTTTTTTGTGGTTTCTAAATCTGCTTTTGTTGTATTTTTAGCTGTGCAGGATGGATGAGGAGGACTAGAAATTCAACACCATTTTCTCATTTTGCATTATGCTTCAATATCTTCACCCATTGAACTGYTTTTCATCCTGTGAGTACCTCAGGAGATAATTTATTTGGGGTATGTCTGATAGGAAGTTTGATGCAGGACTTTGCCAGTCATATCCCTCCCGAACAGGGAAAGAAAATGCAGATAGCTGTGAGTGAAGTATTTTCTGGAGAAATCTGAGGGCCAGTACAAAGCAGGACCACAGTGGTCTTATGCCATACAGCTGCTCTCCTTCTAGATACTTCTTTCTTTGGAAAGGCAATTTACCAGTGTGCCATCTTCARTAGAGCTGAACTCCCGTGCTGCGTGACTGAAGGTTGCCAACTCCAAGTCTACTGTGAGCTCTGCAACAGTCTGTGTTGACAGCTACTGGCAGATCCTTAGGATGGAAAATCATGTGGCAAACTGTAATTGAATCAAGGCATTTCCTCCCTCCTACTCTCCTCATACTCTCAGAACCATAATTGTTGTGCCTCAGATGAAGGTGAAATTGTCTTAACTTCCACCACCAAAACGATGCAGAGCATTGGCTCCATTTATTGAAGACAGGTTTTCCTGTCCATTTGGCCAGAAATGTTTTATTTGCTGCCTCATTCCCTAGCTGGCTAAAGTCCTACTTTATCCACTGCTTGGTTAAAGAATGAACTGCATCAGTAAGGTTAAGCAATTTATAGGTCAGTATTATGTGGGATTTTTTTTTTTTTCTTTTAAACATCCCTGATGTAAGAAATGAATCCTACCTAAAGA
Organism: Malurus melanocephalus; assembly: GCF_030028575.1. Classification (NCBI taxonomy): domain Eukaryota; kingdom Metazoa; phylum Chordata; class Aves; order Passeriformes; family Maluridae; genus Malurus; species Malurus melanocephalus. Next base: position 1,611,392 of record NW_026623335.1, read on the forward strand.
GACAATTTAATTCCCCTGAACCTTTATTCCAGCATGATAATGGTGCAGCTTCTGAAGTACACAGAAGTGTCTCTTAGCACTGTTGTCAATCCAGTAGAGGACTTGCTAAGCCAAATAGTTTCAAATCCTGGATTTATTCAAATTAGGAAGATGGAACAAATTTAAAGTCTACAGAGGTTAAAATACTCAAATACCCCAAAATACTTTTTGTTGTAGGTCAGCTTATCCTGAGTTAAGMCCTTGCTCTGCTTTCCATTCTTGCTCAGAGTAATGTCCCAGCAGGTGCGATTAAGTGCACACAGGTGGCTTTCAAACAGCTCCGCGTACATTTGGACCAGGCATTTCCTCATCAGGAGCAAAGGTCTCTTCTTCCAAAAATAAATCTGAATGGCATAGATCCTCCATGGGGAAAGCCTTAGTGTTTAGTGCAGTCCAGTGGCCACTGYTTCTCAGTTTGCTGGTTCAGGTTGTCCCTGGGCTCTCTCTTCCAGAAAGAGAACTTGAGTGTCATGGAGACTCCTACACTGCATTATCAAGGCTCCTGAGCTACTTTTAAATTTCAGCACCAACACAGACAGCTGCCACAGCCACAGCCTGTCTCTCTCTACACAATACCATCATCACTCTACCATAAGGAATCAAGCAAATTGTCTAGTAGTGATACAATCAGGATAATGGATAGTCTTGACAGATGTAGGGATCAGGAATAAGCAAGGCTTGGACTAACTGAATTTTATGTTCCAGTACCATTATGCCCAAGTCTAGTAGCCACAGACTAGACACATGGCACCCAAACAGATCTGCCTTCATGCCAGAAGAAGGAAAAACTGGGGAACTTCTGGTTTTAAAAAACCTCAAAACCCTATRGCATCATTTAGAAAGATACTGTTTCTATATTCTAGCATTGCAATTGTTCAACTATTTGTGCTGCTCCAAAATCCTCAACATTCACACTAGAATTAAGATAGAAGAGCCATTTTGAGGTACCACTACTGCTGGGAGGCTGTGACCCCGAAACTGGAGCTTTCGAAATAATGCTGCCTGCACGGTTTGCCCATGCCGGGGAGAATCTTTGTGACTGCAGCTCCATTCAGACATCAGAGAGTAGATCTGACGCTTGAGGTTAATTAATCTATGCAATACTGCAAGTTCATGTAGAACAGTACCAGCATGAGCAGTGAATCAGGCTTGACAAAGACCTGTCTCTTCAGTGAAGAGAAGCCTTGAAAATACTCATTTTACAATGTCTAAAGTCACTTTTATGATCTCAGGTTTTCCTCCTGGTTTATATTGTTTCTGTCTTTGTTCTATTATGGCTTTGCAGAAAAAGCTAGACTCGACTGTAACCTTCACACACATCAAAAGATATTTACTGACCCACTGAAAACAATGTGTCAGTATTTGCCTGAAAAAGCAATATTGCTGTAGCTCATTGTATGGACAAAAGGTGTCCATTAATTATGCTCGAGAATATAATTTGTTAATAGTGTCAAGTTAGTTACTGACAGTGTATAGGAAGTGGCCTGAATTAAGGACTTTTTGCAATCAGACAGGAATTTAAATAGTYACCACCTTATTCACATTTTATCATGCAAACTGGAGGCAGCATAACAGTTGGACTGATAGGAACACAAAAAAAAAAAGAAGTAGAATTATTTTTTCAGTTGATGTGCCTGTACCTTCAACTGATTTAATTCTAAATGTGTTCATTTTAACAGTTCTTTCATGTTTAAGGAAAGCATAAATAATCCCCCACCTGATAGAAAYAGCTATGGACACTATGCCCTTAGAGGTGCCAGAAAAGGGATCCTTGTAGAAATTGGAGTCTAACTCCACAAGACTTAACAGTACAAAACATGTAGGTAAASGTATCTTTACTTCTCTGTTCAATTAAAATCAAATTCAACCTAGGAATTCTAATTTAATCCCCACCATTGTAGGGAAAATGACCTATTTTTAAGAGATTGCAAAGAAACATTTATTGAACATTTGTTTGAACTCTAACAAGATAATTAAAAGCATAATGACTCCCTATGTCTTCTTTCCCCATCTACCTCCTGTAAGAGAAAACTTCTATATAATTTGCATCAATAAATTAATATTCAAGTTTTAATTAGAAGGAAATTAAGAGCTTTTTAAACAAATAAAACATAAATATTAAAGCCTCTAATTTACAAGATTTGTTTCAGCAACTTTTACTTTAAAATTAGAATGGAAATGTCTTTGAAAAAGACAACTCTATAAGAGAACCATATTTAAAATGTGTTAAGAAATATTAGTTTTATTTAACCAGTTTTCACAGCTGAATATTTATTCTATAAAAACTTTACAGATTGTACAGTTTATATATAGTTCAAACTACTAGAACAAAGAAGTAGGTCCCACAGATGCAAAAATACTGTACCAATCCAAGGTAAAGGCAGATTTACACACTGTACAGCTCTCCACTGGGAAGGGGWGGTGGGTCAGTTCCAAGTAAAAAGTTCAAAACTGTACAAAAATAAGGTTTGATTTCTTTTTCATTCTTCATAATACATTCATAAGATTGTAAGCACAGATACCCAAGTAATAATAGATATCTGCAGTCAGGAATCAATAACCACTCCTGAAAGGAATGCAAAATAGGTCTATTTACACAGGGCACTCTTTTACACCATACTGCATATAGTGTATATTTCAAATAATAAAAAAGCATAGACAAAGAACATTAAACATCTAATATAAGGTAGTTTTTTTTTAAGAGGTTTTTTTTTTACTTAATAGTGTGCCAAAAGAATTTTAACTTATTAAATAATATATTCTAAGTGAACCTAAAATTTATGAACATAAAATGTATTTTTGGTGTAATACATCAATTAAACCAGCAAATAGGAAAAAAGAACTGAAAACAAAACCCAAACAGTATATAAAGTAGTATTTTCACCCAGCAACAGAAGCACTTATGTAGTTATTTTAAAAAAAACCCCATGAACCAAAAAAAAAAATCCCAAACAAAACAAAAACCCAAAACAAAAACAAACAAACAAAAAAAAAACTCAAGAGAGGCTTTTTAAAAACCCACTAAAACTAACTTATAACTTAGGATATTCATACATAAGATATTCAGTGATTCACTAATACTGCAAAACAAGTTTTTTTATGTTGGTTTTTTTTTTTTTCCTTCCCCCTTTTCCCTCTGGCTCTCCCTCATTCCCTTTCCCTAAGAGACAGTGGTTTCTTCATGTTATCTGGGTAAGAATCAGACATATTCCTGCCCCTTCCTCCCCACCACTCTCTACCTCCCCCCCAAAAAATAACAGAGTGTTTCCTTAGCATTAATCCTGAGCACACTCTCTTTTTGGGGATATGTGTGATTTAAGCATAGTAGGGTTTAGTTACCCCAGAATTTTAGAATGTTCCATTACGTGAGGTATTTAAACCTTCTTCTGAGAGAAAATGCCTTTTCTCTAAGCTGACTCGTTGGGCAGAGAAAGCAAGGGCTGGCTAATACCCGTTTCAGTTCTGTATTCTCATGAAAAAGAAAAGCATTATTCCAGACTTCCCTGCCACACAGAAAATAATGCAACACCATTCACTTTTTAATTCATTCTCTATTTGATACAGTACTAGCCAAAGATAACAAAAACTAGAGCTTTTAAAGAGATGTTTGGTAGTGCACTCTATCATTTTTTAGCTTGTGTGTGTGTGTCTACATACACACTCACACATATTACATTTATATATATTTATATATATATAAAAGACATATATAGATATATGCACACACATACACTTGTGTATGTATATATCTGCATGTAACAATCAGGGAGAAAGGAGTTTTGTTCAAATTTAAGTGATACAGTACTTTTAAACCCCTTGACAATAGAGGGGAGGGGGTGTGTGTGTCCACTCCTGTTCCCAAGCTGAGCAAGGGGTTAGTTTATATAAGGTTTTTTTTAAACAGGCATATTTTGCTTGCCCTGGTGTCCAAGAAATACAATTCCAGTGTCAATGGGCATCTCATCAGAATTCATCAATTCTGTTCTGCAGATACTTTAACATTGAATCCATCCCTTGTGCTGAGCCCCAGATTTTCTTCAAAACTTCACACTCCTTTTCATTTGCTTGTTCCAAGTCCACCTTCATGATGTTGCGTACTAAAGCTTTGGATTCTTCAAGTACCTAGGCCAAAATTTAAAAAGGGGGAGCTGGGTTAGCATTGCCTGAGAACTGAGCCCTACATGCACTTCTATCAGTATATAACACGTTTGTATGGATGAACCATACAACTGATTACGAACTTAAGCTTAACAATTCATGGACATACTATGACTGTAAGAAATGTTTCTCAAAGTCATCTTTCTTGTAGCATCACACAAAATTTCATTTACCTAATACCAGCACAATTTAAAAGTGCACAAGTGTGAAAATAACTATGAATACACATATATATGGTTTGATAATTACAGAAAAGTGCAAGTCCATATTGGCAAAGGCCCATTATTATCCAAAACTGTTATAGTAACTGGGCTGATCTTGATTTCTTGAGCACTTAAAATACTGAAAAATCTCCTTTGCTCTCTGTTTAGAAAATAAGTAATATGCTTTTAACAATCCAAAATGTCTAATGCACAGAACAGTTTATCTGTACTKCATTTTTTCTTGTAAGAAAGTTAAAATTACCACTACTTGATGCTATCCTGTGCAACTGCTAGTAGTGCACACAATCAGTAGATGTTACTCATGAAACTAAGTCCAGCAAAATGTTAAAGGCTGTATTTATTTCCTTGGTAATTTAAATTACAACTCAAGCTAACTCAAGATTTTTGTGTTTCTGTGCAGACATTAGGGCAACCATTTATTGGTTGATTAGAATGAGTTGGACTTCAGCAACTATGTTAGCAACAATTTATATTATAAAAATCCAATGCTGGTTTACGTTCCTTATCATATGCAACAATACACTGTAGTTAATAGTCAGATAGAGACTTTTAAAAGAATCTTAAAAAAAAACCCCAAAACCAGAAAGATAAACAAAAATCTGTCAAAACACATTTGTACTATAACACAGTTCTTGTTCATGAAAGTGCTCCTTTTTTAAGAGGGACAAAAAGATGCAGTCTAATATTACTTAGATTAATTCTTATTAATCTAATCATAAAAATACAAGAAGATAAAGGAAACTTACAACTGAATTACATGTGACAAGTTCTTTAATTCGAACCATTACTTCCTGYGTGAATGTTGCCGGCCAGAACACTTGGGAGACAAGTCCTTTGGCACAAGCTTCCTGCGCCGTCAACTTCCTTCCACTGAACAACATTTCATTGGCCTGAAGGGATAAAAAGTTACTTCTGGTATGAAATGTAATGAGACAAACTCATCAAAGGAAAAATGTTCAAAACAAATAAGAAAAATGCCTGCACGATTTGAAATAGTTTTATTATAGCTCTTCCAATTTTCAGTTGAAAAAATATATATACTGGCCTACAGCTGGTTGATCCATGCTGTTGACCAGTATTAGAGCAGTGCTTATTAAATTATGGAGGTCTATGATTAAGGGTTAAATGTGAAAATATCTTTTGTCATTTCCTGGTCATGAATGTTTGTTAGCTCTGGCTTTCTTGCAGTATTGCTGACTAGGTTATCTGTATATGTGGGAATAGGTTATAATGCCTGAAAATYTGTAAAACAGCAATGAATAYATTGCWTGYCCTTTAAAACATATTCCAATTTCTSACCAAATTCATAGAAAATAAACATTCACATTTTCCTCAAGAGTCCAATATTGATCTGATAAATCATGATATAGTAGTCCTGAGTTGATATAGTAGTCTTATTAAAAAACCAACAGCATTTAAAAGATCTTGCACATAGTTTAAAGATACAGAATTGAGTACTACATTCTATGTAACAAAATGTTCTCTCTAGTTCTGTAACTGTTTTTCATTTGTAATTATCATGCACTTCACTATTTACCAATTCTCCCATCAAAACTTTGTCCTACAACCACTTTAATTCTAGCTGCAGTGAAGTTTACTGTCTAGTTAAACTTTGTTTGCAGTGACATCTGCATGGAAACATCCAGTGGAAATAAGAAAGAATAACAGTCAACCTTAAAAAACTTGAAAAATCAGTTTTATTGTTTCTTAATTTCTTATTTCCACTGAAAAATATGACAAATCCATTASTGGGCTCTTGAAATATAGGAAATAAGGCTTTTCTAAAACACAGTACTGAGAGGGGTAGCATTTCTAAGGGCAAAATTCTGTGGTTTTTTAATGTTTTCTAACAGAAATTTTGGTAATTATTTCAGCAATTTTCAGTTAAGGATCTCAAATAATTATTAACTTAATTAATAATTAACTATTTATTGTAGAGACCATGTGCCTGCTATTGCCATTTTACACATAAAGCAATTTGAAAACCCCGCAGTCTCTTATTTGTTCCTTTGTAATGAAATACAAAGGTTGGGTTCTACTGTTTACTTTCTGACTGCCAGTCCATTAGGAATGCAAGGAAAAAACCCAACCAGTTTCCTACCATACTTCACTTTGATTTTACCATCAGCACACCTCTCATAGTTACTATGGAAAGCTGTGATTCACATGTATCAGTTTATAAAAACCCAAATCTCTTGCACTACGATCAAATTCTATATTTTACAGATCTACTGTCTGTGAATGCAAAATCAAATATACAAAGTTCACTAACCATTCCTTCCCATTTTCCAGAACGTATATGAATAATAACAACTTGAAATACTAGCTAAAAATCAGTGATGTACAAACAGTTATCTAAAACAGGAATCCTTTTTCCTATGCAGATGTGAAAAAAAATTCTTCCAAAATAATTCAAAAAAACACCTAACACTTCCATGAAAAATCAAAATGTGAAGTCAATCTAACTAGAAGTTAGGAAAATCAAGCATTTAAGCCAGGCGGTCAAATCTAAATATTCTTCACATGAATCTTTGCAAGGATAAAAATGAATGCTAGAAACCCATTTTTTTTCCCTAAAACTTAGTTGCAACTTCTGACTTCTCCTGAACATGAAACACCGTAAGTGAGAATGGTGCAGTTATTTTATTTCTGCCAGCTGTAACACAGTATTAGCATAATATCTTGCACAAAACAAGCATTCCCATTAATGTTCTCACTTGACAGGTTTTGAAGAGAAATGTCTTGCTCTGGCATCTTTACTTTTGATCTAAACACAACATGTGCTGGAGACCAACTGCTAAACAAGCTTTAATCATAATCATGCCTTGTACCTKCTGTAAAAATTAACACACTTGGTGGTTACTTTCCAAGAAATATACTACAGCAATAGAAATGAGGAAGATAAAAATATTTCACTAATAKGAGATTCTCGTTAGCAACCTTCATTTTCTGCTCTGAGTAGAAAATGTCTCCTTCCACAGAGGAATTTTATGGGGACCTCTGGACTCTTACAGTGAGGACTTTGAGGCTCACCACAGTCCTTYTGTGCAAGCTCACAGGCACCAGGGGCCATGGAGCAACTCAGCCCTCATGCACTATGATCAGGAGGCAGCYGRCCTCTGCATCAKCCCAGATCCTGGCTGATCCTACAGKCACTACAGAAACACATATCCCTCATGACAGAAAAGCATAAGAAAYACTTCCAAGCATGCTGGGGATGGACAAGGAAACTCAGTGTGTGATGCTTAATCACAGCTGTTGTGCTTTATAACTGGGACCAGACAACCAGAGCAAGAACTCCATGGCAGACACACAGGAATATCTCCCCATACAGACACCATGCTAATGTCTATTACAAAACTCAAAAGCCAAGTTTAAGAACACTTCTAAAATACTTGGTATTTTTCCAAGATGCTATCTGTTTTGAATCCTAAGCTTTGGGCTTCAAATTTCCTTTAATAAGCCCACAGTTGAAAATGTTTGTGAAGAAAAAAAAAACAACCCATCCATGACACACCTGCTCACCCACAGAAGGCAACTGACCCCACATGGAAGATATTTCCAGTAATCTTGCAACTGAAGATTTTGACACAGCTACAGCTAACAACATTGCATTTTAAGTCTGACTGACAAGAGTTAGCAATGGGAATACTACTGCTGTATTTGATATATTTGTAGAAAATGTTATGATGCATATAGATGCCTTAATTCTTTGTTTTGTTTATTTTTCCCCCTGAATGTTTTGCATTTCTTTCATGACATCTTCCTGCTGACTTTTCTCTCTCTTTTTTACAGACAAAAAGCATGCTTCTATATCAAAGCCTTCAGTATGGATTCTGAACATATTTCATGAAATGTGCTGAGTAAAGTTCAGCTTTGTCCCAGAGACACTGCTGTGCTGCAGAGAGTCAAGTAAGAAAACTGGACGTTTTTCCCCTTTTGCACTGATCATTATGGAATTGTTACCACTGGAAGCTTTCAATGTAAATCTTTATATTTAAGAATGAGAGCATTGACAAACACACATGAAAGAATACACTAGGGAAGAGCTTCTTGTGTTTTTTGTACAACTTCTAAATAAAATGAAAAGTAACAACCACAAGTCTTTAAAGGACGAGGATGGATGGAATGAATGGATGAATGGATGGATGGCCAAATAAAAAGGGAAAGGAACAATCAGTAGTTTGAAACATGCTAARATATTAAAGATACTCTTATAACTGTTAATCTATTTCAGTTACCTTTTCTGTTCTTTTATAATAACTAAATCCAGATATGACACAATAAGCTATTAGATCTTTTAAAACTGGTGTTTTAATATATTGAAATATATATTTTTAAATCACTAAGTGCCTACGGGGAAAAAAAAAGSTTTTATAATAAACAGCAATTTTGGAACAACAGGTGTAGCTACAAGCACTTGTTTCATACTACCCAAACTGGAAAGGGACGTAGGTCTAAGTTTTCAAAGAACACAGCATGAAAAAACACCATKTGATATGAAAATAATGTAGGTAAGAGATAAATAGCTTTTTGTTAGGAGTGCGTGGAAGCCAAAATACTTATTTTGCATCCTGACATAAGACTGCTACGGGCTGGTGCCACAGCGTTCTGCTGTGCAGGGACACCGAGTGTCACACTCTGATGCTGTGCTGAATGCAAGACACCAGTGGCTGCTCCTCACGAGGCAGCAGCAGGGCACGTGTGTCTTGGTACACAGGACATGACCCTTCTGACACCATCAAGGTTAAAGGTGGGATTAAGTCCTGTGCCTGCTTTCTGTTCCGTGCGTGCAGGTGAAGACTAAGTTGTAAGAGCATGGAGCAGAAAAGCCATAAAGGGTGGTTTCTCATGAAAGGTTTTCATGAGAGAAAAAAAAATTAAGAAAAAGACAACACAGCAAGGCAAAAAGTCTTGAAATCACACTGGATAAATTATCACAACTGAAGTGTGATGCTGTCAGCCCCTACCCTGCAAACTACTTACAGAAGCCAGGCCCATTATCCGAGGGAATGTAAGGGATGAACATCCATCTGGACTTTGTCCAAAAGTAGTGTATGGTGTCTGAAACCAAGCCTTCTCGTTAGCCCAAACCACGTCACACAGAGGCAATATAGATGCTCCAAGTCCAATGGCTGGGCCATTTACTGCTACAATGATAGGCTTCTTAAACTGAATAAAAGTATTCACAAAATTCCTGAAGAGAAACAGAAACATGCACTCACTACATGTATCAAGAGTGTAAAATATACCAGCCCTTGAAAACTCCATAACAACCCATCGCCACAGTAAAGCAATTTTCAAACCCAATCTGATAACCTTCCACAACGAGGTGGTTATTTGGTGGATGAGGGGAGAGGTGGATAATGTCTACACTGAGTGAGGCTTTCAGCACTGTCTCTCACAAGAGTTTTGTAGTCAAGTTAATGTATGAGCTGGATGATCAGACAGTGAGGTGGATTGAAAATGTCTAAATGGCTGGCCCAGAGGGTGGTGACTCATGGCACAGGCCAGGAATTTAAGTGTTGCACCCCATGGGGTCAGTGATGGCTCCGGCACTGTTCAACAGCTTCACTGATGATCTGGATGATGGGGCACATCTATCCTCAGCAAGTTTGTTTARGACACAAAACCAGGCTGATACATCAGAGGATTGTGCTGCCATCCAGAGGGACCTCAACAGGCTGGAAAATGAGCTGACAGGAACCTCCTAAAGCTCAACAAAGGGAGGTAGGTGCAAAGCACTGTGCCTGGGGAGGAACAACCCCAGGCACCAATATATGCTGGAAGCCAAACAGCTGGAAAGGACCTTGGCAGAAAACGAGCCAAGCTGAACTTGAGCCAGCMGTGTGCCTTTGTGGCAAAGCAGGCCACTGGTATCCTGTGCTGCTTTTGGAGGAATGCTGTCTGCAGGTTGCAGGAGTTGATTCTGCCCCTCCTCTGCTCAGCCCTGGTGCCCAGTTATGGGCTCCTGGGTGCAAGAGACTCCAGATGGTCTAGCAAAGGTCACCATCAAGGTGACCCAGGAACTGAGTGAGCTGGGCCTATTCAGCCAGGAGAAGAAAAGGCTCAGGGATGTCATCAAYATGTATAAACCTGAAGGGGGATGCAAAGAGGACAGAGACACGCTCTTTTCAGTGGAGCCCAGTGAGTCAGTGGGCACAAACTGAAACACAGCAGGTTTCCTCTGAACAGCAGGAAACACTTTCTTACTGTGAGGGTGACCAAACAGGCAGCCAACAAGGTTGTGGACTCTCAGTCTTGGGAGATACTAACGATACCCAGAAAATTATCCTGGCCAACCTGCCCTAGGTGACCTTGTTTGAGCAGGTTGAACAAGATGACCTTCAAATGCCCCTTCCAACGTCAATCCTTTTCTGATTCTGTAAAAGCCTAGCATTGCTCCCAGCCCAACACATCAGAGTAAATGAGCAGGTGCAGATTTAACACCCCCCTACGAACATCAGCAGATATGGCACTTTTGGTACATTCATGTGCCTTACAGCTGTCTCAAAAACGGCTGCAGCCTTTCCTCACCTCTGGGTACCACAACTATGGCACARCCCCGCTTCGTCCCCACTGTATTTACATACAGCATTGGCGTAAGGTATTTACCGGTGTTTTTCAGTGACAGCAAGAAGGTACAAATGAAGACAGGCAAAGCATTAATGATGCTACTTGAGAAACATTTCTGGACTCCTGAGAGACAGCTTTTCTTAACAAATGAATCTGCTTTGAACAAACGTAAATAGTAGAACTCCATTATCACCTATCACACACCTGTAAACTTGCCCTCCTCACCTCCCTTCTCTTGGTTGGTAATAATGCTCTGGGYACTATGCTATTAAGTGACATATGCATATTCTCATCCTCATTGTCAACACAAGATGACAATTCATTCCAGGCCCCACAAAATGTGGATGCTTCTCTGTTCTCAAACAGCAATGCCTATACGAGCTTCTTAGGAAAAAATAGTCATATCTGTATGAATACATAYACATGTAATTTTAAAGTTTGTTCCTTATCTGTGTTAAGTATTTTTGTATTTCTACAAAACAGGACAATTTTACTATATTGCATTCAGCACTAAAGGTTATCACATTGCTTCTTAACTCATTCTAGTGAACTGAAATAGTTAATTCAAAAGAACCAAAACCAAACCTGGAATCATCTCATGGAAGTCACCATACTAATACCCAGTTCAGAGACTTTAGATAATTTTAATCACACCTGAATATCCCAGAGAGGACCATCTCTAGCACATATATGAAAAAGACCTTATTTGAAAGGGAGGGTGAGTGTTTGGAGGTCATTTAAATTACCTTTGCCCCTTTTATTAACAATGAATATTGGGTGAAAAATCAGGTTTCTGGAAGGGCCCAAATTAAAGCAGTGATGGATGCTCAGTGTTAAGAGYCTCTGGCCACATCTGAAGTCACTGCATGAGCAACTTCTACATGGAATGACTGAAAAATCTCCTTTGATAAAAATAACTGACCACAGATAACAGTAACAGAAGACAGGGCTCTGAATGAATATAGATACTCTGGAAACATAACAGAGACCAGGATCTCAAAACCAGTGTTCAAATGATAGGTACTTGTTTGCACTGTTAAAACACTCCTCCAAGATCCAAACATTTTTCCATATATTTTCTTCAACTTAGTAGTAGTTCAGCTTAYTTTGTTTAAATTTTAAGTTTGGTACCTAGCATTGGGATGACCACCAGAATTAATCTACTTCTCTAAAATATCCATCATTCCACTGCTCTGAATGTGCTTTATCAATTTCCACATTGAATATATCTTGAGTTTTAATGTATTAAATTTGTTTTTCTGAAATCCTATGGCTATTAAAGTATTTGAATATTGGTTTTAACTGGAGGATTATTACAATGCTCCCAGTTTTCACAGTTAAATTTTAAAAGTAAAAATGCATGAAATGACAACCCAAATAGAAATGGACTGGGAGCATAAAGAAGTGTTGTGCTGCACGCTATAATGTAACAGGTCAATGCCTGAGATCTTCTTGAATAACAGGCTTTTGAAATAAAAATAAAACAAGCCAGGCCACATGATGAAGAATCATCAGACAAGTGAAGATAATCATACATACCTAATAGCTTCTGCCATTTTAGTGCTTTCTTTTTTTCTATCATCCGTTAAACGTCGTATAAAATAAATAAAATCAAGACCACAGCAGAAAATGCTACCAACTGCRCTGAACAGCACAAGTTTACTGTCATCTGCAGCTGCTGTGTTCAGTGCACTTTGGACTTCCTTCATTACCTGAAAAATAGAATTTTTTAAAGAATCATTTTAATCTATTTTTAAAAATTACCATGTTGCTCTCTTCTCTTCCTCCCCTTGCGACCCTTCAACTTCTTTAATTTTTCCTTAGGATGCATTCAACCACTGTATTAGAAAAGTTAACTTTCTTCCTGATCCAGAAAAAAAAAAAAGTTTAAGTCTTAGAAGCTTTGCATTTCAACAATGTAATTAGACCACGGTAATTAAATCATTAAGGAAAGATCCATTAGATGTTATCTGTAACTAAAGTACTCATTCAGCATTTCTGTAATTTGGACAGCAGATGGCATATGCAACCAGTACAGCAAAAAAAAAACAACCTTAATTGAGGATGATCCTTTTTTCAAGTTGCACTTTGTAAATTTATAAGACCGTGCACATCTTGTAAAAGACAGTACACATCAACATGGTCAGATAATAAGAGTTTTTAAACGCAAGTGAATTACACAGAGTCAATTGTACATATATAGCATCTTGCAAATAAGAATCTGTATTGTGTTTTATGTATGCTTGTGGCTTAATAACGGGCAGAAATGAGGAAAGAACTTCAAATTCCCTTCCCCTCCCAAAATCAGAATTGTTCTGACCTCTGGATTTAATGAATTATTTTCAGATGATTTTGTTGATAGCAAAATGTGTGTGAATCCATCTTGTTTCCTGACAACAATGTCTCTGTACCGATAGGCGCTCTCCGTTTGTCTCACGCTGAAACGTAGCCTTTTATCAAAGGGTTGATCCCTCCKGTCATCAATAAACCTTCGTTTGCTGGCTGTCACTCCTGTTACAGACGTCTGGATGTTGGTTGTACCATTGGCTGCTAATGCTTCCATGAAGGTGGGTGTACCTGGGAACAGTTCAAACACGAACAATTACATTTGATTAGTTCACCCATCTCACAATCCCTATTACCGTGAAAACATGCAACTCATATTAAGAACACACAGTAAATATGAAACTCAGTTCCTTGGAAGTTACTGAGATAGACATTGTGCACAAAGAAATTAAACTGACAAAAGGATTCAAGAAATTGATGTTATTATTTTGAAAATMTACGTTTAGAACAGGCCTAGCAGACCAATTGTCATATACTTATTTTAGAAGGAGAGAAGGGTCTATTTAGTGCTCCTAATACCAATGCACTTCAGTAGCTTAACGGTCTGCTTTCTCCCTTTCCTTCATTTTAAAGACATTTAACAGCATCAACATTGCTAAGAGAAAGCAAAAACCTTTTGTTTCAAACACCAGAAATTATTATAAAGAAGAAAAAGACACTTAGAATAAACCAAATAAGGAACTTGATTGACAGAATCACAAAAGCATAATAACCTTTAAAGAAAAACGGAAATGAAGAAATACAGACTATTGTTYTTCGAGAGGAGCACAAGACCCATGCAGTGATAGATATTTTGATGGATTCACAGACAATGAGATCTTTCTCGTGTTAAACATTTCTTGCTATTGGAAATGGCAAATAGACAATGAAGTTTTGCTGGTCTTGTTCCCAGTCCCTTCCACAGACAGAGTTTGAACGCATGCAATTGAACAGGTCATTCTTCATGTCACAGAAGAGACAGGTTTTTCTGTAGTCCACATTAGAAACATAATATCAAATAATTACCATTCACTAGAGAAAATAAGAGAGCATWCTGGATCTATAATGCATCTGTACATTCAGGTCTGCACGCAAAATCTCCACAGAATTTGTTATACTAAAGTAATGTAGTGTGCTTAGGATAGGAGGGTTAAAAATATTGGGAAAGTGTGTTAGAATCCAAGACAGCAAAATTCTGAAAGATTTTTCCTGAAAATTGAGCTCTGAGACTAAAATCTATTGTAAAGTCACAGCCTTATCTCACTAACAGGTACTTCAGAACATCATGCATATGACGTCCTATGAAGCAGAGTTAAACCATGTATATGTAAGTTATCAATTAAATGTCATTGATGAACCTTGTTTAATTTGTCACTATCTTTCTGAAGAAGTTATATTTTCAAATTAAGTTATTTTAATTTTTTTAACTACAACATACTTCAAATACTTGTGGGTCCAATGAAGACATTAAAGAAGCTCACTTAAGTAACTGTAATACCCTAAACCTCAATATTTTCACTGTATTGAAAAGCTGCTTACTTTGACTCATATGAAGTAAGAGAGAGACAATAAATAAAGAGACTAAATTTAATTACAATTCAGAACATTATACATTTTCCTATTTATATTGCAGAAACTGCCCCTGGATACAAATTAAATTTTTATATTAAATATTTTAAAGTAAGTATTTTATTATAAATACTTCATTATTAGTTAGGCAAGTTGTCTGTTTAAGGATCCATACAATAATAAGATTTTATTCTACTTTTTAAGGTTTTCTGGTTGTATTAGTGATTCAATCCTCTTACCATTTCACTTTTTGTGAAGAAGTTAAAGACAATTCAGGATTTTTTAGTTGTTTAAAGTGAACAGTAAGAAACTGGATTCAGTTTGTGATCAGTTTTAGAGACAGAAACTAACAAAATGAAATAGAAAATTAATATTTTACACTGTCACAAAAATTTCACATTTACTCCCAAATTTTCCATGGCTTATAAAATTAGTTCTTTCATTTTGGCAGAATGAATAAAATTTTATGTATACTAAAAACAAAGTTGATGAGGGATGCTTTCAAGTTTTTCCCCCTGTAAACCATATTATGGCAATTACATTCCTTTAAAAGAATCGTCTTGAAAGGGAATTTGCAGGAACACCAGTGTTGCCCACTATTTCATTAGRAACACAAGATGAAATGGTATCACTGGCTTGGTTTTCCATAGGAAATGTAAATTAAAACAACTGAAATCACCTTTGATTTTTAAACTGCAATCAGAGTTTTTTATGACTTTTGTCCTAGTCATAGTAAAAAAGGGAAGAATTGGAAGAATAGTATAGACTAGACTAAGTCAAAACAAGGAGTCAGTAAACTTGTGCAAGACCTTTGAGCCTGCATTTTCCCATGACTCATACTCCCAAAGACATACTCAAATACCAGAAAATTACTTTTGAGATGCAAGAAACAAAGATTGTATACTTTGAGAGACAAACTTCTAGCAAGAGAGATCAAGATGTAAACACCACAGGCCAATTTTCATGCTTATTGAACTGGCATGAGACTTTCTGATTTTTTATTAAATCCTGTCTACACTTATCAATAGTCAAGAGTTTCAAACCTCAAGCAAGGGACATCTGCAACTCAGAGGAAGAAGTTTCCTCTTGCCAATCATGTAAACACACTTCTAGGATATTTAGACTGGAATAAAAAATCTGTCAGCTTTAGAAACCATAACTCTGCACAGGGAGACTCAGCCAGGCAGTACARATCAGAAAACTGCACCAAAAGAGTTAAAACATGTTTTGTTAATGTTTGTCATTATCAATGTAATTTTGGGATTGTATGTTTGGGACAGCAAAGGGGGCTCTTTCTCTTGGCATTTGGTCCTTGGAAGCAAAAGGACAGCTCAGGGGTAAAAAGCAGTATTTCTTTTTATATGGACACAGGCAAAGGTGGTTTTGCTGCTCAGTCTTGARCAACACACAGCAAATAGGGACAAAAATAAAAAGGTGCATTTCAACTGTATTGCCATAGCTTTCCTCACATGTAAACTTTGCATTAAGGTTACTTATCTTCAGGCTGATTACAACTGTATTTTAATACTTTAAGATACAGTTTCGTAACAAACCAGAAGTAATTCTACATTTTAATACATAAATGGAGATAGCATATCAAAGATAAAACACCTCAGCCCTCTTCTTTCAAACTGAGCTTCCAAAAATAAGTAAAGACTTGGAAAAAAGRCAGTTTACCCTGGATATTCTCAATCAATACAGAACTGTTTGTTTAAAAGGTAAAYGAACAGCCTGTAGTTATTAAAAAAACCCTTTCCAGCTGCAAATTGTTAACAATGTGATCTCAGATGTGAATAGAGAACTATTACTGGACAAAGCCAAAGCTTCATTATATAGATGCAAAAAGAAGTTAAGAGGACTACCTTGTTTTGCAGCTGCTAACCAATTGGGGATAACAGTCCCCAATTTCATGCAGMTACCCTTGGAAGTAAAATAACTAAAGATATGAGCAGCATATATGAAAGGAACTGGTCTTATCCAAAGGAAGACAACACAAAATACTGGTTTTGGAAACGTGGTAGAACAAAGGCGTTTTTAATAAAAAAATCAAAGTAAGTTACACTCAGCTTCACCACAATCCAAAATTAAAATCCCAAGCACCTCTCTAAGATATTCATGCCTCACTGYTACTGACAATTTCAGTTTAGCTTACATAGCAAATCCTGAACACAAATACCTCACTGCAACAATACTAGGGACACATCCAAAGAAAAGTTCTAAAACCAGCCAAGCTTCTTTTGCACGTTCTTTTTGGTACATATGTGCTGGTGCTCTTAATTCAAAGGTTTGGCTGACAGAGTATGCTGTTTATGAAAGGCTTACAAGAGATGCCTAAGAAACAAGCACAAGAACATGGGAGGTGTTAACAATATTGTCTGAGTATTTTCTTTAACTCCAGCCACCAGAAATGTAGCACTTACTAAAGTTTGCATGCCCAGAATCATAGGCTGCACCAAACCTCATGTAATTAAGACCTTTTTTCCCCATGAGACTTCAATTTGCTATTGAAAATCACTATGGCTTTGTCTTCCAAACTATCTTCTGTCAGCAAGCTCTGGAACATATGTTTTGACTTGCTTCATCCCTTTCATCACAGCCCTTCTCCAGGCTGACTAGCCCCTTAGTTCCTCTTTCTTCTTCCAGAAGCAAGTCCAAGCCTGCCATTCTTCTCCACCTCTTCTACTAACTCTTGGAACAGGGCCCAAAACTGGACACAATATTCAATACAGGCTTTTTTTTTTTTTTTCTTTTTTTTTTCCAAACTACCACCGAACAGATGCTTGCAGAAAACTATCCAAAACAAACCCAATGCCCTTTTCCTGAGCAGCAACACATAGCCAGGGACAGTCACTGTTTTATGTTTTGCTATAGGCACAGTTTGATGTGAAAGTCTGTTTTGTCCCCTCCTCAATGCCAGGCATTCACCTCATTTTAATCATGAAACCACTTAGTATTTTCAGAGAAGCCTGCAGTGTTCACAAGGAGCTTCAGGAACTCTCATGTCTTTCCTGTAGCATCCAGTACCACTTATGTCCTCTTCTACACTAAGTGATGAAAGGGTTAATAAGAAGCATCMCACTTGAATAAGCAAATGAACAAATACTACCAGCAGCAACTCCTTAAAGTATTAACTACAAAAATAAAACTGCAACTGTAATTGATTACAACTCAAGTACCAGACAGGGAACAATATGATCTGGAAAGCTGATTGGAAAAACAGCCTGAATTTTCAATGTAGAAAAAGAAATTGAAATCCAGTACTAGAARTTGCATTTTTCCCTAAGTCCTTTCTATAGTTTTATTTCTTCATTGTTCTTCTACCTGTTTATATCACCTACAAGAGTTCAAGATCAGTCATCCAGTGCAGGTTGTCCCACATTTAATTTTTTGCCTATAAACAGAAAACATGTGTTTTGTTACATTTTCATATGTACTAGCAATCTCTAACTGTAAACAATGTTAAGCTTTTCCAGTCTTATCTCTGTACTACATCAAGTATTTAACATGGACAGGAATTTCAGACAACACTACCACAATGCAAACATAATACAGAAGAGTTTCCAGTATTTTTCCTACTACTGCTTCAGCAATTACACAGAAAATATCTTAGAATTGTAGTATATTGGCACAGACTGGAGAAACAAAATGAGGGTTCTAAACCTCCTATGCATGTACCTATTTTTTGTCTGAGTGTGCATATTAATAACACATTTTCAAATAAACAAAAGTTCCACTTACTTTGAAACATCACTATAAATATTTGCAAGGAAAAAAGCCTCAATTTATTGTATATTTCATCCAAAATACTGATTTGCTCTGTTTCTAACAAATCACTTATGTAACAAAGATGCACTTCAGTAACTTGCTTTCAGAAAATGGTGTTCCATTGTTACAGAGAACAAATCAACAGTGTAACCAGAAATAAGTCGTGCACACTTTAGAACCAGCATTAGAATGGGCATCACCAAAAATGCCTTGGAGGAGAGGAGGTGGGCAAAGGACGATATTTCTTTAAATTACGTGAGAGCAATACCCTGCTGCTGATACCCTCCTCAAAGCTCTCACAAAAGAACGGGAGAGAGTGTGTGCTGCAACATTCTTTCTAAATAAAATTAACCACTTTTGATTCTGTTTCAAGGAAAAAGTTACACAGGGAACTAACCATAAGGTGTTCTTCAGCCACCTTCTGTGGCTTTAGCAAATATGTCACATTTCAATACAACGACTGTAGGTTTTAAGCACAGATTAACTGGCAAATTATTACGCTAGAACTTGGTGGAACACCAGCRATAGGAAACTACAACCTAGCAGCAAGCAGTGGCTGGCAGGCTTGAYTGTCAATGTTTCAGGTAAGCAAACTCTTTTTCTCCTTTATCATGGCATCAGGATAAATTAGAACTGTTTTCTTTTCCCCTTCCACGGCAGTTTTAGCCTCATTTTGAAGTAATTTGTCTTCCACAGAATCTACAGTCAAGATGTTACTGACAAATAGAAAACAGAGCACATGACTCTTCTCACYATTTTGATGGCTATAATGAAAAAATAGATATAAAAATTCCCCCAAGTGCCTCCAACAATTACTCCTGTCAAGAAATCCCAGCCATATTTCACAGTAGTGTGCACCAAAGTATTTTATGTGAGACGCAAAGAGTTTATTTCATTTCTTTTTTTAATGAGTAAGTACAAATAAGAAAAACCTTTCCCACATTACAGACACTTTTTTTAASGTCTTTTAATACTAGGAACACTTCATAAGGGAAAACTCTTCTATCTTGATATTTTTGGAGCTGCAGGTTAYGACACCACAGCATTCATTCAAAATGCTTTAAAATTTGAGAGTTAAGCAAGGACATCTCTCGGGACTCATCTTCAGAGAAAAGCTATTGCAAAATAGGCTAAGGTCTAAACTTGAAGTATACCCAGCTATTTCACACTAACTCCTAAGGTGAACACATTCTATATTAAGAGCACTTCACTGCAATTTAATCCAATCCCCAGAGTGATGTGAGAAATGGCTCTCTTTCTATGGGATTATCAGCATCCTAATGTTTAGAGCAGATAGCACCAAAAGACATCCCCATAATTTCACCTATAGACAGGAACATATACTTGCCATGGTACACATTTTATGATGCTTGTAAGGACATTAAAACAGTCTAAAATATCTTAGCTAGATAATGAATGAAATTCAAACAGTATAGCACTATATTGGCAGAATACTTTCATTTGACCACCTTTTTGAAACCAAATGTAAATACTAATTGACAGGTTCATTCTTATCACACAGACAAGGCTTTCAGTACCAGAGTTTGCAAAAGCTCCATTCACAAATGCCCCMAAACCCATGAAGTTTCAATGCAGAAAAGTAGTAGACAGAGAAGGCTTCGGACTTTCAGACATTCAAGACACTGATGTGCACGTGTTAAACTTTTCAAAGAACCCTGGCATCAGAGCACTGGAATGAGTAACCCTGCTGGAAGAAAGCACCTCTATTTTCACATGTCCACCTCAAGAAGGTACACAGGTTTTTCCAGGCACTATCTGGTATCTGCTATTCATAGAAGCTGTCTCAGCCTCCTGGGGGATATTCAACAAGAGATTCATTAAGAGGTGGCAAATTAACCTGAGGCCATCTTCCAGTACACAGGGGCACAGAGCTGGGTGTCCTAACACAACCAGCTACACTTTATACTTGAGAAACCTGGAATACTTTAATACTGCTGGCTGCTACTGACATAGGCAAACTGCTCTACAGCAGCACCCTCTTATCAGAAACTACTGCCCTTGGAAGAAATAACTGGCTGGAGTGGGAAGGGRAAGAGCAAAAACGGAGTCTCTGACTTTTTTAAGAGGTTCCCAAAAACCTCAAGTGAAAAACTAAACATCATAGGGCTGGGTATATTAATTGCACTTAGGTTCTTACTTTTAATTCAGAGATACTCAATAGAAAGTGGTCTCCAATGAAGAGTTAAAGATTTGAACTAAAAGATTTCCAAAAGACCCTTCTTTTAGGCAAAACATACAACTGATACTTACACCACATCTAAAGAGGCATTCACAAATGTTCTAGAAGCAAATCTCTCCAACAGTTTTCCCCATATTCTGGAAAAACTAGCCCATATTAAAAGCAGGATGATGAAAAGGTGTCCTCTGCAACAAGTGCTGGACGGTCAGATGCTCTGAATTGAAAAAGTAATTCAGAACAGCCTATCACCTTGCCAAATTTGCCCTTTTATCCTGTTGCAGATACTGTCTACTAGCAACATATGAAAGCAGGCATAACRGAAAGGAGTGAGTGACAACCTGTGCTTTCAATCATGACCTGAATCTGGTCTCTTCTGTCTTTTTTGGCTATACTAGCTACGATCAGCACATACACAAGAACTTGCTTCAAATAGAGAACTCATGGAGCAGACAAAAAATTATAATAATAACAATAATAACAATGATAACAATAATACTACTACTCCACCAAAACAAAACAAAAAAAAACAAAAAAAAAAAAAAAAAAAAGAAAAAAACCAACAAAAAAACATCCCCCCTAATTTAGGCTTTGTCCTGTATGACTGCAGGCAATTATTAGAAAACATGGGAGGCATTTGCCTTCACATCATTTTGCCCCACTTCTTGAAGCCAGTAAATACAAATGGTATAGWCTCCACATGTGGGACCTTTCAGAGAAAGCAAAGATCTTGACCATGGCCCCCAGCACAAGAAGATCACAGGTCTGCTGGAACAAGTCTAGAGGCATTGGCACGTTGCTCAGAGAAGTTGTGGGTGCCCCACCCCTGGGAGTGTTGGAGGCCAGACTGGATGGTGCTTTGAACARTCTGGTCTAATGGAAGGTGTCCCTGCCCATGGCAGCRGGATTGGAACTGGATCATCTTTAAGTTTCCACCACAAACTACTCTATGATGATGGCCACAAGTCTTGGGAAAATGCCCATCATAAGAAAAAGTTTTCATCAAATTTTGCTATAAAGTAGTAAATAAACATATAAAAAACAACTCCCCCCMAAAAAAGAAAAACCAAACCCAAAATCATGCTCATGATAAAACACAAGGAAATAACCCCAGCTGAAAGCAGTGAACAGAGAAGGCATCTCAGCCYGCAGCTGGAAAGGACTGGAGGCAGTGAGCTGCCCTTACACAGCAGGATGGATCACATGCACSGTGCATGCTCTTCATATTGCAGAGGAAAGCAGTAAGTGTGCATGTAAGACCTTAGRCTTTCTACTTCATTGACTGCTGTCATATTTATGAACAAATTATCCAAGGAAAAATCTCAAACTTGAACTGCTAAGTCCATAAACCACTAATTAAGTAGTTAATACATGCTGCCATACAAAAAAGTTCAGAGTTGCCAAAGTGACTTCCCTCAGGCTACAAAGCAAGGAATATAGAAGCCAGAATAATTAGTTACAGGTGGTCCCAATGGAAGTACTGTATTTCTTTTCTTTACAGAAATTTTAAGTATCTAGATTAAAATACAAGCACTGATAATGGTACTATTCCTAGAGAGAAGAGACAGATAAAAAGCAACAGAATAATCATTGTGATATTTCAGTGGGACATACTGTTTCAGCAGCATCAATGTGTTAGTATGAAACCACAGCCTCCAATTTATTATAGAGACAAGTACTAGGAGCCTGAAATTTTGAAGAGTAAAGAAATAAAAAAATTAGAAACTGACATCTGTGGCAAAGAAAACAACCAATCAACATAAAAGCATGTGGTTGAAGGCAAATTTTCAAACAAGCTTCATAAAAGGSAAACCAGTTAAGGTGTGTCTCAGAGTAGGACTTAGCAACCAGTATCAACCCTACCAAAACCAAGGGAGGTTTAGTTAGGTAGCTAATGCTTGTTGCTGCACAAACACCAAGAACAAAGTGTATCATGTAAGATACTTCAAAACAAAGTGTGCAGTGGCCTCAGAGAGAATTTTGTAGTTTGTGTAGCTGGCAATAGGAAAGTAAGATTCACTTGACTATTTGGTGATGCAGGCAGCACCACATCTTTTCACAGGAGTCACACCGATGTGTCTACAGTTTAAGAGCAAATTCATAGATTTTAAAACATATTATCGTGGCAACTTCATGGAAGTACTTAGATGCACAACCTGTTGATTTAAAAAAGCAGGGGAAAGGGAAAAAAAGAAATCTCCATTTTGGGCTTGCAGGTTGWTACAACTCCCAATCTTGTGATTCCAAAGTCCATTACTGAAGCCACACATGCTCAGCAGGAAGTTTATAAAGCTGTGCTCAGACTTATGTAAGAGGTGGTTGATGGGTGACAGGGTCTGAACATTTTTATGTACTGYAGATGCCTACAATACTGAATCTCACTTTCAGAAACAATCCATTAAGAACATACAGAGAAACCAAAAATATCAAGGGGGGGACAGTACACAAAAGACAGAAGAATTACTACTGAGTAAAGCAAAGATTGTGAATAAAAATAATGGGACTAGTACATGACCAGCCACAATTGTGAGCTCAATTTTAACTTGGAAACCACTTAAACATGTCATAGATAAGACAGAATGACAGATGAATTACATGASTGGCTGTTTCCTGAAACCTGCCAGGGACCCACCTGTTCATGTCAGATTCCAACCACTAAACAAACAGAATGGAATTGGAATTTACTTTCTACCAAGATGAATGCTGTGCAATTTTAGATAGTTGTGTTATSTAAAAAGATAATGCATTAAATAGTTTTCAAACAAGTAGCAAGGTACCCCAGGCATAAGGAGAGGGTGTAAAAATGAAACTGAATGTATACAGTAATTAAATYATTTTCTTCAGGAGTGAGATGTAGCTTCAATTTACTCCACATGGTTAAACAGATCAATAGAAACTGAGGGGAAAAAGAGAATATGCTATACTTACAAGAAAATAGGAAGTAAAGAACACTGGGAAGAATACAGGGAGATGCTAAAACAGATAAAGAACGGGTATTAGAAATACAAAGTAAAATTCTGAAGTTCTCATAGTTACAGATGCTAAACAAATTATTTTTCCAGTGACAAAGAAAAAAAGAGAGAGAATTAGACCAAAACCAAAAATGAAATGTAGTGTAAGCTACAAATTCAATTAAAATACTAGTGGTGAAACCAGCATGCCATAAGAAACCAGAAAAATATTTATAATGGGTATGAATGTATAGCACACAAAGGAAATGACAGACTAAAAAGATTGACCATAGTAAGAATGCTGACTGACAGTAAAAAAAAGGAGAAACAGACAAATGTGATAGTCCATATGGGAAATATATCATACTAAGTGAAATACCTCTGAGACTTGCTTGCTTGAAGACTAGCAAATTTGGCAGGTACCATGGGTGACGAAATTTGTAGTGATGTAGTTTTAGATATAGGTGGGAGAAACACTTTTTTAACAAGGCAGYCTTAAAGCTCTTCAGTTTATTTCAATTTATAAATAAGACTGCTCTCAAAGTCATGTTTCAAAAGTGTCCTTCCAGTTAAAAACTACTGGAGATCCAAAGCAATACTCAGGACACCCATACTGGTACCATAGAGAAATTTAATCTTTTTTACAAGAGGTCACTCATTACTTGGAATATATTTTACCAATATTTTGCAGTTTCATACCAAATTATGCAGTTTYATTACAAATTATTAATCAGAAGCTTTCCTATAATATATACTTACATGTAAATTTCMGGATTTAAAAATAATAACCTCATCACAGCAGCAATCCTATTTTGCTCAGCATCAAAACTGTACACATAGAATTATTCATTCTTTGTTCTGTCATGTTGGAAATAYATTTAAACTAAAAATTTTCAATCCAAAATTAATTTTACTTCCTAAAAATCCTAAAATGCACTGACTGACATTCAAAAGGGAAATTTATAGCAACAAAGATTTCAGGGTTATTGTATAAGATGGACTGTGGACCTTCTCTGCCATTAGCAGTTTGACATACAGTTATAAGAAATTCTGCATCTCCATTTGATCTCAGGTTATGTCACCATATCACTAATGTATTGCCCTAAGATCAACAGTTAACTGGAACAAAAGTTATTGCTTGTAGTTTTCCATTCTGTTCTCATCTATACATCAACATATTGGTGTTACAACACATATTGGTGTTTTGCAATCACAAACACCTTGTCTTCTTTTAGTTGCAATAGTTGATGGCTTTTCCACTCCAGCCACATAAGATACCACACCATCAGATATTTCCCCCTACAGCTCAGTTAAAACRCTATCAATCTCAGAAAAGTTTATTTTCAAGCTGTTCTTTTAAATCATCACAATTAAGAAAAATGTTGCAGTGAGGTAGTCCTTTTCATTAATTTTTAAACAAAATGATATATTTACTGAAATTTCTAAAATAATTAATATGGGCTTTGTTTTTCAAGGAGAGATTACTCCCCTCCTGACCCCACATCTCACCCCACCAAAAGAGGTAAGAGACTACAAGCAAGAAGCAGCATAATCATTTATCCTGGCTCATATCAGACCAACACTGCAAATAGAGTAACCAAGTTCATTCCTGCTACAAGGAGGAAGTCTGCTGCATGTCTGTCCTTGGCCTTGATTGCTCTTGCCAGCAGACTGGCACTCTGTTCAGCTGGAAAATTCAGGAAGATCACTTCTTCCATAAGCCTCAGCACACTTCTATGACCTGGGCAAGCAGCACAACCTGAATTATTTTGAGGTGCTTAAGTATCAATCTAGTTTACATAAGACCAAGAGAGAGATACATAAGATTGGTTTCCTTTCATTGTTCTGTTTCTCCCTTGTATAGTCTACCACATCAGAAACAAGTCACTCATAGCATAATCCTGCCTAAAACCAGACACAAGGCACGTGGGTTCCTAAACACCCTCCCTCCATCTACTGATGCATCTGCTGAACCATTCTGGAGGTCAACCAAATTCCACTTTATAACTACCACTTATGTTTTCACCTCCTTTGCTTTTTTCTCTCCCAGTCTCAAGTAAGACAAAAGTAATCCTAAATCAAATTTACAAAAAACATTATATAACATTCGACTACTGCTGAGTATCTGAGAAGTATTACTGCTTTCCTTCTCTAGCCTCATTATTTGGACAGCAATATCAACTTCTGACTAAGTGTTAAGAAATGAGTAATAAACTGACATAAACAAATGAAGACATGCCAACCCCCTCCCCCTGCTCCCCCCCCCCCAAACGGACAAAAATAATATAACAGCAGGAACAAACACACATTTTTGTGGGGTGCATTGGGTTAACTTTCAGTCTGGTCAGTTCCCATGTGCTGCTGCTGACCAGGAACGCATAGGGAAAAGGTAAGGGAAAGAGGACAGGAAAACACAGTAACATGAAAAGCACCATGTCTAAAGATAACAGCAACACATTTTTGTCTGTTCTACTGACTAGACAATAATAATTAGCATTTTGGAACCCACTTCCTGCTCTGAAGCTATCTTCTAATATTTCAATTCCATGGCTATAAAACACTGAGGTTGGGAACTACTTTTGCAAATACAATGTGACTTGTATTTTAGAACGTATCTATGGACTATTTTATTTTTACTGTAGAAAACAGCCTGCGATGTAACTCCTTAAGCATTCCAAAATATGAGAAAAACTGTTGCAGGTATCTGCAAGAGAAATACAGCACCATTTCATTGCTGCCGTCAAATTGTCTACCAATGCTTAGCTACAGAAAAAAAGGAATGAGAAAAGTTGTCACAGGAAAGAAAATGTGAACAGGATGTCCTGCTGAGACATGAGCTACAGCGTGAGGTGGGAGTTAAAGCCACGCATCCGCYGAGGTTGCCACAGTCTGCAGGGGGATGAAGCACAAACAGGGACAGTCAGAGAAGTGTGACTATTCATCACCTCCTCTTCACAAGCAGGGTCTTCCCTGCCTGCTAGGTACAGGCAGCAGGAGCTGTGACTACAATAAATGCTAGAATAGACTACAAGGGATAGGAAAAGGGTCTAAAGTTCATGCCGAGGCTTCACAAATCAGTCTAATAAATACTCCAGTAAGCACCCAGAAAATGTTCTTATGAGAGTGCCCTGACATCTCTGAGAATTATATTAGGACAACATGTACTCAAAAAGCCGATTTGGGATTATTTATTTGCCAACTTTGTCAGTCTTYTGAAGGACACAGAAAACAGTGCAAAGGATACAGACTCTAAAKCTGTTAGGAAAGGTTTTATTCCAAAACTAATGGCTATGGTAAATAGTAGATTTCACTGCAAAACACATACCTTCCACATGCCATGACACATTGCCCTCACACCACATACCAGTAGATGTGGTACTTAGGGACATGGCTTAATGGTGGACTTGGCAGTGCTGGGTTAAGATGAACTTAACAGACCTTTCCAACCTAAATGATTCCATGATAACCAACCCACGAAACAGTTCTATTTTCAGAGAGAGACTCACACTGTTCCACCTTTGGTGGTTCTCTYGCAACTGCTTCTCCCCAAGACCAGTCTTTCACCATGCATACCAGCCAGAAAGCACAGGCCTTTTCCTTCCTTTTAGGATGGTTGAGGTTTAAAGCTCAGAATGTCCTCTTCTTTTTCATCTAGCTTATATACGCTCTGTGTAACATATAAAAACCCATAATGATGACCACAAAGTAGAAATTAATCGAATGCAGAAGTGGGCAAATAATGCATTTTGGCTCAGAGGATAAACTGGAAACACAACAAACTTAAACAGGCAATTCTTTTGTTTTTGTATTTACTCCTTCTGTGTGAGTTTTCAAACTGTTCTGAAGTAAAAAWACTGCTTCAAAACAGTCAGATATATATTTAATAAATTGTAGTAATTTGTAAGTAGGATTCTAGTCTTCCCTGTTCAAAGCTTTATTTTGCTGCAATTTCTATTGTTAAAGGAATGTTCCCCATATCCATTCAGGAACAATATAATTTTAATATTTACTACTAAAGTTAATGCAGTAGTTTTAATCATTTTGGTGTATGAACAAGAATCCAGTCTTCATGCTACTTGTACAAAAGATTAATAAGAAACATAATAAAATTTGCATACACTAATACAGCCGTTAACCCACTGGATTCTCCTTGAGGAAGGTTAAAATTGGAGCAGAACAAATCCAGCACTATATGCTACAGGTCAATTTAAAATCGATCATAACTTTAGTCCCATGTGTGTTTAACTGAAAGACAGAAATTATTTAAYTGATAATATTTTTTCTTTATGTGGTAAAGGGAAATCAATGGCTTGAATTCAGGCCTGTCCTGTTTCAAGAACACCTTTCAAAAGGATCCATCATAGATTTTGCTCAGCTTTGGTAACTTAAACTAAATGTCAGTGGTCACAAAGCAACTGGAAACAAAACTTATCACAATTATTTTCCTTCCACCTCTCCCCCAATCAGGATTCCACTGCAAAAGCCAAAGCATTGMTCCCACACATGCTCTATAGAGAGCTGGCACTGATGGCCCTATACAGTCATACTACACAACAAAGCAAACAACCAGGACTTACAAGCAAAGAAAGTGAAGTACAGTCCATTTAAAATAAGGTACATCCACTGCTGTGTGTTGCAAGTCCACCTAATTACACGCCCGAGAGGTGCCTTATAATGTTCTAATACAACCAAACACTTCAAGTAAACTCAAGCCAGACTCTGAAAACAAAGATTCCCCCCTTTTGTAGTTCTCATAGACAAAAAAAGGTTCTACAGCAAACCAGGCATCTCCAGAGACAAGTATATTATTTTCAGTGAAAAATTCCCTCATAAAGCTCTTTCCCACTACATCCTTGACCAGCTAGAGTTATCAACACTTCTGATGTCCCAAGGGCATCTGCAAAAGCAGATGGCATTCTGACTCTATCACATTGCCTAAAACACCTTCTGTTCTACCAGATGACCCTCAGAGAAAATGTACCTCCATTCTGCAGTTCCTTGCTTTTATTCCTGCACACTGACACAACATTTAGTAGCTGGCACATTCTTTAACCCCAGAGCTACAGGTGTTTCTCAGTGACCCTGAAGGAKTCCTTTGCATGTGAACAGTTTGAATCAACAACAGCATTTGCAGAGCAGTCTGGGGGGGAAGGAGGATGGATTAGATGACAAAGGTCCTTTCTAGCTCTATTTGCTACTATTCTGTGATGCATACATGATCACACTGTGCAGCACTTTTTCTTATTTTTCCCCCTGACTTAAAGGCATCTGCTTTTCAACAARCTGGAATACAAAARCCAGGTACCTGGAGGTGCAGATTAGCAAACTGTGGACAATGACAATAGGATTCTCAGCTAACTGCTGCTTTCAGTCCTAATGGAGAGAGCTCTGCCTGTGTCCTTGAATCAACCCTGGAGGGAAAGAATCCTCTTCTGTAGAGAGGCCTGACTATTTGTCCCGGAAGCCACTACCACAGCTACAACATATGTACCTGTATCTCTGCCATAAAGCATAGGGTCTCATGCTATGTAACGTCTTTATAAGAAGGTTCTTATGGATTGCAGTCTCCATTCTGAAATGATTAATTTCTACAATGATCTCAATGACGCAAAAATTACCTYATTTTTACACATTATTTGTAAAATACTTCTGAATAAGAAGACTGGATTCTATGACTGGGTACAAGAAATTATAGCCTTCCAACGGTTTYAGAATAATGATGAAAAGATAGCCTGGGGTAAGAGGAAACTTCCAGATGATCAGATTAAAAATGACAATTCCATTTTTCTTCAAGGGTAAGGAACAAGAACAGCCATTCATCAGGGGAAACTGCTAATCTCCTTAGTTTCAGCACAACCAAAATACTATCAAAATTAAATATGAATAAACTTTGTGCAATACCTGTTGGACTGCCCAAGGGAGTTCATGGCTTACTCCTGGAATCATTCTCTGAGATGACCTTCTGCAATGGTTGGTGTTAAACTAGAATTTGGCAGCATTACAGCTAGAGAAGTAAAGCCAGTCTGATTCCTCTAATATATTGGCATTAAAGTGTGGGCCATAATAAAATCACCTTTCCCCTGACATGCGTGAGTGGACTATCTGCTAAAACAATATCAAGAGTGGACATAAACAGTTCAACAGTACCATGGTTCCCTGGCTTACTGAATTTATGGTAAGATGACAACAATTAATTTTTGAGGGTATTTTTTCCCTTTCTTAGACTTACAATGGTTTTGTAACTGCCTGTTTGGTCCAGTATTACCTGCTCTTACTTGCTACACAAGAATGCTGGAAGTAAACTGATATACAAAGCATAAGGGGGAAAGAAAGGGAAATTAGGTTTTCTGTGAATCTCAGCCAAAGCAGAGCCAGTTCTCTCTTGAGGAGCCTTCAGGTTTCTCCTTTCTTCCTCCCACCTCAAATCAAGGAATATTTTGTGAGGGAAACATCATGAGCCACAAGAGTGTTCAGTAGCTGACCAAGAGTTGCAGGAGGGTGTTCCAGGCTGGCGGTGCTTCTGTCCCTCTGCCAGTCCCTCTCCTGTCCCAGGCTGGCAGGCAGGAGGTGATGGGCTCCCAGCAGGATAGGTACAGAMAGAACACAGCAAGGGCACAGAGACATTCCTTTACAGCAAAGTACAGGGTTACATTAAAGATAGAAAAGGCAGATGAAATTCATCAAGGAGGAAGGAGGCAGAAGGGGAAGGAGTTGAAGCAGAAAGAGCACACATAGGTGTCTGCCACAGCCGGCAGCAATTTGGTGAGCAACCCCTTCCCCACCTGGTCTGCCCACAGAGAGCCTCAGCTGCCCAGGTCCAGCCATCCCACAGGAAAAGGAGCTGGTGACAAAACTCAGTCATTTCAAAACCAAACAAAAAACACCCACAATACAAACAGAAGCATTTTTTTAAGGACATCTATGCTCAGGAGATCTGTTCACTAAAAAGGAGACTGCTTCCTCTGCTGTTAGCATCATGTTAGTAGGAAACATCTGCAAGCATCATTACATTCACTTCCAAGCCAACTGTGTTCAGTGTAGGCGATCTTCAGGCAACGTAATGGATAAAAAACRAAGAGGGTTTTCCTGAGTGTGCCAAACATTTTTAGAAATACTTAAAAGATGGCCAAGCCTGAACATGATAGCAAAAGCACATCTCTGACACACCGGCCAAAGTTCTGTCAAATTGCACATCATTGCACAAAGGCTTGTGTGAGGAGCAGATTATTGGCTCCCCTGACTTTGACAGCAAAGATATTCAGAAAGCAAACTGCAGAGCAACATATGACATTCTCAGGATATGGGAAATCCTGACATACATTCCTCCCCATACATTTTACCATATAATTCCCTCTGATACTAGCCCAATACTCAGCAGAATTTTCTGCTATTGACATTTTCCTTCCCTTTACTCTCTAGTAATTTAAGTTTGGATAACAGGTAAACAGCCTGAGGTTTCAGTCCCTCCTCTTCTCAAAAGGCTAAAAYCTCAAGCCAATAAAGTTTCATCACTTTCACAAAGTTTAAATACTGCAAGTAAGATGGCTAAAAAATTCAGCCCCAACAAATGTGGTGTATAACAATGACACCCTGTTATACTTCCAGTGAAAAACTAACCCTTAGAGAATGCATCAAAAGTTAGCCTGTATGAACATACACTCAACACAAAGTTGTTGGAAAYATTTTCTTGTTTAAAAAATTTCTTCCTGGAAAAGATGTTCCTTCATCTACCACTCTGAGAGATGTTAATTTACACTGAAAAGTATTCCTTCTCATCTCCTTAGCAAAGCTGCCTTTATGATTCAAAAGAATCAATTATTGTTAAATTAATTTTCTGTAGAGGTTTTTTTGCCAGTGTAATTGATTATTTTACTATGTGGRCTTAAGTAATTTAACATGTCTCATCTAATTTACTCTATAACCTATATTTCAAAAATAGTTCTTGTCACCTCTTACTAATGACTCATTTCTTGGTTGATTTAACAAYGTGACCAATTAAAGATGTATTTCCTTTTGCAAAATTTGACAAAGTACATATTCTTAAGTATTACTATAAAACCACAAAGTGCCATATAGTCAAGTGCAAACAATCAGAAGCACAGACATTTTTTAGCATATTTACATGAATCCCAAACTTGACAAATTTTGAAAATTCACCATTCAAATYGAGTATTCACATCCATATTGAAAGTTCTAAGTGCTGAAGTTTCATAAATAAATAAAACAAATAAAAGCAAATAAAACATTTAGGAATAGTCCATGAACACATACATGAGATTTAGAGCAGAAAGGCCAATGTAACTTGAAACACACTTGCCAGACCATAACCTCATGAGAGAGTAAGAATAGCAACACTATGGCAGCACTAGAGTTAGGAAAGTCCTAACCACTACAGCAGTGGAGAACAGATAGGAATATTACTTCTGTTGTGCTGGTAACAGMCACAATAAAATGAGTGTAACAGAATCCGGGGTATTTCAGTCAAACCCATCTGGCAAAACAGAGTGTTTGTCTATGGAATTCTTTTGGTTTGTAACAATAAACATTGTTTTGAGAGAAAGATATACAGATAGAGAAAATAAATACCCTCTAAACTTAAAAACATTTGTGTTTTAGCTGTTCATCTGCTTCACAATTTAAAGTGTCTAACAATGGTTGCAAGAGGAAAAAAACAAATATAAACCAAGCACAAATACTGACATCCTACAGAAATCTAAATATTTTAAAGATGGAACCAAGATGAAACAAAGAACATCCTTCACGATAAAACTGAATGGCAGAAAAAGGAGGCTGTGGAACAGCAATCATGAGATGAAGCACAGTGCTTTCTGCTCAGGAAACTTAGGCAGGTTTGAGGGAATAAGCTTTCAAAGTAGGAAACATTTTACAGAAAAACTCAATGAAGCCTGTGGCACTCATATAGTGTTCTTTACTGTCTTACTGCTTGAATCCGTTTCAAGTAATCTGGAAATCAAAGAGTAACATTCTCTGCAGATTTCATTTCTATCCCACTACCATTTTGACTTTTCACCAGAGAAAWCAGTGAAAAACTGTTACACAGTGAGGGCCAAAACCAAGGACCAAACAAAAAACCTAAAAAAACCTATTAGTATCAAAACCCAAATCCATGCTATAGAGATTGTACTGMAAATTTAAAACAGGAAGGCAGAAAAGTAAAGATAACATACAGAGAAATAAAAGCATAAATCTGAACTTAGTTCTGAGGTATCACATAATTTTTTCTTTGGGTAGCAACAAGCATAGAACGTGTTATAGCATTTGTCTCTACGGTAAGAGAATAAACTCACTTTAAAGGAAAAAAGAGACAGAGGTGTTCAAAAGCCCCCTAAAACACATCCACATCTTCTTCASAAGTAAAATTCAACTTTTTATTAAAAACACAAAGGAGAGCTTTGAAGAAATACTAGCTCTTTTATGGAAAGATCAGAGTATAGTAAACTATCTGCACTCTTACAAAGCAACTAACTATAAGAAGTAGGTAACTGTAATTATGAGAAAAATCACACATGCCAGTGACCTTAATGAAAAATCATACTGGGCATGAGAAAAAAAAATCCCTGTAAAAAAAGCCTGTCTAATGTTATGGAGCATACAGGCATATTCTAGGTGATACTGAAAGAGTACTATGTCCTTGGCATTTGCTTATTTTAAGCCAAAATCTGAAATCTCACGAATGCTACAAYTAATTACCCATTACTGCAGGTTACCGGACAAATTGTATAAAATTATTAACTTTATACACTGTAAGGTAAACAAGATGGCTCTACCTCCCAGCTGGAACCATCTATTTTATTTATATTATGTACTGATAAGGTGCCGAAAAGTAATTTCAGAAGGGTAATGGGAGAGCMCTGACAAAATGCTCTCAAAAAATAGTGGACAAAATCTCCTTTTTCATTTTTGAAAAACTCTCAGTTTTGTAAGTCACAAATCATTCAACGATTTGCTATCAAGCCTTTCTCCCACCAGACTGAATTTTCAATAATCATCTGAAAAAAAAATACGAGAAGACTAAAAGAAACAGAAGAGGCAGCAAATRCTCTTAATGTCCATGAATGAAATTACTCTTCACAGCACATAACTATCTTCATAAACCTTGGGGATTTAGATCAGTCTGACACTTTCGCAGCACGTGCAACTGACCTAAAGAGCTTTCTTTATGACTTCATGCTGATCTTMGATCCCTGGCATGACCAGACAGCTGAACAGCTAAGAAGTAGGAATTTTCTATATATTTAATAGACACAGTCTCAGGATATCTTATTATTCCAACCTGTAGTAACACACAAAAGAAAATCCTAAACAAAAAAGATCTCAACCAAATAATAAAATATCTCACCAAATTATGYAGTCTTAAATTTACAGCAGAGCTATGGAGACTATTACTTCTTAGATTTACTCATGTTATTAATTCAGAGCAGCAGACTCAGGCAATRAAACTTGAATTCTTCTTAAGTTAGGCAAAAAAACCCCAAACAGTTGATTCTATAGTMTTTGCAGTAAATTTTGTGGGCCAAAGTTTATGATACTGACAACAAAAGCCAAACAATGCTGCTTAAAGCATATTTCATTTAACTGAGCTATAATAGCACAYATCCCCTTATTAATTATTCACAGAATCATTAGRGTTGGAAGTAACCTCTGGGAGATCAYCAAGTCCAACCCCCCTGCCAAGGCRGGGTCACTTTTAGCAGGTTACAAAGGAACAGATCAGGTGGGTTTGTAACGCTTCCAGAGAGGGAGACTCCATGACCTCCCCGGGCAGCCTATTCCAGTGGTCGGCCACTCTTAACRTAAAGAAGTTCTTCCTTGTGTTGAGGTGGAACTTCTTCTGTTTTAGTTTATGACCATTACTAAAGACAGTCTGGCATCATCCCACTAACTCCCACCCATGTTTGCGATATTATATGTATTATTGAGATCTCTCAGTCTTCCCTTCTTCAGTCTAACAGGCTCAGCTCGGTTTCTCCTTATAAGAGAAATGCTCTAGACTCCAAATCATCTTTGCAACCCTCCACGGACACCCTCCAACAGCTTCTTGTCTTTCCTGAGAAGCCCGGCACTGGACACAGCATTCCAGATGTGGCCTCACCAGGGCTGAGCAGAGGGGCAGGATCACCTCTGTGAGGAGCAATTTTAATGTTGGTTTGACTCGGCAATGGTTGTCAGAGCCACGTGGGGAAGGGAGAGCATGTGTGCAGCCTGCAAGGATGGGGGCAAAGCTTGTCTCTGCTGTGACTTCACCTGGCAACACCCCTGGAGTCAGCAGGAGACACTGCACTCCCCAGAAACACTTCTGCAACGGGATGGTGTAAGGTCTCCACCAATGGATTGCACTGGAAGGTTKGTCTGAACCTATGGTCTCCCGTCAGCAGGCAGACTTTGGGAGGAGCCAGGGGCGATAAAAAGTAACTGCACCACGACGTCGCCATGAGCTTTGGCGGCCGTGAGCCTCGTGGTCTGAGCTTTGTTGCTCGTTGCTGGGGCGCTCGCTGTTGTTGGCTTGCTCCAGCCCTAGCTGCCTTTTTGCCCCGGCTCTAGCCTGCTTGGCTTCTGCCCTCGCTAGCTCTCGCTCGCYCCYYCGTATCTGCCATCTCTCTYGCTGGGCGCTCGGCAGAACGCCCGTTGCCTTCCAAGCCTCGAGTGCAGCGCCCGCCTCGCCCCGCTCCTTCGCCTGCCCCAGCCGCCGCATGTCCTGCCTGAGCCACCTGCCTGCCTCCGACGCCGCCCGCCGCCGCGACCCTCGCTCCGACTCCGTCCAGRGTCCCRGACCTGTCCGAGTGTCCACTCAGTGTGTGTCCAGCAGCCCGTGGCCGCGGGAGCCGCTCCTCTCCCCGAGCTGCGCTCCCTCCRGCAGCAGCGCGCTCACCCCGTCACGTGGACATCGGCTGCACCCCCCGGTGCTGCTGCTGGTAACGCCCGCTTTCTCCGTCTCTCTCTCTCTCTCTCTCTCTCCCCCATTCCTTTTCCATTTTCCTCTCTTCTTTGCTGTCTTTTCCAGCCCCCTTTAGCGTGCAATTACTTGTCCTCGTTTATCGTTTAYAAAAATGGTTCTCARATACAAAGTTTGTCTCGTTTGTCTTAATTTCGTTCTTGACCATCTATTAACAAAAGAACYCCTCGCAGTTCCCCACGGTTRGAACGCGAYAACCTCCCTCCACCTGTCGGCCACACTCTTCCCAAGGCACCCCAGGATACCATTGGCCCTGCTGTCTGCAAGGGCACTGCTGGCTCATGGTRAACTGTCACCCACCAGGACTCCAGKGTCCTTCTCCACAGAGCTGCTCTCTGCTGATCAGTCCACAGCCTGTGCTGATGCTTGGGGTTAATCCTCCCCAGGTGCAGSACCCTKCGTTTGCCTTTGTTGAACCTCACTAGGTTTCTCTCCTCCCACCTCTCCAGCTTATCGAGGTCCTGCCGAATGGCAGAACAGCCTTCAGGTGTGTCAGCCACTCCCCTCAGTTTTGTCAGGAAAGTTACTGAGGGTACGTTCCACCC
Organism: Malurus melanocephalus; assembly: GCF_030028575.1. NCBI lineage: Eukaryota > Metazoa > Chordata > Aves > Passeriformes > Maluridae > Malurus > Malurus melanocephalus. Next base: position 1,647,715 of record NW_026623335.1, read on the forward strand.
CTTCATCCAGGTCATTCCCAAACAAGTTGGAATAAGACAGCACCCAGTACTGCTCTCTGAGGAACACCACTGACTACATTTTGGATTTTACCAATGTTATTATGTCTAGACCACAAGAGCTCCCAATTAACTTGGATATGTATTACATCAAAGGCAATCCTGTTCTGTGAATTTACAAGGCAGGAGTCTCTGAAGCAGTCATYCCAGAACTGGGCATCAGATTTTGGAATTTTATGGGGCAGGTAATATTAGACACAGTAAATGTTATACACAATTAAGTTATCTGTGTAATCTCAAATGTATTATTTCCACTGGTATGTGTACACATCACCACAAATTGCACTATCAAATAAACATACAAGTATTTTACCTTAGAAAATCCATATTTAAGAATTGTATTMTGCCATTTCCCTCTCAGGTGCACTAGAAGGAAGCTATTCCATTGCAACTGCCACATAGCAGGAGTTAAGATTTGCCACTGACAAATGCAAAAACAAACTTGGAATTGCATGAACAATGAGAAGCSCTAAATTAAGTATTTCTGGTCAGCCTGAAAACAAAGACAATTTTCTTATTCACACAGTGAGCCATAMAATCTCTGTCACTGTCCAGGGTCAAAAGTATCATTCTACACTCCAAACTTTCCCAACCACTACGTTTTGGAAAAGGATATTGCTCTTGAAGGTATTTTGCCTCTTTCTTCTAGAAAACTGTTACCTCTTACAGAACTATGAAGATCCTTGTAAATATCCTGTGATAGCCCACGACCTGCAGACTSTATTTAAGTTTTGAGACACGCATTTTTATTTGTCAAACTGTTGCAYAAACATTTGAAATCAGGTGGTCTTTATTGGTATCTTAAGCACAGACAATTTTCCTTTAATTTACCAATGAAATATTCTAATCCATCTCGGTGGTGACCCGGTGAAGTTGGTTCTTAAAAAAACCTGAGGTCACATTTACCTTGCAAACAAGAAAAGCCCAACATGAGCTAGATTTGTCAACTTTGTAGAATATATTTAAAACCAGAGAGGGTCATGGGTTTTCAGGTAAGTCCCAGGTAATGCTTCACTGTTTAGGGCATTGCATTAAGCACACCTAAAAAATATAATTTTAATAGTCTTAAAGTGAAAATCACGCATGGCACAAGGACAAGTGGGTTTTTAGAATACATTCTTTAAGCCTGGGACAGGAAGCCAGAGCCTGGACAGGAAAAGTTCTTAGCAGAATTCACTTAACTGAAGCTCTGCCAGTTTATAATTAGTGACCTCACTTATTATGTTTTGTTTTTTCTTTTTAAATCTTAACCCGACATTTGTTTGAGCAAAAAAAAATTCCATAATTCAGTACAGCTAGCAAACAGAATTGAACTAGAAGATAACTTTCTTGTATTATGTCAAGCTAGCAGTGATAAAATGAATGTGAAAASTCATTATGTCAGTACATATTCTAGTATTACATMAATTAGTGAGATATTCGGAGGATGYGTATTTCCCCTRCCCTCTGAATAACAGCCTTAATTTAAATGAGCAGAAGCCCAGTAGTAAGACTACTAGTTCACATACTTAGAGTCCAAGTGATCTATAAATCATTTACCTTCACAGGGAAAAAGAGATTAAAGTAACTATGGCATCATTTAAAAAGAAAGGATCACTGGTAAGTACATGGGAAAAGAAAGAATTGTGACTGTGGTGGGAGGAGGAACAAACACAAAACTCAGATTATTCAAACATGTAGTGCATAATTTTTCGTAAGCCTGGAGATAAAAATGAAACAGAAAGTGCAACTGATTCAGCTKTGTCAACTACTGAAACTGCTGGTCACTGTGTAATAAAAGAGTCACTGCACTATAAACACTGGGAATTGTATGTGTGGAGAAAAAAAAAGTAAGAAAGAAGTGAATTTGCTGTGTGCTGCAAATATCTACGAACAGCATCACCTGACAAGACTGAGCAAGCAATCCATAACAAAGACAACATCAACAGATCTTGGGCTGCTAATCTTTAAAATTGGAGTGATCTTTAACATCTGATAGGCAAATCATTTAGAATTTTTAACTGATTCAAGAACAGACACTTTGATTTAAACCTGTTCAAAATGTGAGACACCATAAATTAAAGCAGCCAAAAGTTGTTCTTCATAGTGGGATGGACAAACCTCACATGGGGCGGTTCAGGCGGCTGCCATCACCCAGAGGCCATGCAGAGGGAGGGCGAGAGTGCATCACAACCTCAAAGTACATCACAAGGCTACTTCTTTCTATACAGAGCGGGAAGGTAGGCAGTGAGCACAGCCCAGTCCTGCATGAAGACAGCAAAATGCTGGGGCTTTCTGGTGTCATCAAAGAAACACACTCATAATCTAGGAAACTCACTAAGGAGAAAGAATAAATGGAATATAAACCATAGTCATTATGATTTACAGTCATACAGATTACATCAAACTGGAAGGACTGCAAATGTTTAGAGGGGGAATATCACATTTTTAAATTATATTGCTGAATTTGGAAGACAGCTTGAAAAGAGAATTTTTACTTGTATGGAAGAAAAATAAAACATGCATTAGAAATATGGAGTAGACTATGGAGCAGAACTCAGGAAAGTTTATTGGATTATGTAGTCAGTCATGAAGTCTACACACACTGACAATATATATATAATATATATATAATATATGTTATATATATAATATATATAATATACATAATATATATAATATACATAATATATATATAAAAGAAGGCAACACCCAATTCAGAGGCACATTGCTAAGGAAACTTTACATGTGTCAATGATGATAGCTAAGTGTCTGGTGAAATAATCCAGTTTTGAGAAATGTACCTAAAAAGAGACACTTTAGGCTGTTCATGGTTCATCAGCAAAGTCAAGAGATTTAAAAACTATATGTAATAGGAAAGCTTAACAGAAGAGGATGTTTTTAGTTCATAAGAAGTAAGTATGGAGATCTGACARTTGTTCTACAGCATGTGCAAGTCAGATATTAATTGCTGGAAGAACCACTACTGAATGTCATTGGCTGGACCTGTACCTATTAGAATATACTGAGAAAATAAAAGAAGAGGACTTTCTGAATAAGAGCAGAGTTAGAGAATGAAGGAGAGTTAGAGACTATTTTAATTCCCAATTTACATGTATTTTAAGAACAGATCATGCAACCTCTGTCAGGGAAAACAAACAGTCAATTCTGCCTTAGTACAAGAATGGACTAAGATGATCAGCATGTCCTTTAGTCCAAACTGTAGCCCTAAAAACATCCTTGAGGTTTAAAAATAAATTCTGCTTTCCACATGCATAGTTACAGTTTCAATGCTATTGTATTTTGAACGAAAGCCAATATTTATTGCTTCAGTGACATGTTGTTCTACACAGCTCTTAAACTTAAGATGTTTGGTATTTCTAACTGGAGAARATGTGTTGGAGTAACAGGCTTACTATAAACAGATACCATCTTGTTAGTTTGAAGCTATTGGTAGAAATCAGCACCACTAAAGACAGAGACAATATGGGCATTAACTCCCTAAGAGATTTAAACCTACTCTAGAACATACACAGAATTCCCACCTGATTCTACTTGAAAAGCCCTAATTGATCCCTCAAAGCCTCCAAATTTGTAACAAAGACTGGAAGGCTCCATGTCTAAATAATCAAATGATTCAATTATTACTAATACTTAACAAGGTCTGAATACAGTTTACAAGCTTAATTTGACTATTTGCTGAGGTAGGTGGGAGATTCTCAAAACTAAATCCCTCTTTTCCCTCTGAAATCAGACTTCCAATGAAAGTTGGAAGCTGAAAGTTGCCTTGGTTCCTGCAGTTTATGTAGGATGGCATGACACATTAGAAAAAATCACTTAACGAAAGCTGACGATCATGTTGTATTTAACTACCTAATATACGGCACTGCAGAAGCATATCCAGATTATTCTTGGAGGTGCACATTCARGTATGTGAGGCAATGGAAAATCGTAACCAGTGAAATTATGACATTAAATTTACAAAAGAGTCCACAAAGAGGTAAGTCAAGCACTGGAACAAGTGTTCACAAATGGTTGTGGGATTTCTATTCTTGCAAATATTATAAACAAGCCCTGAGCAACCTTCACAAGGTTATCAAAATGCATGATGAAAAGCCAAACAAAAAAACCCCAGAACTTTAGGCACCAGATTGATTCACATAATTTTTTTCAATAACTGAAAACAATCCAATATATCCTGTTCACTGGACTAACTGCTAGATCTTGGTAATTATTCTTATTTAGAGAGCTGAGTAAAGAAACTTGTTTAGCTTCCATCTCCCTACGACCTGTTATCACATTATTCTAAATTAAAGTCCAAAAGCAACTAACTTAATCTGTCCCAAAAAGTCATACAGACTAATAGCCCAGGTCATATCTTGCTGGATCCGAATAACAAACTCTTGTGTGAGGCAAAGGTTTGAGTCAGATACCTTCACTTACCCACAGGCAGGGAGCTGCCAATGCAAAGAATGGAAATGGCTAAAGGAAATCATCATTAAAAAGGCTCTGTATTAGTTTAGTTGAGATAGAAAGCAATCTTTCCACTGCTATAAGAGTTCAGTTACTATGTTCATATATTACATATTGCCTGCATTTGAAGAAGCTGCTTAGTGACACTGATTGCATCAAAGAAGGGGTGGCAGATTGGTCTATTGCATCAGGATTATGAGAAACTCCAAGATTGTTAATTAGGGGGCCTCAGCATTCTCTCTCTACTCATTGTAATAAGCGCTTTTGCTCAGTGAAGAAATCAGCTTTGGTAACYCTCCCCACCACTTTACCTGCTATTTTTAGGAAAAAAAAAAACAAAAAAAAACCAAAAAGGAAACCTTTTTCAAAATACACCTAGGGCCTGCTTCAGTCAGCAGCAGTGCCAGTTTCAAGACCCTGTTTTTCCCACTTGCCTACTGGTTTCAGCCCATGCTCAGTCCCTGTAAGTAGGCTGTAACAAATTAAAGGATATGGACAAGAACAAGCAGCCAAAACCATGTAGTGATAAGCAGGATAGATAGAAGGAAAAARGGAATTGTGCAAGCAGGTGTAGGGAAGCACTTCTACTTAATGTTTAACCACAGTACTTAATGGGGGGAAAGTATAACTGGCTTGGGCTAGGTTGCCTAATAGAAATCTGTGGCTGTATTTCTCCTTCTCTTCARGAAAGCAGTACAGAATGAAGATTTCAAAGAGGCTGAATACAACAGACTAAATTAAACTGAAGAAGACGCTTAAAATTTTCCTTACTTTTGCAGAACTTCACAGCCAAGACAATGCAAGGAAAAAAAATGCAGTGTTTGTTCATGAGACCTTCTATCTTAAAATATGTTCACGCCAGATCTCCCTGCAGGTATCTTTCCAGACTACAGCTCAGCTTGACACATTTAAAATTAAMAAGTCTCTCTGGTGATATACCAGCCTATAGACAACTGCAACAAAAACAAACCCCACAAAAATATGACAACAAAATAAAACAACCCTGACCCTTTTTTGTTAAAGGGGGAAACAGTAATTTTTAAAATCCTCATACTTCTCTTGCAGTCATCAAGCCCCTTATGCCAACTGAACTTTCATATGCAAGAGAAAGTCCAGAGTTTTTGCTGCAGAGATCTTCCAAGGAATCACTCTATTCTCTTCCTCGGCTGAAATGGAGACTTCAGGAAGAAATTACAAATGGCAAAAGCAAGCTCTTTATTAGCATGACCTCAGCTGAAGTTTTAATAACCAGCCTACACAGTTTTTCATTGTCAGCACACTCAGGCATTCAGGGAGGCGTAACAATCTGCACGGGTCTTGGTGGGAAGAGCAGAGGTTGCCAGAAGGAAGTGTTTGGAGGGCACATTACCAGAGYTAGGCCATGTGTACATGACTGCAACATAAGCTGCTTTTCTGCAAGCAAGCTCTTTCAAGAGGAATCCAGTTTATTTATTTATTCAGAAGCAGATGGCATCCTCTCAAGATGTTATGCAGAACATGACACACAAAACAAGTATTTTCATCTGAGCATATTTTTTCTAATCAACTCCCTGCTATTCATCATTAAATGACAAACAAAAATTTAGTCTCCAGAGTCTGATAATACTCCAGGCTAACTGAAGCTAACTCAGGATGTAACAGTAAGTGATGAAATGTAATGACTTGTAATGTACTGGAGCACAGACTAGATGACCTCAATGTCTTTTGACTTAAATATTATATAGAAGAAGCATTCCAACTGTGGGAAAAAGAAAATTACAAATAGCATCAGCATCCTCCATGCTGATGAGTACATTTGACAAGCTCCATGACCTATGGTTACTCAGAAGTGCCTAACACGATTTTTTGTATTTATGCAAAGGACAACAAAAGGCAAGAAATCTTGTCAGAAAGTGTTGGCAATACTGCCATGCAATCATGGTATTGTAGGATTCTGAGTGTCATTGCTGATAGCTTTCATRCTATGTTTTTATGTAACTCCTGAATTATGACCTTTAATCTCCATTGAAAAGCCCAAGCAGCYGCTACAAAGACATGTAGAAGGATATTATGTTAAAGAAGATGCTATCACTTCATGCAGACAAAACACAATTTAGAAGGAAGTCAAGCACTATCAAATACTCCCCTATCTCCTGACTGTTCCTCCACACCTCAATTCCAGGACCACTGGGTGCCATCTTTGACAGACACTACATGGTTTCTTTTAATATTTAAGTTGTATATATCCAAGATRCTGAGGTTCATTTGCCACACACCAGTACATCGCAGTACACCAAAAGTGAGTCATCCTGTCATGGCCTCATACAACACATAATTAAAATATAAGGGACTCCCACAAATTAAAGTAATTTTAGAATTTTCTGCATGAAGAAWGTGAACAGTCCTAATATTTTCTAATAATTTAACAATTTACTGKTTTTATTTTTAAATAAGAGCATGCTGAAAGAATACTAATACCAACTCAAGGAATTTGTATGTTACGCACTTTACCAAAGTGGTTCAAATTCAGCAGTCACTGAAATCACTTTAAACTTTTAAGTCCCTTTCCCTTCTGGCCAGTGTTTCCAGCTTCTTTTCAATGCCTCTTCTGCATTGCCTACCTGAGATCAACAGCTTCCACTCTCTGTGAAAGGAGTCCTTTCCATCCTCTCCCCTATGCCTTTCATTTCTTCCATTGGCAAGGCAGAGGAAGGGAAGGACTTGAAGATTTGAACTGCACTGGGTCCCATCTCTTTGGGAAAGGGCAGAAGACTCCTAGAATGGACCCTCTAGGACCAACTCAGCCTGAYTGTGAGCTGATTGTTGGCATGAACTACCTTACAGAGTTAAAGATGATCAGAAAAAAAAGAAGTTTTATATTTCCTAAAATTTACTGCATCGTGAAGTAACTTGTACCCAAAGTTCTCATAATTGAGAATGATAAAATTTACAAAACTGTAGTTGTATTATGAAGAAATTTTGACAYCCTCTTTCTCATCTTATATTTATAAGGGTAAATTGAGTAGGTAAATCTAAAACAGTTTCAGTGTGAACATTCCATTTCTTACCAAAACTTACTCTCACTTTACTGTGTTGTGCCTGAATACAGATAAAAGRAAAAAAGCTAGGTTTTATTTAAATGAGTGTAATTATTATTTTTAGGAATTTGGGCCATTACTATTTGGATAATTCTGTTTAACTCAAGTGCCCTTGTGAAGATTAGATGCATCATTACTTTCCCSCTCTGTTATATCCAGAATGTTGAAGAGACTTAGCAGGTACCTAAATATCACTGGAGGTTGCCAAGGAACACTGAAACATCAAATTTTCATATTTGTACAGTTTTTKTTCTACAGTTTTTCATACTGAGGACAATTTCCAAGCATTGCCAGCCAGTCTCATTTTGTGTTCTCTGTCCCGTTTTGGAAATGAGACAACAGCTGAGATGATGACTGAGAAACCTAAGCTCCAACAACTCCATATGAACGAGCTACCAAGCTTCAATCTCCATCCATAGCCTGGCTCTCCCACAACTAATCCCATCGAAATCCAGCTAACTAGCAGCACAACACTAGTGAAAATCCAGCAAACCAGCTGGTAAGGGCTATTCAAACCTGTCTCCACTTCTTAACTTTTTCCTAAAAAAAAACCAAAAACCCAAAAACACACAACCAAAACAAATTCTGTGCATCTCACGAGATACTAAGAATTAAAAAAGCCCAAGAGTTTGGGGTCTGGGCTTCCTGCCTTCAAGTTAGTAGTAAAATCCACTTGCTGGGCCAGAGATTTCCTGTTTTCAGAGATTAACCTGTTACTGTTAGTGAGTGAGGAAAAAAATATAGTTGGAGAAATGAATGGTCACAGCAAATGATGTAATTTATAKTTAAAAATGTAATGAATGAGAAAATATTTTCTTCACGGAACTGGAATGATGCTGCTGTCCTTTCCCATATGTAACTGAAACAGACAAATCCCACAATAACAAAATGTACTTCCCCCTTCATTTACAACAACTGAGAAATAATGAAATCAAGGTAGTCACTTTTTGGCTTTAGTCTTTTGATCCCTGATGAGAATAAAAACTAGTTCGGATCCCTGTGCATAATTAGAGGTATGACAATTTGCTGTGGTTTTGAAAATTCAGAAGTGAAAGACTGCACTACATTCTCCATGAAGGGAAGACTAGAGTACRATCCCATTTTCATCCCTTCCTCTAAGGGGCTGTACCCTAACTTTAGATATTTTTCCCATGAATGTAGATACTCTGTAAACAAAATTTCARTTGCATATTTTTCTTCATAAATCTTCAGCTTCCTATACCACAATTTAGAATATATAAATTATTTTTAAACAGATCAACTAAATGCCTTAGTATTAGAAACTTCRACACTGAAACAGTACCAGGTTTCRCAAAATACCAGGTTGACAGAGATCTCAAGTCTTATCTGGTACAATCTTTCTTGAAAAAGCATGGTCTAGACAAGATGACCCAGCACCTCGTCCAACTGAATCATGAAAGCATCGAGTGCTGGGGAATCTACCAATTCCTTGGGAAGATTATTCCAGYGGCTGATTTTCCTCTTGTGACCCATCTCCTCAGGAGCAACTTGTATTCACCCATTACTCCTCATCTTTTCCATATGACTCCTTGTTGAAAGGGAGTCTCCATCCTCTTTGTAGMCMCCCTAGAAATACTGGGACATGGTGACAGGGTCTTCTCTGAGCCTTCTTTTCTCAAGGCTGAACAAACCCAGTTCTCTCAGCCTTTCCTCACATGTCAGGCTGCCCAGGACTTTGATCATCTTTTTGATCCTTCTCTGGACCCGCCTGTCTACAGCTTCTTTTGCATCTCTGGAGACCAAAACTGAACACAGCATTCCAGTGCAGCCTGACACGCACTGACTGGAGTGGGACAATGACTTCTCCATCTCTGCTGGTGATTCCTGTGTTGATGCAGCCCAGCATCCCCCTGGCTTTCTTTGCTGCTGCAGCATCAGCACACTGCTCACTCAGATCGAACTGCTGTCCACCAGGACTGACCGCAGGTCCCTTTGCACAGAGCTGCCCCTCAGCTGGGTAGAACCCAGCCTGTGATACTCCCAGATTATATTTTCCTTACACAGGACACCAGGCCAGACTGCCACGCATTAGTTTCTCTAGAAGGAGGCTGTAGGAAACCACTTTGGAAGCCTGGGAGAGCTGCAGACAATGTCACTGCTCAACCCCCACATCCACTGAGGAGGTTACTTGGTTACTTTGTTGTAGAACGCAGTCAGGTTTGTCAAACGCGTTTGCCATTGGTGAAYCCATGCTGGCTCCTCCAAATGATGGGCTTTATCTGAGCTGTGATGGTGCCCTGCACAGCTCACTCCATCACTTTCCCAAGGACTGAAGTAAGACTGAGTGGCCTGTAATTTCTGGATTCTCCTTTAGGCCCTTCTTGCAGATGGGAGTGACATCAACCTTCTTCCAGTTTTTCTGGGACAACCCTGATCTGCACAACTTCTCTAAAATTATGGAGAGCGGCCTTGCAGTGATGGCAGCAGCCTCCTAACATCTCTAATGGACAGTGACAGGGCCCATCAGTGTGTATGAGTCAAATTTCCATGACAGGGCACACACCAACTCTTYCTTCACTGATGGAGGGTCTGTKCTTGCATCCACCTGCATTTTTGTTCCCAAAGCCAGGGGTTCAGCAGTGCTGGTAAAGACAGGTGAAGAAAGTACTGAGAACATCTCTGCATTTCCAGCACTGTGGGTGACGGTTCACTTCTSCTGTTTAACAGTGGGCCAGTATTTTCCTTCTGTTTCTGCTYGCTGTTTTTGTAMCTWAAGATCCCTWTYTTGTAGTTTTTTACATCTCTGGCCAATTTCAATTTGAAATGACCTTTTACTAGTCAAACTGCATCTCTGCACACCCTGGCAATGTACTTGTAGTTCTCACTGGSTGTTCGTCTGCTTTTCCATCTATGGTGCAGTTCTCCTGGCTTTGAGCAGACTCAAAAGCTCGCAGTTAAACCAAGGGGGTCTCTCCCTACTTCCCTCACCTTYAAAGAGCATGAATGGTTTTTGTGCYTCCAGGAGAGTGTTCTTGAAAACCTCCCAGCACTTGCTGTCTCCTTTATCCTCCATGGAAGCTTCCCACAGAATCCCTCCCAACYGAGCTCTGATCAAKCTGAAGTTTCCTGTTCTAAAAATTCAAACATTTGTCTTAATACTAATCKTCAGTGTGTTCAGCAGAATCCTGARCACTACAGCACTGTGACCAGTGCAGCCAAGGCTATCAGTAGCAGAGATATTACAAAGCATTGGTGCATTTAATTTGTTGATTTGTTCAAAAAAATCACAGATGTAAAAGAGACTGATCTGAGGGACCACTAACACTGGGCAGAGCAGTTCTAGGATTTTCACAGCAATTTCTGCAAAATCTGAATTAAAAAATACTTAAATAATACCAAACATTTTACTCCTAAATGAAGTCACAGTACAATTAGAGCAGGATTACAAGAGTATTTGTGAAAACTGAACCAAGGAATGTACTGACCTATAAATAAGGTCTGTAAAAGCACACAACAGTCATATAACAACAGTTCATATCACCCAGCAATAAACAGAAATCGTCATGAACTGCTGAKGATTGCCAGGGATGCTGGAGTATCTCAGTTTTCATCCAAAGGTTTTAACAGCCTCCCCAGGCGCCTTCCATAATACTGACACAGTGCTGCCCAACTCACCTCTGTGCAGAAGAAGAATCTAAAATTGTCTCAGAATAATGGATTTTYCTTTTTGGTCTTCTAAGAATATGAGGCATATTCAAAGAGTATATGTARYAGTTACAGAAGAAAGATYGGACAAAACTTAAATATRTTTTWAAAACCCCAACACATAGAAGACTGAAACACTTGAAAATGTKATCACTGAATTTGATTAAGTTGTTAGAAGATCCTAATACAGCTAATGCTGACACCAGCTAAGTACTACAACAGTAGTACTGTTTGTCTAATTGAATTAGACAAACTTACAAAAAGCAAAGAATAGGGATGGTAATATCAGRTCAGCTACAGACCCATTGACTTTTATATAGGTTTATCCTGAAATAAATGCTATTTATTTTTATTCCCACCCGTCTTAACCTGAACATAGGTGAGTATTTGTCCTGAGCATTTGTACTACAGTAGCCACTGGGTTTGTAATTTATAATGCACAACAGTGCGGTGAAAATTTATTTGCATTACACTTTAACTGAAAAGACTCTAGAGTTTATTACTGTTTTTAAAAATTGTGTATAATTGATATGTCTAAAACATCTAATTGAGAACAGACTACTCCTTAATATGTCATGCACCAATYACCACTCGAATATACCTTAGTAAACTATAAACTGACAATTCAAACTGGACTATGCCAACAAAACAGTAGCAGGGAACCTTTAGCTATTACAAGATATAAAAGRAGAACAATTTATTGAAGATGACCACTGTGCCAGAGTAAAACTTAATACTAGAAAAAAAGTACTTCAGAGCAAAATATCTTAACATGTAACAAGTCCATTTTCTTCCTCAAAGTTTTACAACAAGTTGAAAAATAAGGATCGGTGAGCAGTACTGTATTACTTATTAGAACTAGTGCTCAATCTTTAATGTTAGCTAGCAATATCACTATTTGAAAATTCAAAAAGAAATCCGAATGCAAAGCATCAGCCCTTTTCAATGAGGTCAATAAACATAACAGGTACCTAAACCCACCAGTTTGAAGAAAAAAAAGGCACAGTATTGATTTATTATGTCTTAAAGGTACTTATACTTGAATAATTCTACCCATTGCTTTCAAAGCTGATTAAACATAATACACTTGTTACTTTTTACTTTTTCTTAAGAGCATCTAAAAGGGTTGTTGAATCTAGCACTCCAGAAAGAGAAAGAAAATCCTTGAAATAAACATTTCCTCTGATTCTTATAAGCAGAAACTCAATCACATTTAGAAACCCTTGATTTTAGAGCTGTTTCTTCCAGCACAGGTCCTAGCTCCTGACCCACAGTTTGGGCAAGCTCTCYACTTACTGTCATTACTGTCTGGCACTATATGATCATTTGAGAAAACCTATTCTCTTACTGTGTAGTCATTACACAATTCATATYTCTTATTAATGGTAAGATTAGGTAGAGTTAATAATTTGTTTATTTTAAACTATTTTTTAAATTGRAAACTTTCCACTTCCTACAATAACATGGAATAAGGATATTAAATTTCCTTCTTTTTTCTCCCTCTCACCTATTTAAAAAAGTTTTTTTTTAGTGTTCTATTGCCTATGCTCAGAGAAATCATCTGTAAAAACACATCCTGAACCTGACTATATAGGACCCAGTAAAGCTAATGGAACAAAAAGCACTGTCAATGTGAAAAGAAACAAGAAAACAAAATGCCCCACTAGCTTTCAATAGCAATCAAAGATGTAACTTGTATTTTGCATAAACTTTTAAATATTTAAAATGGGTTTTCAARCTAATTGCCTACCCATGCATAAAAATAGATCATTCTCTAAAGAACRCAGAATAATCTGTCATCTTTTCTATTCACAAATTGAAACAGAAAATCACAAACCACATAGTAAATTGTTTGAAATGCCCATTATGACCATATTGAGTTTGCCTCCTTGTACTAATATAATTAAAAAARCACCATCTTTGAATTCCTTGCTGAAAAAAGGGTGTTACCCTGTGCTGCCACAAATACATCTTCACACACTCACTAACTTTAAAAGAAGTCCTGGCAGGATATTCTTTCCGTTTGCTGAAAGATGTTTTTAAATTAGCTCTGTCAATAAAATGTTACATCTGGTAAAATAAACATTAGCTTTGCTTTTACTGTTGCTTTCAATTCAATCCTGTATTTCTCAAAAGTGCCCACTGAATTTGAAATCCATCCAGAAAACCATTGRATGAGGGGAATATATAATGCAAAAATTCTGTTTACAATGGACGGGGTTTTGAGCTGACTACGCCAAACCAAAAGAGAATGAATAACAATTAGTTTTCGTTACTTAAAGCATCTTCAGTTCAAAGTATTTTTTTTCTAAAATGATTGTTTTATACATTTCTATCAGGAWTTTTTTTAAAGGAAGGATGTTTCACATGACCTCAGCAGGAACCAGACCAGAGCTCTATCTTCTCACTGCTCTTCCAGTGCCTCTCCTGATATCCTACGAGGGTAATGATTAGAATCTTTGAATAGCTGCACAGTAGAAAGGTAATTCTAGAAATAATAGTTAAAAGAATTATCACCTAAATAACACTGGCTAACAATGTAGAAAAAACATCAAAATGACTGAATTACCATTTTCAGATGTCACAAAACATTTCCTTACTTCTGAGGAAGTAAGTTACATTCTTTATAAAACTATACCATTCCTACAAATACTGTAGATTCCCATTATCCACATAAATGCCTAGTTTTTTTTTTTTTTTACTGGYCATTACCTCCCTCTCTTGGACTCAAATATGTTTTAGCAAGCAGTTCTCAGGACCAAATGGAAGCTATAACTAAAGCTATACCTAAATCTTCCTTTCTTTTTTCAGTTTGACACTGATTTCTCTAGACATACCCATGTCTTATTCATTAATTTTCAGAATAGAAATTTTTAGCTACATCGGTCATTATTTCATGATGTCTATAATTTGTTTCTTCTCTAAAATATTTTCTGTATTTCCTTTATATGCAGGATTTTTAAACTAATTACTTAATATCCTCTTTGTTCCCATTGTAGCAGCTTTCATTAATGGCTTGGCCTAGATTCTCCAACTGTGTATGCACTGGACGTACACTTGGACACTGCTCATAGGGACCCTGCCAGTGACACTGTTCTCTGTCACTCTAACCCATCTTACAAACCACACAGGAACCCAACTTGAAGTCCAAAGGACAGCAGTGCCCGGAGTACAGCTGTAATGATCTGTCTGGTATTTTGTTTCTCTTTCTGTCTTTTTTTGCCCATCTTTGCTCCCTCCTTTATCCCCCTTTGGTAGGAACACTTRCCCTTCTTTATCAATTAACAGTTCTCAGATATAATATTGMCGCATTTGCACTTTATTTTTGTCTGAGAAATCTATTAAAGAGAATCCTTCCAGACTCCCCACTTTTACACTGTGCCAGCCAATSTGTTATCTACAGATTCGTTACTCATCAGGTGTGACTGAAGAGTAATAACAAATGTGTGTGATAAACAGAGAGCTTCTTCAGTCCAATATTAGGCCAAGTCTTACTGAAGTTGCTCTTAGCAGTATTTGGGCATTCCTATCTGCATCTCAGACTAAAAATTCTATTTGGGATCTAGCAAGAAAAATTATCAGTTATCTTCCTGCTGTTTATCACTTCACTTAGCCTCCTGCTTTAGGTATGTCCCTCTGAAATTTTTGTTTTCTCGTATCTTAAATAATGAAGTCTTTCTTTGCAAGTTTTGTCCTTTTGCTGCTCACTGCAATACTTTTTTTTAAGAGATCACTAAATATAAATAAGCACAGATCCCACTGTCAACCTTGTGACACAATTACAATGCCTCCTCCATTTTCTATCTTTYAAGTCAGTTTCAGAGCGGTCTTTTGAAGCACAACTACTTCCTTTCTTTAGTTGCCCCTTTAAAGAATATTGTCAAAGAAAGTAGATGACGGTCTATGTATCTTTATCCATGTTTCACTGAGATGTTCAAAGAACTCTTAATACAATGGTAGGATGCTGTCTTTCCTCTTCTTCCACATTAAATTTTAGGAATTCCTAGTTTTCAAGTGTATTCAAATTCAAAGCACCAATATTTATGATTTGTCTTTGTTTCTTAAAGGCATCTACACCATAATAAACGTCAAGGCATTTTAAATTATGAATAGTAACTAAAACACAAAAGCTTTTAAATGCATTTCAAGATTGTAAAATTAAGAAAACAGTTACTAGAGAAGAATTAACTGTTTGATGATTTGTGGCCTAATGAATTTCAGTATGTGTTCTTAAATAAGTTTACAATATAAATGGTACATAGAGCAGATAATTTAATTTTTTGTTTTGAAAAAAATGCATACAGTATTACAAAAGTATGACTTCTGTATTTATTTTCTTTTAAATAACAGTACCTCACTGTATTATTATCAGTTACTCACAGCAGCTGTTTTAGATCATGGTTATAGCAGTTTGAGTATTGAAATTTCTCTGACTGTGTGGGAAGTAGACTTATTCCAGAGCAATACATATGTGTATCCATAAAAAGAAAATATATCTTTATGAACACCTTTAACATTCAAGACTGTATCCAGCTGTTATCCCAACAGATAGCCTTAAAAMAATTTGGTTTTGAATTTTAATTTTGCATCTTCTTAAATCTAAATATTTTCTCTCTTTCACAARCACTGGTATAAACAAACTATTTCAGAGTTTTTTTTATTAATTGTACGATACTTTATCGCACCTGTTAACAGTTTCCCTGTGAGGATGTTTTGTTGACTTTATTTTATGTAGAAAATGTGATCTAGGCAAATCTTCTACAAACYGTATTACAGTTGTTTTAGTCCAGTTTTTTAAATGGAGTTTTGCATCAAACTATTAAGACTAATCTTCTTCTCAAGAGAACACAGATTCATAATGACAGTTGCCTTAGCAAACATGCATTCCATCCACTTCACAGCTTTAACAGAGATGGGGCATTAAACTTTTTCAAAAATTGAAACAGCATGAGACAAAAAAAGTGGATGGTTACTCTAACTCCAACTGCAAAGGGCACCACATGAGTATTCATGATTGTGCTTCACATTTCAAAAACTCTGAAGTTCTACAATTTTGGCAATGTTGGATTGTGGGATGGAAATATAGTATCCAGCTCCACATTTTTGTTCTATCATCCAGACTGATCTTCAACACACTTCCTCTGTGCARATGTGTGCAAAGCAGGTTGAAAGCGTGCCTTGTAAATGGAGCCTCTGCTTCATTGTGCTTCATCTTTCCTAAGTTTTGACACAGAAGGTATGACAAATGCATTCTCAGAATTTACTTTTTTCTCATCTTGGCACATGTGCTGTAGGAGAACATGATGGCTGATCATTACTGACCCCATCTGAGCAGTCAGTCAAGAGAGATTTAGACTGCAGATCCTCAGTCTGTGCAAACTGATGTAACACCAGAGGAACTACACAACTATGAACTTTGTTTACCAGTGGGCTACAGGTGTAACACRAATCCCAGTGAAAACAACAGGAGTTTTTCTAACAACTTAGGCCAAGGTTTTTATGTCCAAATGGAAAATTTATTGGGAAATGTTCCTTTTATTTAAAAAAAAAAAATTAGTTTGATCCAGAGTTTCTTTTAAAGGTTTTTCAGGGAGAGAGAATTAAGAAAGGAAAAAAGTATGTCTATGTCTCCCTCCCCAAGGACACATCCTCTCCCTTACTGTTATTTCCAGAAGGCTGATAAAAATAAGTCTGCCCTTAAAGGAGCATACATATTTGGTTTACCAGATAGATAGATAGATAGATAGATAGATAGATAGATAGATAGATAGATAGACATATATATATCTCCCATACTTGGGACTGGGAAAAGGAATGGGGCCACTCCTTTCAGAGTAACCACATTTTACACTAGCTTAGCTGTATTTAAATGCTACACCAATGTAGCATCCAAGTGAACCATCTCCAATCTCAGTATTGGAGGAGGGCATAAGGCAGGCAAGGAAAGAAACCAGTCAGCTATTCCTTACGTTTCTCAGGAAAACAGCCTTAAAACTAAAGCAAACGCTGCACTTAGGTCCTGATTATTATTATTATTATTATTATTATTATTATTATTATTATTATTATTGTAATCTGTTGACATAAAACAGTATAGTCCTGATGATGAGACTTTCACAATAAGTTCTCAACCCTGGAGCTCCACATAAAGCAACAATAATGTGTACTATAAACTGCAGAACCAATAGGGCACAGGGATGAAAAAAACAGAACAGTTACAGATCAGTGTTTCATATGACAGAGACCATGTATTTTACCAAATCACTTAAAATTTTTGCATTTATACTAAGCCAGAAAATAGAGATAAATGAGAAACTGGCAACAATTCAGATTATTTGTAGTTAAGAGTAAARAAGCTGAAGGACTTGAAAATTACTTTCTAAGACAGAAGGAAAAATTGATATTAGGTTAAAGTGTTGTAATACAGTGCATAAGGGCATAATAATGCGAATTCTTTAAAAATAAAATCTAAATAAAATTCAGCTTTTGGAGAATAAAAAAAAAACAAGTCAAGTCTTTAAGGTTGATTAAATGAAACTTTGTCATTCTTTACTCTTTAGTGATTTACTAAATGGATACACAACCAAAGATACAAAATTACAGACTGCTACATTTGAAAAAGTAATTTTACAAGATGGCTTTGCAAAGGTTTTAACCCATTTCATAGGCTTTTGTTTGCACTA
Source organism: Malurus melanocephalus (assembly GCF_030028575.1). Classification (NCBI taxonomy): domain Eukaryota; kingdom Metazoa; phylum Chordata; class Aves; order Passeriformes; family Maluridae; genus Malurus; species Malurus melanocephalus. The sequence goes on from NW_026623335.1 coordinate 1,665,650, forward strand.
ATAAAATTCTTGGTTGCTTCCCAAATCACTCTGCAGAGATCAAGCCACCTTCCAAGTACAATGTACAAACACRCTGAAAAAGGAAGTTCTTCTGGCTTTTTTTTTTGCCACATTTTAACCCTTAACCAACAAAATCCCCCGACGAACAAAACAAAGTGCTTCTGTCCTTTTAGGATGCTAAAATGCAATCCACAAAACCTATAACAAATCATCCCAATTTTCCTTTTGTTTTACTGGYCACTCTAAATTCACAACAATGAACTTCTTCCACCCTCCTCTGAATTCTGCTTTCAGAGAGGATTTATATACATGGTTTGTGGTCCATCTGGACAACTCTGTGGTTCACAGCTTTGTCAGCTGCTGTGTTCTCCCCACAGGACTCTTGAGCTTGGCCAGTTATGCTGGTGACAGTGGATCATTCCTGACATAAAGTCCAACATCCAGGCACATACAGGGAGAGGTAAAAAGGTAACAGAATTTGGGAGGAAGTGTGTGAGCTCCCCTCACTCTAAGGGACCAGGAGGGACTGAACTCCTTTCAATTGGGCTTGGAATTGCATTGAGAACAGATGTTTCTCCTCAGTTCCAGTGACCTCCATAATACCTTCCATGCTTCCTTGATTCCTTTTGAGACTAAAGYTATCAGATACTTAACCAAACAGACACTATTTTCCTTTGGTCATTGAGTGGATTTTTGGTTTTCCAAATCTGTGGGTTTTAATCCCATAAACTGCTTTGGGGAAAGGAGAGAACTGGTAACAAACAGAATTAAAGTTCAGTCGTCTTTTCTCTTTCTTTTTTTTCTTTCTTTTTTTTTTTTTTTTTTTTTTTTTTTTTTTTTTTTTTTTTTTTTTTTTTTTTTTTTTTTTTTTTTTTTTTTGCTGACAATACCATTGTTTTGAGATAAAACCAGCACCAGTATCCAACTTAAAAATCAGCAGACTACCTTGTTCCTTGTAGGGTGAATCACTGCAAGCATCTTTGTACTATCAGCCTGCTGCTCCTACAAGCTATTCGTCTGAACTATTACGTGCAAGGAGGGAGATGCTAATGCCATGGTGCACACTGGTGGTACTTGTCCAACAAGTGATGTAATTAATTGCATTTCTGGTATTTATTCCTGTATGCCAGCACCAGCCTGCCTTATTCGAATTATACCAACATATGCAGCTAGATGTGCTTTTCTTGCTCAATTTATATGTTGAGTTTTTAATGTTTTTCTGTCCACAATTTCCCTTCTTGTGGCATTTATTCTCAACTACATCCTCATGTTGGACATCGCTAATTGAATGAAAAYGGTAGCAACTATAAGGTACCCAGAACAAAAAAATACTAGAATTTGCCAAGAAGTGGTATTCCCCTGGCTTACGGTCCTTTCTAACATTGCAAGACAACTCTCTAGCCYTCTGTGACTGACAGATCAGACTCCCTTTACAGTTTCTCTTCTTGTGCACTCTATTAAATAGAACTTCCCTGGATACTATGACTGTACCATGCTGAAACCACTTTGCAGTAAGATTCAAAAGCTACATTTTAATACCACTTTGATGAAGGAAAATGTCAGAAACTTTTAAGGTATCAGAACCTATTGTTAGACACGAGGCCACTTTTTGTCTTGCCTAGTTTTGAGGAATATGCTGTACTTATAGGTGCCACTACTATCTTTTCCACAGTATTTCATCTCTTTGGTCTTGTCTTCCTGTTTTCTTCATCCATTTCATGATTGCCTCTATTAGGTTCTAGTAACAGCTGATGATCACCACATATTCCAAAATATCAGAACTACAGCAATGTTCAATTCAGTGTTCTGTTTTCATTTCTTTCACATATTACCCTAATTCTTGTATATATTATATTACTCCATTGACTCAGTTTTTCAAGGCCAAGCCTTTAATATATGAACACCCAACACAATGYTATTCTTTTTGATAGCAGCTTGATTTCAGTGTGCTGAGACCACCAGATCCCAGGGTAAACATTACTGTTATTCTATTCCCCAGTACCCCTGTATATTTATACAGATATTTGCTGATTGCCTTTTCTGAGACTGTAAGATCTCTAGAACATGAACTGTACCACTGAAGTTTGTCCCAGGAAAAGCAGGATTAGGTGCTACAATAACACTGATATTTCCTAGTAATTGCTGTCAATGGGATTTTCATGCATACAAGTTTCTGRGATTTTTGGCATGCACTTCTCTAATAAATTAAACTTRAAAAAAAAAAAAAAGAGAAAAAATGAAAAAACAAGGCTGGGGAAAATGAACAAACCACACATCAAACAGTGAGGAGTTTCACCATCCTGAGCTAGGACTTAAAAATCAACGTGAGTCACACTATTCAAAACAGTMATAGCAATAACCTCAAAATCAGAAACATTGCTTTCATATTAAAATTTTGAATTATTTTTTCAATATTACTTTTTAAAAAATTTAACTCAGTTTTAATTTTAAAAGTTGTATAAAATTTTTTGAGGTGTACTATATATTTCTAGAATCTTTCAAAATTATGCTTTACAGCTAGTGATTTCTGTTTTGACTAACTCAGTTTACCAACCAAAACATCTTGATGAAAGATTTCTAAACCAGCTCAAGTAAGAAGTTATTTTTCAAAACATGCTTTTGTCTTTCTGACAGCATCCTCCAAGTGGTAGTAGGAATTCTCAAAATTAACAGAAGGTGTATGTGGAGGAGGTGGGAAGTTTGGAAAGAGTGCTCCAAATGCCAGTTYTATCATCTGCATTTTCAATATGTCAAATCTGGTGCATATGAAGATGTATTTCTGTGCAATGAATACCCCTCATGATATATGATCCCCAAGCTCGTGTTGAAAATGTGATGAGGTGTCCATTTAAGACTGAAGGAATGCCCTGAGTAAGGAGCAAAACAGGATCCTGAACTGCAACAACCCCATGCAGGGGAGGGAAGCACCAATTTACTACATTTTTATGAGTTGCAGTGTGGAGTTAAAAATAAAAACAGCAAGGAGAAGAGTGCATCTTTAATGAAGAGACAGAGAATGTGTCAGCTGAGGATGCTCAGAGGCCAGGGCAGCTCTAGAAGACACGGCTGTCTCTSTCGGTTTCTCCCTAAGTAAGTCCACTCAAACCATGCATAACGGTTGAGTTGGAGCCTGGGCTTCCAAGAGGAAGATACCAAAGAAATCCTGAAAAGTTAGGAAAAGAGATTGATATCAGATATAGAGGYAAAGTATTTTTGTTTTGCAACCAAGTTTTATAATCACAGAAATACTGCATGATTGGAAGGTTACCCCCAAAAGTGTTGCAGGTGAGCAAAACAAAACACTAATAAATATGGATATTTAACATCCATTTCCCAGCAGATTGCACAGCTCAGCTTGGGGATTGGCAGCGGTGTATCAGGGCAGAGAGGGAAAGCCTCAGTTAATGCACTGCTATGCCTCCAGCAGCAAACAGAAGGTGGAACATATTGTATATGTTTCATCAACCACRTATTGTGACTATCTCCTTGGCTTTGCTTTTTTGATCTACACCTTAGGATCTTGTGAACAAATAAGTGTGAGAAAACACTTGCATTGCCATCATCCCTAGAGTCAGTCAATAGTTTTCATTGATAGTTGCCCACACAAAAGCCTAGGATGAGCTGAAGGAGGTGGTGGCAGTTAAAGAAATTTTACCAYGTCAGTGAAACAGTATCTCAGCTAACACCTTCCGTGTCACTACCTCTCCTTTGCGGGTCTTTCCGATTCCGTTTGATGCCCCATAACTGGACCCTTGCCATACCACTGTTACCAGAGTGAAGGGTTGGTGGGAATGATTTCATCTGATCTACCTGAAAAAGTGCTTCATTTCCCAGGTATTTTTCCTGGATGCCATGAGGCAAAAAAAACAGGACACCAAAGGCAGAACTTATCAATCACTTCGTTAGGAATCTCACCATACTCCAAAATGCCTATTAATTATAACAACATCCCATATGCAAACACAATCCTCTACCTCACCTACTCAGAGAAGTCACATCCTGGCATCTCTTGCATCTTCCCCTTCAGCTTTGTTTACATCCTCTGAGATTTACATTCCTTCTTCAGCCCATGCAAAGCAAGAGATATTCCTGGCATCCATGTGCGCATTGCCATGGTTACCTAATTCATCTGCAGCAAAATGGGTTGGTCCATGACCTGACACTGCAACTCCAGGAACACACTCCTCCCTTGTCCACTGGTTCTCAACCTCTCCAGCTGCAGCTATTCTTTTAGAAAATCTCAATGCAAGCAACAGTGAGGTACCCATCACAAACTCTCCCAAAGTCTTTAGTGCATTTTCTTCCCTATAATTGTCTCTAAGTGTGCTTTCTGGCAGCCCAGTCCTCAAAAAAATCCAAAAAATTTTTCCAGCAAGCCATCATCACTAGCACACCTGCAGATTTGACCTTCTGCATTTTATTTGAGGGCACAGTCTTTACTTGAAAATGTAAACTTGGAAATTTAGCCTCAAAAGCATGCTTACGAGAACACTTGTGACCACACAACTACCTGAGTTTGTCTGGGAAAAACAAAGGTTTGGAGCATAAGCATGAGGACCAAGCAGTCTTAAACAAGAGTCTCAGCTGGATGGGGAGACAAACAGCTCCCTCTCAGAAGAGCAGTTTGGGTTTCTTTGGTCACAAATTTTACAGTACAAATTGAATTAACTGTCATCCACTGATTTTTTAGCAAGCCAGACATCACTCCTAAAAAAGTGTTCAATGTCAAATGAGGTATAAACAACAAAATATTGATAAAATATAATGAAGACAAATTTCAATCCAGGCAGAATGCATATGTATCTCCACAACTGGYTCAAATTTTCACAGAAACAAAGTTTATTAACTTTGTTTTATAAGCAATGCCATTCTCACAGGTTTTTTCTCCAGCCAATATTTATAACAAAATAGATATGTAAATTGTTATAAAGAATCCCTGCTCACATCATTCATCTGTTCCCATAATTAATGTTTCCAATATACATACCAAATTTGACCTATTAAAATAAACTTAAAGCAATRATGTAATATCTGGAAATGGTACACTAGGCATGTGTACCACACAATGTCAAGGCAAACACAGATGTATCTCATGGTGTTTCTGAAAACACAAATACCAATGAATCTCTGCGAGGAAACCGAAAACTGGTAAAATTCAAAATGGCTTTGTAGTCATATAGTTATGTAAAATAAAGTGAAGTTCTCCAGACTTGATTTATCATGGCTGAAACAGAGTAGGTAATTTGTCTGCACCTCAACAGCAAAAAAACCCCAGTCCAATGAAAAACCAACACAAAAATGACAACTTGTACACCTACCTTTTCCATTTATYGTTAATGCTGATGCAATTGTGGCTGTTACTGGCACTGGCAATTGTGGCACTAATGGATGTATCCTTGGTCGGCTCCCCATCCTAGCACGYTCTGCACCAGGTCCTAATAAAGCTCCCACAGGTTTCTCTGCTGCTACTTCTGGTGCTACAGAGTCATCTTGATCCTGCTCTATATGGTCCATTTTATCTGGGCTTTCATTCTGGAAGCCATCAACTGTTGTCCGGCTCTTAATTGGACTTTTGGGCACTAGAATTTTAATACCTGATTTTGCAAGGTCCATATTTTTACGTCCAGAAAGAGATGGTGAATTGTTTTTCCGGAACTTCTGTGTGGCAGGAAAAAGTTGATTATTTTTTGACTCATGTTCTTTACTCATAACTAAAGATTTAGCAGATGTCTTTGAAAAAGAACTATTGGTAGATCTAGAAATTTGTTTTCTGGCATTATTTGGAGAGGTCCTGTTTGTCCTGGTTAATGTGCTTTCTTTCTGCTTTTCGTTGTGGCGTCTGTTAAATTCATGTATATATTCCTCACAATTAACAAGGTGCTGTTCTGGCTCCCAAGTATCATCTTCGCTGTCGTATCCTTTCCATCGCACCAAATACTCTGTTTTTCCCTTCTTGTTTTTCCTCTTGTCAACAATTCTCTCTACCTGTTAAAAAGGAAAAACAAGCATTAGCAGGGGCAAATATACAACCCAAGAGAGTGACTTGCATGTAAAGAATTTTTTAAATGTAGAAAAATTTTAAAATATTCTTCTAGTTTCATAATTCTGTACTGTAGCTCTATAGCTTATAGTCTTTCACTGCTGACTGGAAATCCCTCTCTTTTTAAACTTCAGATTGTTACWTTTATCTCAAAAACATATTCTAGAATACCAAAATTGTTCTTCACTMAGTATTTTGCATGCACAAGAATCTGAATATGACATATTAAAACTGACCATCAGCACTTGCCTCAGCAAAGCTCTTGMACCAACCTCAATGAGGACAGAATTTCCCGCTCTGAATATAGAGGTCATGTTTAAATATGCTGAATAAATACAGTGTGTTTAACTTACCAAACTTTTCAGTTTGATATTGTTTGAGTAATTTGCTTGCTTAGCATAAGGCATGTGTGAGAATCTCTTACTTAGAGTGAGTTAATCTTTATCTACCAGGGATAATAGGGAATAGCTTAGGAACAGGGGCAAATTCAGCCAATTTTTTTAGAAGCTTCTTGTGAAAACAGAGAATTTGTTTTTGCCAGAGCCTTTGATACACATACTTGAACTAATTACCATGCCTCACTTAACTGCAAACGGAGATGATATTTATGTCACAAATATTAAGCATGCACATGCTACAACTGCATGTGGCACCCATAGGCTGGAGGAATTTGGGCATTGGGGTAAAGCAGATGGGGCAGACAGCAGCAGCTGCAGGGACAGAGGCTCATGCCTCAGACCAAAACTCATGCCAATCATACTAATCCTGTGGAAAGGGAATTCTTTTATGGAAAAAGAGATGTAAGTGCAAGGCTAGTCTTAGGATTTCCCCTTTTTATTTCATTTTTCCTCCCCAGGCTGATGCTTCTGGTAAAATCCTCCATCTCTCCTCATTTCAGCTATGGAACTGATACAGCTTTCTTACTCATCTCCC
>NW_026623335.1:1672638-1739440 GCF_030028575.1 Malurus melanocephalus
AAAAAAAAAAAAAAAAGGCAGGGGGTTGGGGTTTGGGACTATTATTCATTAATTAAACTCTCAGCCCTTCATGAACAAAGAACATGCATAGAAGCCAAGATCACACCTACCTAGAAGAAACTCTGAAGAAAGAGTGACATTTACTGGAGTGGCCTTAAGCAAATGCAATGTCTACAGAACAGTTTAAAATGATGTGAGGAAAATACAAGTCTGTACGGTGCACATATAAATGGTGTACATACATGTCACATGATTGCTGACAACAGATCCTCTTAAGAGTGTATCTCAATTTTACACATGGCATGCTATAATAATGTACTCCTTGGTTTTCAACAGTGAGGTAAATGATTACTATTATTATAATCTCAGCAGCAATATAAGGATATACCCTACAACTGCATGTGATACCCTGCAGGTGTTGTCCTATGCTGTCCTATCATCAGGATGTTGCACAGCTCTGTCTGCCAAGGTCTTAAAAAAACCTCAATCAAATTAACGACACAGAAATAAAAACCAAATACAAACAAGTTCTACCTTTGCCTTTTTAATCAGTTCAACGCATTCTGCAGAGAGACATGCAATATAAATTGTCCAGATTTTATTTTAAATCTTAAAATACATTAAAATGCATTACAACTATTATTATTCTGATTATTTAACTTTTTAGTAGTTCATGGGCTTAAAAAACCATGCAGCTAGAGAAATGAAGCTTGCTTTTCCAGGAAACTATTTAAGGAAATCTTAAAAGAAAATGCAACTCCAAAGAAGAAAGTCACTGTGGAGAAACATGCCTTCAATTTCTTTTAGTAGAGACTGAGTAAAAAGACCTTCAAATATTAAGTCAGAAAYGTTAAATTAAAAACAAAGAATGAACTCATGAATCAAACTTCCTATCTTGTCAAAAAAGCAGTTACTGCTAGTCTTGCTTATCCTCTCAGCCTCTCTTGACTTTCTAAAACAGATTTAAAAAGCATGATTCTCAGAGAAAGATCTCTAATACCATCAAGGTATTTTTATTCTCTAGTAGGAAATCTTTGTAATGAACAGCATCAATTACTGGGCACAAAGTTCCACTACTGTCTTTCAGTACTGAAAGGCCACCCATTAAAGACACGCCCTTTTCACGTAGGAAGCAAAAAAAACAGACACCTTGCAGAGATAACAGATGAACTCTATCTAGAACAGGAGACATAAAAATCCATTCTTAACCCGATGATTTATGGAACAAGCAGAAATGCGTAAAGAAAACAGTTATATTTAGCTGTATTGTCCAAGCTTKAAACAAAACCTACTGACATTTCTCTTCTTGATTAAAAGGATTTTTTTCCCTAACCTTTTCTTTTTTCTTGAACAAATTCTTTTATTTACAACAAAAATTTACAACAATTAACCTGTGATACACAGTTTATCATGCAGTGCATCAGAGCTTTAGTGAGGGACTTCTGTTTTTGGATTGACTCTGGTTAGTCTGACTCCCCTAAAAGCACTTGAAAAACTGCTCAGGAATATTCTGCCTCAGTATTTTTGACAACGGTAACAGCTACATAAGCGTTTCTCTGCCAGAACTGGGAGCAAGACTACATCCTTTGCCATAATTACACCAGAAATGTTGACAAGGGGTTCTTTGTGACTAYTACCATTTCTACAGGGTCCCATGCCCAGTGCCAAGGGGTAGTACTTATTTTTAGAGAATAAAAGGTTCTGTACTGCAGGAGTTGCCATTACTGGTTACTTTTCAAGTGTTGTAGAAGAATCACAACAAAATAGAAAATAATATAAAAAAATATAAAACAGGTACAAGGCAAAGTTATCAGGCATACTACCCAGGTGGCAAAAAATAACATTGCCCCATTTATTTTAGCATGCYAAATTATCACTTTCCCCACCTGGGGGGTGTACTGATCAATGACACTCGAACACTCAGCCAGCAGAACTGACAGAAAAACAATGAGCTGCTCAGGGGTATAATCCAACACTGAAATGCACAAATTATAACCCCACACACCACAACTATACCTGAGATTTCCCATCTGTAAAATGGTAAATTTCCCATTCTTCCATGAACATGGTAAAATTGGTTCCTGCTTGCTTTMTCTCCCTGGGAACTTTAATTGCTTTCATTAGCAAAATATACAGAATTTACATTCAAAACCCCCACCCTTTCCCCCCCAAACAAACAGGTATGAACAATATAAGGTTGCAGGCTAAAGTGCTGTCTCGCTACAGCTGCACCAGGTGAAAATGGCAACACTGCAACTCCTCCTCCCTGTCCTGTGCTCAGAGACASCAAGCCTTCCTCATCTGTCAGCACAACTTCTGTAATTATTCCCTAATGTTGTTCTGTCAAAGTGACCTGGTTTAGATATTAAGAATACCTGAGCCAATGTAGGCATCCTGAAATAACTGGTTTGGAGAGCAGCCATATATGCGGTATTTTCTGACACATCTAAGAGGACTGCAACTTTCAGAAGAGGACAACAAATATTTTTTTTCTTGACTGGTCCAGTAACCTCATTGTCAGAAGAAGGACTTGCATTCTTAATCCCTTTAGTTCAGGTCAATACAAGTAGGCGTGAAATTYGAAAGAACATTCTCAGTTTGGGCACATTTGTAAACTCAATATAAGGCATACCTCTGTCATTGTATATGTGTGTATATATATATATTTAAAATATCATAGTTTTATTTAACAGAATACTTGAAGAAATTAAACTAAAGGTACATCTGTCAGCGGGTGGGGAGGCAACAAAAACCAAGACCAAAATAAACACACGTGGGCATGGAAATATTCAATGAGTATTGCCTTGTTTATAATAAATCCATTGTGCATTCTCATAATGTTCCTTTCTGTCCTTATGTCAGACTAAATTAATTTAAATTTAACAGGACAGAACCTATTTAACTTCATACTCTATCTGTTGTCTGTAAAATACAGGAGAAGGCCTTGTTCCATTAGCTGTGGGCTATCTTTACRTTACTGTTTTGGTTTGGAGCAGCAGTGCAATTTGGAAACAAATGTTTCTCTTCTCTGCACTATTCCTGTTTACTTCAGAATGATTTTGTTCACAGACCAGTTCTGGTATACATGATGCGGATTCTTTATGCAGAAATATAAACTGGAAATGTTAATGTACCAACACAGTGGTGTTATCTGTCATGCTTCAGCCACTAAGAGGGCACACAAATCCAAGCAACACCTGAACAGTTTCAATACATGTAGCACATGGATATTTGATCTGAGAGGCTCCAATAAATCTAGTCCAAAATAAAATGCTACACAGCAGAATATGTAGAGGTGGGGGTCACAGCACCAAATGCTTCMCTCTACTGATTTTCTCTACTTCAGCCAAATTATTACTGTAGATATTCCCCAAGTCAGAGACAGAAAGATAGAATAAGTGTAAGTCTTACATAACACACATGTATGTGCTACAAGTGAACAGTCACCTTCCCTTAAATTGGAAACTGTTTCACACACCAATGGGACCTAAATGATGCCCCATATGCAATTGGCAATGTTTACAAGTGATTATAGCTTCCATTTATTAAAATCTTGCAGAACTCAATGATGCACAGTATTCAAATACTTCTTATAGTAAATAAAATACATGCATGGTACATTAAAACAATCAACCAATAAATAGCAGCATACAACACAAAAATTGTTAAATGCCATRTTTTGCCTGAAGTACTTTTGGGAAAACAGTTATTCAAAAAGACATTTGATGAGGATKTCAAAACATACCTGAAGACCTGTAAAATGTGCACTAAAATCTTATATGTACACACTTTTTATTAGAATTTTATCATTTCCCATAGGATGACTTAAGGCCAGTTCAGAGTATTACTCACTGCAGTTAGTACCAGCAGGGAAATTTTTTAAACAGCTTAACACATAGAATATCCAAATCATGGTATTGTATGGTTTAAGTTCAAAAAGCATAATTAAAAATTACACTAGGATATGATATAAATCCATGAGTTCGTCTTMACCGCAGCTCCACGTTGCTCTGCTCACGCAAGCCTGGGARTGCACACATAAGCCTGCCRCCACATGCTCCTGGAGCTGACTGATTTGATTAGCAGAACAGACTGATTGGATTACCAGTCGATGAATTGCGGTAAACTGAGCTGCTGCATCCTTATGGCATGACTGACCAGAGTGTCTGTACGGTGCACGACCAGCCTTGGTGAGGGCTGTATTACATATATTTGCTCTGGAAGCCAGAGCTGTGCAAAATAAATGYGGATCAGATGTGGGCAGATTACTGCCTTTCTGTCAAATTAGCTACAGCAGATAATACAGCTTCTGTGGTACTTTTGTGACAGCTCTGGGATGAGGGATCATACCTGATCTGGCCCAAGGCCTAGCAATACAGAACTTACCAACTCAACTGTCTTCGGGCAATAGGGACCAGCAGGATGAGTTCAAACAGGATCATCACTTTGCAACCCAAAGACACTCCCAGCCTCCTTTGGAGAGTGTGCAATGATGTTGGAACACATTCATGTCYATGAGCAAGAGTCCCACAAGGGGCTAAATACACTTGCTGCGGTTCTTCTTCATGCTAGCAGTGCAACAAACAGAACTGCATAGCTCAACCCTCCTTTCAAAAACTGAACAGTTGTGCTAAAACAAATATTAAGATTTCTCTTTTTCCCAAGCTCTATTTCAATMAAAGGCTGTCCATTCCTTTAGGATTCCTGGACACAAGTCATGCAAGGGCTAACTTTGKGGCTATCCACAACATTCAATTAATATACTGACCTGCAGGTTATAATTCACATTTTAACTCACCTTCTATAYAAATTTCTAAACAAGTTGCCTATAAAATTACAATTGTCACAATCAAGTTTGTTATTTATCATCAACTTTAAGTTGTACATCCTTTTGTGGTCTCAACAAAGACAATAGACAAAAKAGTTCAATTACTGCATTCTCATCAATGCTAGTGATTCCAGGGAATCACAGCTATGGTGTGAGCCRTGCCTGGCTGCACAGCCACCTCCTGAAAAGGCACCTACATTAAACAAACTAATCACTGTGTGTGCAACTCCTTTATGATGTATAAAAAAGTGCAGATCACAACCAGAAAAAATAAGCCTTTTCTGTAAAGGACAGCAGGGAAACGGGTGTTAACTCCCTGGATAAACAGTTTACCATTGATGACTGATGCTAAACTGTCAGCATCATAGATCTTTTCAAATGCAATGCACATAGAAATAATTACAACAGTTGCAATGCAAGTTACAGCCTACTGCAGAATTTATCAATGCTTACCCTAATTATAGTTACCTAGCTATTGCAAAAATGGTTAGAAAATTTTACTCTCATCWACTCACTGTTCACAACAGTTCTAAACTTTAATTTACATTCATGTAAGGCAGACATACATTCCTTATTTTGCACGAAAGCAGAATTAAAATACATGCAAAGCTGTTAATATTTATACAAATGTATTATAAACAAACACCTGCATCAATAGATTCTTAACCAAACTGGTTTTCCTCCTTTTGAAATAAGAACAAGTAGCATCAAAAAGGCTTATCATTTTAAATGGAAAAGGTCCTAATCAGACAAAACTATTAAAAACCACTAGCATTGGATTTAGGATATGCATTTTTGGAATTCAAAGCTATTACATAAGTATTACTATATTATTATTAAAAATTTTATTGTTACTAGAAGATTTCAGCATCACCCACATATAAAATGTCAAAGGAAATTCTTCCAATCTTCAGTTCATTTGTAAAAGCTACATGTCAGGCAGAAAATCCTGGACATTTTTTTCTCAGAGGTAAATATTCTTGCTTATATCGCTCCACTGCAGTCACAAAAAGTGAACATTCGAAACTTGGTGCAACCAATGTTTTTGTCTAATTAAAAATACAGAAAACCGAAATGTRTGTTTATTATTGGCAACTCTGGCACTGTGAAAGGAAAAATTCACTCAAAGACACCYATATTTTGTAACTGTATGGAAAATGTAGAAATGATCTACAGCTACCTTACAGCTTTAACAGCTTGACAACTATTTACTTAAAGGATAAGGCCAACAGAAATATTGTGACTTTGTCCTTCAGCTAGAATAATACAGAGTAGCAGATAAAAAAATTGTCAATATTAAGCATCAGACTACAGACTTGCTTTCAAAACAGGAGAGACTGGACCTTCAACAGTGCTCAAGTACAAATGACTGATAAAGATTCAAAATATTTTATCTAAACAGAGTGTCTTAAGGAGAGAGTAGGTCACAACAAAACTGCACTCCAAGTGTCAGAGAACACTTTGTCACAGCTAAGCAAACTTCAGAAATGGGATTTGTAACAAGAAAAGAAGTAGAAAAAAAAAATTATAGGACAGTTGAAAAGTGAACTTGGTATGCTGTAGTCAATTTATTAGATTTCACTTAGTTCTACAACAGTTTCATCAACCAACACCAAATAAGACTCTTCAGCAGCTTACTGCTTGCAGGAGCTGTAATGACAAGAGCTGTAGATCATCCAACCAAACCTCAGTAAGAAGGGACAAAGACCTCAGCTCTTAGAAGCTTATACAGTGGCAGTCTCTTCTTCCTTTTCCCTCTTAGAGATCCTGGGATGCTAGTTCCAAATACAGGAGCAAGAGCTTTCTCTGGAATCATTCCATTCAAGAAGGCACAATTCTTACATTCTTACAGCCTCCTACCTGGCTCCTCTCACCTTGTTAAAAGCTTACTTCAGTAAGAAATAAAGCTCCTATCCATAGTCATCACAAGACCATGACTGAATTTTTGTTTTCAAATACAAAGATGCTAAACAATTCTAGATCATAGTTAAGAACAATATTATTTGCTGGCTCCTTCAGTATTCCTTATGTCAATGCCAACATGTCCTAGAGGAATGTGTGTCCCTGGTCACTCTGCCCGCAATATGACTTCTCTCAACGCTTGATCTAGAAAAGCCAGTGATATGGAAATTTCCCTTAATTAATCAACCTCARTGATTGTACAGCTGCCTCTTAGTTCTGACATTCTACTTCTTTCAGAGATTTATTAGTAGATTAACTATTTTTTCCAGATGGAAAAAGGTATTTCTCTGTTTTGYGTCTCAAGTCCCTCCATCTCTCCATCTTTAGCCTGAACCTAACTCATTTCTTATTTAAATACCACTGCAGCTTCCATGACTACACTCCCCCATTCGCTTTTGTAACCAGGCTGTGGGGTACAAATAAAGCTCCAGGATTGCTGGTAACTCTTCTTGGCAAAGATTATTCCAACTTTCAAGGTTTTAAAGTTTATTTGTAAAAACAGGTTCTACAATGTTCATCCAGTGTGTACCTTCCTAATAACAACAAACAGATACTCTGAGTACATGCAAAGTAAGTTCATGATCTTCACACTTAATTAGCTTTTTACAAGGCCTGCACACAGCACACGAGTAATACAACTTTWGCAATAAGTTATATATTCAAATGACTTTATTGTTTCACCAGTTTTTGTAACTTTCAGGGCTTCCTAACCTACATCCTTCAAACATGCCAGTCAGAAATAAAACTAGCCTACACTGTATCACTGGTATTAACACACATGTACCACCTGCTAGTGTAATTTACATGAAGATACATTCCCAATAATTACCATTTTCCTGAAATGCATCTAATGCTTGCATACAGTTTAGCCTCAAATCACTAATTACTCAACCTAAYACATTAAATTGATATGAAAACTCCTGAATCAAAGGGACCAATAAYTAAGATTGGGTTTTGTTGTCTTTTGAAAATATGGACTGTCTTAAGCTCTGTTACTTACTGATCTTATCCACCACCAGTTCATATACACATACTGAAAGAAACAGACACTAGGTATTAATCTGATTACTCTGATGTTGGTTAATAAAACATGTCCCATTTCAAAATCCCTCATGCTTTGGCAAGGACAACAAAGCAGAGAAAGCAAAGAATTTTAGGCTTGCAAAATGGCAGGTTCATTAACAGCAGCTTTTTTTGAGGTAATTAAACTCATCTTTCAATAATGCAAAWTTTTTTTTTACAAACTGGGTCGCAGCAACTTCTCTGTCACATGGTTAACATGTATTTCTGAAGTAACA
Source organism: Malurus melanocephalus (assembly GCF_030028575.1). Taxonomy (NCBI): domain Eukaryota; kingdom Metazoa; phylum Chordata; class Aves; order Passeriformes; family Maluridae; genus Malurus; species Malurus melanocephalus. Next base: position 1,680,727 of record NW_026623335.1, read on the forward strand.
TAGATATAAAAACCTTCTTCATAAGCATCTTCAGCTTCCTATAATCTGGAATGAATTAGAATAAGGAAAAATAGATGCAGTTTCCAGAACAGGGTAATAAGATTTTAATAAAAGGTATGTTTTACTCAAACCACTTCTTGAACATTATTTTTCTCCAGAAAGCAACACCTCAACACTGGTTGTAGCATGAAGTAGCCACTGAACTCTTGATAAACACTTACAAATTGTGCCCTTTAAGGTCACAACACAGATATAAAGAAACCTGAACTATTTGTCTGTAGATTTTGCCACTGCTCTTTAACGTCTGTGAAAAGCCAGAGCTTCTTCCTAAAAAAGAACCACAACTGAAATCCCCACTTAGGCAGTAATGACACAGCACTACAACTTGCTGAAGTCCCTCTTTAAGAGCAAAGGAACCCAGGGTTTCCTTCCACAAGCACAAATACTCTTCTCTATGTGCATTCCAGTCTTTCCCGCTGCACAGATGTCATATAGAATAATCTGCCAACTTTCTATTATAACTATAAAAAAAAAAAAAMAAAMAACTAAACTACCATATGCTTTTTGCAGAGGAAGAACATACTTTTCTGTATTTTCCAACAGATATGAATGCTCTATTGGCTTTTGGTGCATCCGTATCCACCTGCTGGCCTTACTTCTTTTGAAGTAAGCTGCATCTTTTTGGTCATAGCATGAGAGATGATTTTATTGTTTTGCAATCTCCTTAACATTCAGTTGCTTTTTATTCCTTTCCCTCTGTCCCTGTGTGAATCTGATATTGCTATTTGCAGTGCTTTTCCTAATCCCACATCAGCTGTCCAAATAATGGCTTGAGGAATTATTTTCCTCATAATTTTATACTGYAATGGTGTATTAAATCCTTACTCAATTCTCTTGATTCAATACTGAACTAATTTGTAAAATACTCTGCAAAACAATTTTWAAAAAAATTAAAATCATTAWATTCATTTCAATCTATRAAGYTGTTTGTGGTATGGCAGCTGTTCACAATCAGGTTTTATTCTATAGAAAGCATTTCAATTTAGACCTAAACTTTCTTTTTGCATTAGTTACTTCAGCAATAAATCTCAAACTATTTCTATAGTATAGAGAATAAATGACTGTCACCTCTTGAAATAGAATAGTTTATGAAACAGATAAATTCATTAATATGTGTGCGTGAAGAACCAAGGCTTAAATATGTGATACATTGGCATCTATTTTCCCCTTCACTATGTCTTTTCATACCTAAAGTCAGTTTAAATATGCACTGTAATCGTGAACACTTGTTTAYTTAAAAGCTGTTGTTTATATATAACACCTCAGACTTATTGGTCTTCCTCCATCGAAAAAAACTGATATCCAAAGTAATACCACAAAAATAATGTAAAAATTAACATAACATTATCTTCACATGGCAATATAAGCATTATTTGCAGTTGTTTGCACTGAGAAATAGTCATCACAGGCCAGTGTCACTATCAGGGAGTTACCCTTCAGAAACAGCTACTGCTTCACAAAACCTCTTTCCTACACAAGTAGTGCCAGCTGGTTTCTTTGAATAAACAATTCCTCAAACTCAGGGTATGCTCAGCCAAGGTCTCACATATTGGTCTTCCAAACTTCTAACCTTGGTAGTCTCTGCCTTCATAAAACAGAAATTATTTATTTAAAAGTAACTTTCCAAATTCCGAGAATATGGCATCRCAGTTACTTTATCATAACCCAGTTACAGTAACATAGAAATAYAAAAGCGTATTTTGCTTTCTTTAAAATTTGACTGGAAAGACAGGAAAGTTCCTTTTTCTCTATACTTTTGTCTTTAGCATTATTACTGCATAACAGTAGCGCCTCCAAAGAATTTATGCTGTGAATTCATTCTCAAGTGTTCATCTGTTTATAGAAATAGTCACATTTTAAAAACATTTGGAATTCAGAATCTTCATTAAAAACAGATATTTTCCCTTTCATTAGGCGCTTCTAGTTAATCTACTCATTTGTTGGCAATGCCCAGTACCACCTGTAAACTCAAAATAGCCAGTCATTAACTTGAATATATTTTAAAGCATAACTTTAAAAGAGCTGTTTGCATATAAAAGGTCTTTTGTGATCATTTTGGATAGCATTKTTAATACTTTAGCACCATAGTATACTATGCACAGGATTTCTAAACTTACTAAAAATTAAACTAAACTACTTTATATTGTTACCATTACAAAAGTGCTGCAGAGAATAAAATTTAATCTCTAGAACAAATGCACAAATTTAGATACAGTCCAAAGCACTAACGTGTGTGTAAAGGGATTTCCTGTAAACTGTGTCCAGACTGCTGTACTTAATCATGTAGCTCATGAGACTGAATCTTCTACACCCTACTATTTCAGTAACACAAAAATTCTGTGTTTGCCTTGCTATTTTTATAATTATTAATCAGTCGCCAAGATATGGMTATATGGCTGGAGCATTCAGTGGATAAAGAATTGGCAGGATGGCCGAATGCAAAGAATTGCAGTCAATGGCTTGATGCCCACGTGAAGATCAGTGACGAGTGGTGTCCCTTAGGAGTTGGTCCTGCTGTTCAGTATCTTTGTCAGTGASATGGACAGTAGGACTGAGCGCACCCCCAGCAGGTTTGCTGACAACACCAGGCTGTGTGGGGCAGCCGACCCGCTGGAGGGAAGGGATGGCATCCACAGGAACCTGGACAGGCTGGAGAACTGGGACTGTGCAAACCTCACAGAGTTCAATACGGCCAAAGTGCAAGATCCTGCACCTGGGTCAGGGCAAGCCCAGGAACACCCACAGGTTGAGAGAAGTGATTGAGAGCAGCCCTGTGGAGAAGAACTTCCTGGGAGGAGGCAGGCAGCTGACAAAAAACTTGACATGTGCTAGCAGTGCGTGCTCGCAGCCCAGAAAGACAGGGGAACCCTGGGCTTCAATCAAAGKAGGTTGATGGAGGTGATTCTCCCACTGTACTCTCATGAGACTCTGCCTGAACATTGCATRCATTCTGGGGTCCTCAACATAAGGAGATTAAACTATTGGAGCAAATCCAGAGGAAGGCCACAAAGTTGATAAGAGGACTGGAGCACCTCCCATATGAAGACAGGCTAGGAAGGTTATCATAGCATATCCTGAGTTGGAAGGACCATCGAGTCCAACTCCTGGCCCTGCACAGCACCATCCTCAAGAGTCACACCAAGTGCCTGAGAGCATYGTCCAAATTCATCTTGARCCCYGTCAGGCTTGGTGCTGTGACCACTGCCCTGGGAAGCCTGTTCCAGTCCTCAACCACCCTCYAGGGGAAGAAACTTTTTTGTAATATCCAAACTAAACTTCCCCAGAAACAACTCCAGGCCATTTCCTGGAGTCCTGTCACTGGTGGCCACAGAGAAAAGAGATCAGTGTCTRCCTCTCTGTTCCCCTCATAAGGAAGATGTAGACTACCATGAGAATTACCCTCAGTCTCCTCCAGGCAGAAAAGATCAAGTGGCCTCAGCCACTCTTCATACAGCTTCCCCTCTAGATCCTTTAAAATCTTGATTAAGGAAAGTTCAGCCTGGAGAAGGTTGTATGGAGACCTTCTAGTAGTTTTTCAGTATCTGAAGAGGTCCTACAGGGAAGTCAGAGTGGGACTCTTCATCAGGAAGTGGATGCCTCATCCCTGGAAGTGTTCAAGAGCAGACTGGAAAGGCTTTGAGCAACCTGGTCTAGAAGGAGGGAGGGAGAGAGGCAGGAAGGAAGGAAGGYAGGAAGGAAGGCGGGAAGGATCTTCTTTAAGGTTCCTTCAAATGAAAACCATTCTATGATTCTACATATATMGCTGTTTAATTTAGACTTYTATTTTAAAGCTATGCTTTAATTAATACTGAGTGAGATTAGTCATGCTATCAATGGGAAATAGATTTTTWAAATAGAAACAAAATAGTTAAGTGTTTCGTAAAGTTAAACATTCTTTAATGACTCTTTCAACATCTTTCTTTTAAAAAGAGGTTTTCTCTTAATTTTTCTTTCTTTTGAGACATGATAGTAATGTATGAACATGATTTCTGGAGAAATGCAAGATTTATTTAGGTTTTTTTTCCCCTTCTACAGATGAGGTCTTAAAAAAAAATCCACCATCTTAGTTTTCATAATTATAATCAATGACAACAAACATCTTTGTTTCAAATTCTGTTGAATCTGGAACAATCTTGGCTCCGTTACTGTGAAGAACATAGCTGATTCCTTCCTTCCTTTCTTCCAAAAAGTAGCAATGTTACAAATTAAACTAGTGAATGGATCTCCCTAAACTTACATACATACAAGCTGTTTTGGCTTTCAGCTAGTTTATTGTGTAATCATCCCCTTATGTGATGCAAGTGAGACAGAGCAGAGCAAAAAGGAAGTGGAGTTACAGCAGTGATAAGTTTTTCTGGAATAATAAAAACATACAGATATGGTGAAAACTGCTGCAGTTCCATAGCAGTGTGGTTTCTACAGCTTTGTAATGAACACAAAGGAAATTTAACCCCAAGTGCCTTAACCTGAAAAAAACTCCCAGAGGTGAGGAAGTTACCTGAAGGAATGCATTATTTTTGGAGATCGCTTTAAAGACTGAATATTGAGTTTATATGCATGAAAATAATTACAAATTGTATATAAGTACCAAATATAATTAAATCATAATCAAGAATTCTTAAAGACTAACTAATCACATTTTTAAAATATCAGGAAGTATATGAATTAAATATTTCTAATTTCCAATTTCTTGCCTGCATGTGGCTTTTACTCCTAGTTTTTAAAATGTCTTTAATTATGTGAGGATATCAGAGCTTTGAAAAGTCAGTCACCTTTAAAAGCTTTTCTACCCAAGTCTTTAATTGTTTGTTTTATGACATGAATATTTTCACAGAAATCAAGTACCATGTGGTGTCAAAAYAAAGGATTAGGATTTTATTTCTTTTTCTATGTATTCCTTACTTTGACTGCACATTTAAAGAAGCCTTGCTTTCTAACAACTAAAGCAGAGAATAAGTGAAAATGAAACTATTACAATCCAGAAAACAAACAGAAATTTGCAAGGAGATTACATTAGTTTTTGCCATCCATACAAGAAGGGTTAAGTAAAAGGTTTTATTTTTGGTCTATAGACAAAATGTCATTTTAACTTGTCATCTCACATTTAGAAATAATTATTCAAGGGCTAGATTGGAATCTTCATTCAGGGTTCTGTTTCATAAAGAAAAACAATGATGCGTGACTGCTTCCAAACTAGAAAAGCATTTAAGTCAAACTTTGAAAAAAAACCCTAAATCTAGATATTCAAATGCCAATTTCTGAAAGAAATTATTCTTCTGACAGTTCCATAAGTCTGTAACATTCACAGAAGGGAGGAAAAAGGGAAGTCAAATAGACAACTCTTCAATTCTAAAGAATAAAGTTACTGATGGATGTGAAATTTCATTTCAGTTTCCACCATACACAAACATCCAGTGTCACTTGGAAGAAGAAATCTGAGGGAAAATGGTTTATTTCTTCTAAAGGAGTCTGTAGGCATTGGTGCTCATGTACGTTAGAGACATCCTGCTATGAGCACCTTAACTTATAATGGGCTGTTTTTTCTCCTACCTGACAGGGTATGAAAGAGATACCCTGTCGCAGACCAAGGACTGCTAAAGCACATTTATTTTGCCTTTTTTTTTTTTTTTTTTTTTTTTTTTTTTTTTTTTTTTTAGCTTAACAGTATGAAAGAAACAGCGCTTTTGCTGAGTAATGTGTGTATTAGAAGCAGTCTAAGCTTTCTTCTACCACCAGCCATAAAGTTACTGTGTCATTCTGCCTTCTTACACCCAAAATCACTGCTGCATAAGTCGTAGCTGGTTCTGTCTTACACCTTCACAGCTTTCTACACTAAAGTGCTATGATTCTCTGTATCAAAGAGTTTGGAGCTAGTTCTGAAGAWTGAAAGTGGTAACATCCAGAATTAAAGTGAAAACCTTCAAGACTGCTAAACCGACAGCTGAAATTAAGGTTCTGCTGACGGTATTTAAAATTAACATGTCTGTGGGATGGAAATGCCTGTGTTTTACACAGGTGCGACTGGACAGACAACTTTACTTTAGTCTAAATTCCTAGAACAGAAGATACTGTGAGGGGTTTCTTTTTGAAACATCTGACACTTGCAAGAACTGGCAAGATGAATTAGACTATCCTATGGGCAAAACCGAATCCTCTGGTGGAACCAGCCTGAGATCTCAAAGCCTCTAAAAAGATCTTTAGAAGGACCACTGGCCTTTGGAGTATGCTTTCTTCTCTTATGCTTTGTTCAAACTTATTTTAGCGCACCCCATCTTCCCCTTAAATAAACCTATAAATAAAGCACTATCATTTTTATACTAGTCTCCTGCCATGGGGTTCCTCTTGTTTATACAACTCGTCACAAATATGAAAATGGTGAACTCTGGTGACCGGACCTTTTTTCAACCTGGAAAACCCCAAAACACAGCTAAAAAAAATTTTGAAGCTTGCCTAGTTTCTCAAGAACTGCATGGTATAAACTCAAAATACCATCCACATTGCATGTGCTATTTTCTTTCCAACTTTTTTTGAGAACAGATGATCTCAAGTAGCAAGGACTATCAATTTGCAAAGAAGGAAAACCAAAAATGACTCTTCAGTTAAGAGGTGTGTGATATGATGAATAAGAAAATTAATAGGAAATGTTTCCTATACTTCCCATAACAACAACAAAAAGCAGGTGAAAGAAAAGTATTATTATTTCTTAGTGGGGAAGAAATGTATTAAAACCAAAGCCAAGATGCAGTATTTATTTCCTCATTGCACAGTGGACAAATTCAGGATCTACAGATCCATTACAGATTACTAAATACTAAGCGTAAACCACAGCTCAGGAAGCTCTTAAATTACTGTTTCCCAGTGACAAGAACAAAATGTAAAGGAAGAGTCACTCTTTGCTGTCTTCTTCTCTATCCCTTTGTTACTACCTAGGTGAATATTTGGGCTAGTCCAGTAGTGCATCTCTTGTATCAAAAGCTACTTGGCATTTTTAAGAAGTATAAATATAAGGATTAACACTTCACTGATAGCAGAGTAAAGGAGTTTTATGGGGAAAAGCTAAGGACAAAGCAGATCAATCAAGTGCTTGAACTGAAGTACAGCCGTTCTTTTCTGTTTCAGTCAGACCACTGACACTTCAAAGTCTAGGTTACAGAGGTGATTTGGAAAGTGTAGGCAACATAAAGACAACTACTTATTAAATTGAACTGTTGTCAGGAATTTTTCTAATAAAATATTTTATTATCAGTGATGCTGTTTTCATTAAATTGATGTTGTTATGGGGAATTTCAATTCTTCTGCAAGTTTTATTTTCTCCATTCAACAGAATCATAAGACAGTTTTTAATTCTTTGTCTGATACAAGTTGTAATATTTCAACATGATACCTAAAGAAACTTCCCGCACTCTGCCTCAATGTATTTCAAAACAGTTATAACTTCCCTTTCCTAGAAAAGSTGACATGATGGCCTCTCTTTGGAGCTCCTAAAGCCCCCATCAGAGAATCACAAGCCCTTCCTCAGAGAATGATGCATTTTTTCACATTATGTGGGAATAACCCTCCCACCTGTACATCTGGGAAGCACAACAGAGACAAAACTCTGCACATTCTGGGAGAAATAACTTGGCCAAAGCAATCARCTCTTTTAGGTAAACAGTACACTGAGGCTCCTAAACAATAGCACTCTGAAGATATGCCACAGAGGCTGAAGGATCAAAAGTCAGCTTAACTTCAACACTCCCAAAAAAAGATGAGAATTTCCACTGTTAATTTCGACTGACTTCCACCAAGAAAAATGCCCCCACTGACCTCTATGGCTTCTCCCAAACTCTTTAATCCAAACCAAAGAGTGTTTGTTAGCAATTTCATGTTGAAAACAATTAATACATTTTAGCTAGCTCTTCACTGAAACGCTTTCATTGGGAACCCTGATGTTTCAAGGTTAATTAGCTGCCAAACAGGCAAGGCAGAGGACCTTGAAAACATGTAACACTTTCCGGAGCAGAAAGCCACCACGCAGATCGAGATTACCCAGACACCAAAAGCGAGGTGCTCCACCCAGTCTCAGCACTTAACACCCTCAGTGGAATTGAATCATACCCTAACACAAGGTGATACTCAGGCAACCACATACCTGGGATACCAGTGCCAGAGACTTGAAGTAAGGCAAAGGCTTGCCTTCTAAATAAAAACACACCCACATGCCCCACATTTCCATAACAATATGTTWAAAGTACCAGGATAACTGAGACAATGGTTTCTGTTACAACTTTTCTTTTGGTGCGGTGCTGGCACACTTTAGACCATCCCCCCAACTTTAGCACAGGGTTTTTTAGCTACACAACGAACTTGCCGGGGAAACAGCTCCAGCTTTAAAATGTCACAATAAAAACATCTGTTAAACTTAACATTGTTYCCATTATCATGTTGTGCCACTATTGCTCAAAATCTTTGCCATGCAGAGGGGCAGGAAGGAGCAGCCAGGTGCAGGAACTTATGCCAACATAACACTAATTTTAGCTGTTCGATTTGGGTCTGATGGAACTGGAGGAAGGTCTAAAGATGCTTACAGGTAAGCTGTTATGCTGCGAGTAAATTATAAACAATAACTAAAACAGGCAGCCATAATTCCACTATTACTTTTCCTCACCACTTACATTAATTATAAGGATATTATAGTCTTGAAGAATCATTTTAATTACTTTAATCAGTGGAAAGCTAGTAATTCCGAGGAATAACTGGGTTATTCTCCTTTAATTATTCTTTGTTTTCTGRCAGCTAACAGACATCAGAAAGTTTTTCTGTGTTACTTTGAAACAAAGAACTTTGGCAGTAACTAGTAGATGAAATCGAAACAGAAAAAGGTCTTAAAAACGGATAGCTGGGTGCAGCTCAGAAACCTTGTAGCTGGGTTTGATGGCCTTTGCAGGCATCAGATTTAGTTCCCGTCGAAGACAGCTCTTCTGTATAATTGCAATTTCTCCCTAGTCTTTGATGTCATTTTACAATTCTTATGACTCTTGAGAAACAGCACCACTAAGTGATCAATCACAATTGCTCTTGTGCAAATACCTTTGGAACATTTTGTCCCGTTGTCTTACAGTCTGGTTTTATCTTYCCTTTTTTCCTCTCTTCCTCCCCACAATCAACTGCCTCCTAATAACTGAGCCCATTGAATATTAAACACATTTTTAAGTATTGCAATGTTCCTACCGATCCAGCAAATCAAGTCAAAGCCTTAAAGAAGGTCATATCACTAAATCACATCACCATTTCTCTGGCTCTCCTATAAGGGAAGTTTCCTGACAGCTAAACTATTTCACAGTCCCACTGTTCTCACACGAGGGTGTCCCAGACCGTTTCCTTAGGAGTAGCACTGAAGTTCATCTGATCCCAGAGGGAGGACTTGGGAACTTTTTATCCCCCCATACTCGTAGCTGATTCAAAACTCACCAGCTCTCCAAAGTGTCTCATCTCTTCACCAGAAGCTCTCATAYAAGGCAGGAAGCTTGGGATGGGTCAAAAGGGAAACGTCAAAAAGTCCCCATTCATCTCAGATTAAAAGCTGCAATTGAAATGCACCTGGGAGCCACTCAGCTCCATCTCCTTTTGTTTGGATACGCAGGTCCAGCCCCCTRTAATTGAGGACATTTTCAATACAAGAGCCTCGTGACTCATCCTACAGTTCGGTGAGTGGTAAACTCCGTATTCACTTTCTCAAATAAGTTTGAATCGTTTGGTGTTTTTTTAGTGTTGGTTATCAGTAAAAAAACCTCCACAACCTACCAACTGCAGACAGAGAACAAGAAATAAACCAAACCACACCAAATAAAAAGACAAATTTAAAGGATAAAATAAAGTATAACTCTGGTACTGCAAATGAGCTAGAACAAAGTTCAGCTAGCTCTTGCTCAACCCGYTTTTTAAATTTACTTTTCCCACTCTATCCTTCTCTTCATCTAGCCACTAACCAAATTTACTTTAACTCCATTTTGTTCCCACCTTCTTTCCTACTTTCTAACTCCCCCAGACACACACATACACACACACACAATGGCAATGAATCAAATCAATTTAGTGAGAGCTGCTTTCTCTGGTTCAGTTTAATATCCTTTTTCCTCTTCTTCAACCACATCTGCAGCTTCCAAGGAATCAAGATCCAGTTTTGTTTCTCTTTCATTACATTTTGGGAACAAATCCTTTGTGATTCAGTTTGTTCAGTTCTTCTTTATAGGTATACCCTTCCCCTGTTGCACCAGATAGGTGGTTTAATAAGATTGAATAAACTCAAGAGACATGGGAGCAGCAGAATGGATTCATTGGAATCAAAATAACCAAACCACAAACAACCAATCTAAGACCACCACAGATTTAATCCTGGATTCAATCAGGGTTTTCTGCTTGCTTGAATCTTACATTTTAACAGCAGCTACATCCTACATTTTAAGGAAAGGCCCACTTTTGCTGGTTGGTATTGTTTAATCAAAATGRTAAGTACCATCTTTTAAGCTAGTTGACAGGTTTTTATGAACAGAACAACATATCATTCACACTTATTAGTGAGATGTTAAAGGTGTGAAAAGTTTGGTTTTTTCCTTTATTTAATATTATTTTACTACAAATCATTTTAAGAACATCAGTAGCAGGGAGCTAAACTTGGATTGGCATCTATGCTTCAAGATTTTGGAAGTAAAATATCTGAACTTGTACCTATTCCTTTATTTAGACTATTTATTTTATTTATTTAGGCTATTTYGGAATATATAAGACATTGATTTCTGAAATCCAAAATACTTTTTCCAGCTTTTAGTAAGTTACTCTACTGACTGAGACAGGAATAAGCTGGAATGAAGAAGGTGAGCATCTACAAAAGGCTCGCCACTACTGCTAAAAATGGATTAGGTACTAAAAACACAAATTTACCTGTCCATGACTGATTCAGTGATGTAGGTTCTATGGCAGAAAAATACATAGTATTTTATACTTTTTTGCAGTTTCCTGTACACTGTAAATTACAGAGAGTTCAGCCTTTAACAGATGCATCATATTTTACATTTTTCAATGAAGCTAAATACTTMCTTAAAATCCAACTAATCATATCATCACATACTGAGATTTTTATATTAATCTGCATATTTTTTGCTTATTTAGCACAATATCCCTACTTTAATGTTCTGTCAAGAATAATTCTTTTCAATTCCTCAGATTCAGTTTTCTTACAGCTACCCAAGAGTTACTATATCTGTTAAAAGTTATTTCTCCASTGCCTGAGCCTCTCTCTCCAGAGAAAGAGAAGAAGTTATAGTAGTAAACATTGCCTAAATTAAACTCAGACCAAATGCTAAATTTAAAGAACAGTTTCTGCCAATTTTTTAGACTAGCAGTRAGGATTTGCTAACGCGCAACAGCTGGGGACAGCTATTTAAACCTAGGAAATGAACAGGGAAGTATGTCAAGAAACATAGGAGCCCCAAGCAGAATATATGAGGATTTGTTCAGATAACCATTTTMAGACCCGTTAATCAACATACACTTCTTTTACACATTATTATATAGTGTATCCAATACATGCACACCTCTGTAACTTCTTCTGGCCTAAACATTACATACATGTTTCACACATAAGAAAACAAACAATCTTTTTAACATATCTTAATATGGTTTGGGAAAAAATATATTCGGGCTAAACAATGGTTGGTTTGCTTCAATATGTATTTTTCACATAAGTAAAAGTTGCAGGATTGGTTTTGCATTCTTTTAGAAAACAGCAATGGACATCCTACTACYTCGCAAGACATCAGCACTTACTTTATTCTGAGTTGTTTCAACTTTAAACACCTGATTTTACACTTAGTGCTGTGGTTCAGTCACACCAATGCAGTTCCAGAGATATTTTGCTGACTATCAATCATGCTAATGTATCAAACTCAGAACAACCAGATCGTACTGTGACACCAGAGGGAATCTAAAAAAATGCTCAGCATGGCACCTGACAAACAACATGAAATCCCACTGGTAAGCACTTAGTTGTATAGTTAATCCAAAAAGATTGAAAATACAGTATGAGATAGGAAAGAGTAAAGAGTACAAGAGGGTCAACAGAAAGGAACAATAGGGCACACTCTGAAAAAGAGCATTAAAGACAACCCCAAATCCCTTRCTGTGTTCAATTCTCAAGGTGGAAGAATATATGATACGTTTTTTTAATAAGAGCTTAAGGAAATATTGTTTGACAATWAGGATTCCAGCAGAAGAGAGAACAGTGTCTGTGAAAGAAGCCAAKTAAAAAGAAGATGAGGATTGGGATAGAACAAAGGGTATGAAGGCTGCACATAGAAAGTACTATACAGCAGTAGTGTCATCAAAGAGACAAGCAGGTGTCTTTTTAGCACTGCACACAGTAACAGATTTGAAAGTGACTTGGATTAGAAGGTGCGAGTGAAATGGCCAAATGGAAAAKCTTGGAAATGGAAAAATACTGTGGGTGAAGCAGCGGGCTCAAGGATAGCCATTGCTAAGTTGATGCTCCATACTGCAGTGGCTTGACACACGAGTTTCTGGCTACACTCAGTAAGTACTAACAAAGGATCAAATATGTACTTAGGTTCCAGTGAAGGTTGCGGTCTAGCACAGGCTCAGACTGTAAGTAACACTCAAATTTCACTGAAGTCTACACAAAACTCAGCTGCTCAAGATGWGTGTAAAAATAATTTAAGCAATTCTGAAAAAAATAAATTAGGGAAAGGGCCAATTTGAGAAATAGAATTGCACCACCACTTAGTATTTCTCTCAGGTTAAATAAGAATTATTTCTGCACAGTGAAATTGGACAGCATTGGAATTATCATCGTCTTTCAGTATTGCCTTTCAGAAAGGTGTTGTTTTTGTCAAGAAAATCTTTGGGATATTTTGAAGTATTTTYATGGTTGTGTAATATATTCTGAACACCTCCTCCTCCCCAGCAGCCATTTTAAGGTATGAATTTGAATTCTCAACATAAAAGAATGATTTTCATTATTTGTCTTGCAGTGCAATCCTTACTGTGATTCCCAGTWTAAGGATCTAGTGCAGGTATAAACAGGTAGATAGACAACTATATTTCATCAAACTTTCCCATAAACTGGCATTGATCTGACAGAGATTTGGGTACCTTCCATCAGTCTTTGGCACCTTCTTTATTTAATTTTGAATCTTTTTTGAGCAATATTCCTTCACAGCACTGAGTGCATTTTGAAAACAAGGTATTCCAGAGAGGGTTTCTCTGACTCTAAGACACTTTGAAGCTTATAAACAAACAGATTCTTAAAGACAAAGCAATTACTTGAAGAAATGAAGTTTTCTTGGGAAGGAAATGGAGGAGCAAGGTTCAAAAGCCCTGCAAATTGTCTGAGCTGCCAGGACAAAACAATTATTTATACCAGTGAAAAATTGAGAGCCTTCCAAGCAATCTTTTGCCACCTCTCCATGTATATCTGCTACCACTGGGACACAGATAGTATTTCTTTGAGAGGATGTTTAAACTCAAGGGCAGAATTTAAAGAGGTACTAAGTGCTAGCAGTGAAGATGTAATCTAGTACTCTGGTTTGSTCTTAGAGGAGGTCACTGACCTGCTTTGGAGAACAACACAATTACAAAGCATTTTGACGCAAATTTATGCCTCCTGAAAGCAGATGAATAAAGTGTGAAAGAGTTTCTCCAAGACTTTGTTTCGTTTTCTGTGAAAAAGCTTTGAAAAATTTGTGATAAGAGGACAACACAAGGACCAGTCACAGCCAGATGCTCAGGCTGGGAATTCATTCTACTGGGAATGAACAGAAGCCCTTTAATGGCAACTTGCAGAAAAGTGTTACCCACTGARTGACCTTCTACCTGCTCATCCTTGCTTTCCTCCTTTTAAGTTTTGTGGTGTTTTTTGTTGGCTTTTTTTTGTTTGTTTGTTTCGGGTTTTTTAATTAAAAAAATATAGGACATTGGCATAGCTGTAGCACAGACACGTATTGTATACAATCCTAGAACTAATTCTGCTGAGAAGGATAATATTTATATTTTAGCTGAATTTCTGGATCTGGTTCACATCCAGCCATAAAAACAGATTAGCCAGTACAGTGGAAGCAGCACTAGAACCAAATCCCTCCAAAACAAATGTTGCCCCCTCCCCAGTTCCCACTGCAGTATTGATTTACTACATATGAAAACTATGGCCTAGCAGTCAGGAGAAACACTAATTTTACATCAAGGCAGTAGAGAAATAGAGGGAGACTAAACACTGATGCTACCCTACAGAAACCCCCAAATAATCTGATCTAGTCATACCCTGAAGATTTCCAAAGAGCAGTAAAGAACAAAGCAAGTGAAATAGTCACCTGGCTTCTTTCCAAGGGCTCCCAGCTTGTCCCCCACACAGMCAGCAAGGAATATCCCGACAAGACTGTGGACTCCCCACAATGAACTTCTGTTCCACATGGTTCCTTGTCCTTCTGCTTTAGAACTAAGCATCCTAAGGCTCAGCCAAGCAGGTTGTTGTGTTGGACATTGTCCCCAGAGATATGCCCAGTCAGGCTTCAAATGCAGGATTACACTGCTGTGCTGTAAGACTCTATCAGACAGGTGACCTGATGAGGCGTAGCCTTCAGCCTATCATTTCTAAGCATCAAAGAAGGTTGGGTCACAACAAAGGATGAAAAAATTGTGTCTCAAACATTAACGACCATTCTTCTAGAACTGTATTCCTAAAAAATTGTTTGGGGCATTTTTAGAGCAGACTTGTATCAGGAGACAGCAACATGCTGGACTGAGTCATACACATTACTTGGGTTTATTTGAGAACCCCCTGCTGATAACAGGTGTTGTCAAAGTATCCTCCATGTCAGCAACGTACAACTAAAAGGTACCAAGTCCAAAAGGCATGGAGTTCTTTTGATGTATGACATAACCAGGATATTTCTAAGAAACATTTGTGCTGTGTGTTCTTGGGAATATGAATAGGAAAAATTACACATAGATAGCCCTGAGTGGTAGGACTGATTACGCAAAATGTGGTTCTCTGAAAGGGGCAGAGGCCGGGAAGTGGAAGGTGATGTAAAGAAAAAATTCCTCCCACAGTGATAACATCAGTTTTTAGTATTTTGTCAGRGATGTGTGAAGGTGTGCTCCTTTCAATATAATGGTGTCTAAGCCTTACCAACAGTGGGGTAAGAGCTTAAATCAGATTAAAATCCATCAAAGCAAAAAATGCTGGTTGTATTAGAAAGATCAATGTTTGTATGGCCAACTAATTTCCAAAAATGTATGGCCAACTAATTTCCAAAAATGTTTTTTCCAAACAGCTAAAAGGAATTGCTAAGGAGGTGAAAAAGGTTAGAAACTGATGACAATTTTCAGGTTTTATCTCCATATATCCATATACATCAGATACCARTTACTGGTTCATCCACATATTAACGAACACACATCCCAAAAATAAGATTTTGCTGCTAGAAAACGTGCAGAGCACAAGCACTGCTGCAGCTGACAGTGACTACACAGTTCTGAATGTATGTGCAGATTAGCACTATGTACCACAAGAAAAAAGCTCATCTACTGTCTAATGTTACTGTCAGTGCTCTCAGAACTGTTATTACCAGGACAACAAAGAGACCTTTCTCTTTTCATACAGTTGGTTTTCAATTGCTCAGCCCAATTATAAAATCTTGTGCTTTTACAAAGTCGGCACCAGAGGGAGACCTGCACTTTAGTTCGACTGTGAAATAATGTTGGCAGGAGTCATTCAAAAGTGGACAATCAAAGCTTCTTGGCCAATATGTTCTAGGTAGTGCTGGATGAAATYGTGGCTAATGGGAGCACTCAGAGAGGAACTGGTGCAGGCAGACTTCTTTTTAATGGCCAAAAAAAATTAAGAGTGCTCCATGAAGAAAACCCAAGTTCCCAAATTTCAGGGTTTGAGCATAGCTGGGAAAGACCTGCTCTTTGCCACCCATTGCTGCCAGCTTATCAACACATCCTGCTGACGGTTACCACTTCTCAAAYCTTCTGGCTGAGCTGCATATATAAGAACTCCCTAAACATGTCAGTCAAAATAAGCTAGATCAGCTTAAGTAATTTAAATAACAAATCTTTCCTAACATGGCTCAATTTGACTGAATTGGATTAGGGAGAGCTCCCATGAGCAGCTCAGCCAGCAGACCAGAGAGGGCACTAACCCCAGGTAGAGGGCAGTGAGGAATGCTCTGGGGTGGACTTGCTCTTCCATTGACAAAGCTACTGCTGAAGAAGGAAGAAGGTTGCTTCTGTTTTGGAAACCTGATAAGAGACATCAAGAGAAGCTATATGGACAGGRAACATACTACTCTCTAAAAACAGGTACTCTTAAGTTCAAGTGGGGAAAGGCAAGGGGCAATGGTTTCTAGGAAGCAGCCCACAAAATTGATTGAACAYGAAGTTGAATACACTAACTGGAATCCATGTAGACAAAGAAAAATTAAATTACTATTATACATTACAAATCTGTCATTATGGAAAAAACTTCAATCTCCTTAACAATACAGCTGGATCACAACAACTATTATTTGAAACACAGCAATGCTTGTTAGAAGTAGTCACCCTACTCCATAATTTTTCTCACTATGCAAAGAGAAAAAAAAAAATCAACAAAATCATCAAATACTCATATGCATTCCAAGCTAAGAAAATTATTGAAAAACAAGAGCAAAGAGACCGTTTTATAAGAAAAGCAAACCTTAATTCTGCTCTCTTGCGATAAAACAACAGGCAGTCTTAAGTCAATAAATTTCTAGGAAGTTTTTTTTTTTTAAACTTCAAAATTGAGAACTTGGGCTTTGCATTTTTGTTTTTAAGTAGGTATAACTCAAGTTTTTAATTAACACATTCACTCTAGACCCTTGCAACCAATACAACAATGTTGGTATTTCTATGACAATATTACAATACCTYTAAAGTAATTTTCATGCCCCTTAAAAGATATTTCATTATAAGGGAGTTGGTAGTGAAATAATGCCAAATTTAAAGCTTCTTTACAATGGCAGTCTCGTTCAGAAGTTATAAATCRCCAACAGCGTCTGAAACTCAGTAGATTAACAGTCCAAGGATGCTTTTTCACAGCTGCTTAAAGTAATACTCATAGTGTTGCCAAAATTTACACTAAATTTGCTGGTGGGAGAAAATCTGGCCTCAAAATAACCCTATTAAGCAAAACAGGATGGAAAACAAGAAAAAAAAAATTGGAGCGATTTTTCAGCTGGATAAACTGCCTAAGCTGTCTGTGTATGGAATCCTGACTACCCATGCTGGTAGAGGGAACATACAACTGAGGAGATGGCAGGATATCAACATACATTGTCTTGGACCTATGTGGGAATCTTTAGTCCTGGAGAATAAAGACAAACAGAACTTAAGCATGGCAGGTTTTTGCTTGTGGCTTATGCTTCTCTCCTGGGAGAACCAAAGGGCAAGAACCCCTTCACACTAATTTCAAACAGGTGGATAAGCTGAGCACCTTCCAGTTCTCTTTCGATTATGATTGCAAATGGTTTTCTTCCCTAACCACAACACCCATGATCCAGTCTAGGCATAAATTAGATACAAAGAGAATTAAGAACACACAGGCARCCATTAATCTGGCATTTCCTCAATCTGAAGTGTTTCAATTTGAGATGTAAATAACTGTATTTTTACAATGGGGTATAAAATCTATAAAGAAAGAAACAGATGCTTAGGCAGAGTCTTTGAGTTTTATCAGATTTATCAAGTATATATGAACAAGGGGCTGAGCTAAATGTGGTTTGTTTATATTGTCTTTATCAGGCAAACGAGTGTAATCATCTCATAATTTGGCAGAAGGTGAATTTCAAGTTTCTTTCTTGTTTTGGGATTGGTTTCTTTGTGGTAACACTTACGCATTGCCAATTAACTTTATYGCAGAGCAGACTAGGTATAATTTCACTTACATCATATCACTTTTTTTGGTCAGTCAAATATCTTTGCCAAAGTAGTTCTTAAAAAAATTAGGGTGAACTATCAAAACGTGCCCTAAGACAAGGAACATTTGTGTATGCGGTTACACTTTATAGTGCATTTCCATGAATAATATTCAAAGGTAGTCTGCYCCATTCTCAGCCTGCCACCAAATCATCAAATTATCATGAAATTTGGTAGCTCGTACCTGCATTCTATTGTCCCACTAGCAMTGAAGCAGGGAAGTGGTGGAAAGAAAGAAACAATTAGGCCTGACCCAATTTCACCATCTAGATACATATAGCGAGTAAACTCACTAATTGCAGAAGTGCAAAGAAACAAAATTCATAGGGCTTTGAACTCTGTGCAATTCATAGTTGTTTCTCCTATTTGGGACACATTTTCTTGGTTTTTTCCCATGTTGCAAGGAATGATTATTGAAGAGGKAAGATGCTTGTTTGCTTCCTGAAGAAGGCAGTACACACTCACGTACGTACACAGAATGAGCATAAAATCTATGGCATGTCCCAAAGAAATCGTATAGAATCTAGATACACAGTACATAATCTCAAGAGTCACACCACAAAATAACATTCAGATTGCCACAGAGAACTACCTAGAGAAATACATAAGCCTATTAGTGATGGCCATTTTTGAAGTTAACATATATTTTCTTGGTGTRTCATTTTCCAGTCGAATGTCTTTGAAAAATGAGATATTTTAAATCTATGATATGTGTAGATCTTGAAAACAGCATTTCATTGCTACAAGTATTTTTCAGTAAGATATTAATTATAATACAAACACATCTTGTGAAGCACCTTAACTTGCAGACATAATTTAGGCAACAACTTTACTGTCGGAAAGCACTGAAGTAATTCAGAGACATTTATCATAGTGAAAAAACCCAAACACCATTTTAACTAGAAAAACCCAGAACACAAGAAATCAAAGATTTTCTGATAAAGATTTTAGATGCTCAAGTCAAGTATCCAAAAGGGTCCATGCAAGCTCAGAAGTTACATAGTGAACTCAAATTCTACTCTACAACTGCAAAACAAAACTGGAATAAAACTTTTAAAACCACAGAAGTATTCAAGAACAAACTTTTGAAAAACTGTATCTGTGTCATTTGAAAGGAAGTAGGATTTTATACAGAGCCTTCACTTTTTCCCCCCTTGATCATAACAACCTTCATTTCACATCCAGGCAACTCCATCTTTTGCCTGCAGTTACTCCAGTGCAATGGTGTTTCTGGAGTTTAACAAAACATAATGCAGCAGATAATGACAACAAATGACAAAAATCTACATCTGAACTTTAAAACCAATGTAGAAATTGCACAAAATTTAAAAAAAAAACTGCAAAACAAGGGGATTCTGACATATTCTCCTCTACATCCACCAAAAAGAAACACCTAATTAGTCTTTTTTACACTGTTCATGAACTAAGTTGAAAACTAAGCTCAATAACCGTGACATGGTTAAAAATAGCTGTACAGCTTTAKCACGGCAACTCATACTGCTCCACAGGAAGAATTATTCTCCTGGTCAAAATATTTGCCTTTTCAATGAGCTGAACTTTCAGGTCATCTGTTAACAATGTAGATTCTTTCCTGTCTAGAAGAACTTTATTGTCTCTCCTTTAACAAATAGCAGGGTATTGTTCGCAGCTGGTTGTTAATTCACACAACTAGCATGCAAAAATCTTTCAAAATGCTATATGGAAGATGTATGTGATGCTTGGATGATCACATATTTTGATTTAATAAATCTCATACTTAATTCCTCTGTAAGTGTAAAAAAAATTAAATAAATAATACAATTTAAACTCATCTTTCTTATATCCTCTAATTACATCCCCAACCTTCCCTTTCCTCCTCTTCTCATCAAAAACATGGGCGCACATTACAACTGAGTAGGGTGTGCTACATAGCAAGGTAACAGCAGACCTAATTCCTCTTGAGATCACCAGTACCCAAACAGAGAGATTGCAATATGCATTTTAGCTACTGCATTGTATCACCAAATTATTCCTTTCCAAAGCAGCACYCTCCATTCTGCATGTATGATCCTACTGTCTAGACAGATATTTCTAGCTATATTAACATATGTTCAAATGATCCCCATTAACTACGTACAGACCATCCCTCACACTTACGAATCCATCCATTTTCGCACATATGGATTTCACCAGAGATTACATTCTATTTTCCTCCAGATCATTATCCAATCCTCAAAGCAATGGGCTGTGAACAACTTCTATAAAATCCAACATGAATGTCCTTAATCTATTACTGCTTTATTATCTGTCATTCAACCAGTTTGAAATGCATTTGATACGGACTATGTTGACTTAGCAAGGAGAGATTTCAGAAATCAGAATACCATGCAGTACTGTATCAGGTGTCTTACAAAAGCTTACTATACCTGCACAAGTATCTWTGTCAATGAGAACTTTCAGCATGAGAATAAAGAAATAAGTCCAGATCAGTTCTAATTGTCAGGAACACTTGGGCAAGCAGTGACTCTGCTTTCTYTAATTTTCTGCAGCAGTTCTCATTTCAACCTTTTCTAGTTTTTTTTTTTTTTGCAATCAACATCAACGTGTCCAGTGCAGTATTTATGTTACATCCTGGCCTATCCTATCTCATTCATACTTCTACACAATTAAAATTAACACAAAAGAAAATACAAACCACAATACCTTGGATATCTTCAGTTGGTTTAGGTTTGTTTGTTTTAGGCTAAAGAAAAACTGAAATTTGTTTGCTTCTATCACAATGAAGAAATATTTATTTATAAGTCACTGTAAATTGTGAACAGAACATTCAAATTTTGGCCAGAAAACAACAAGCTATGTCTGACTCATAGCTTYTTTTTTAAAGAATCATAGAAAAATATTTTTTTCAGGATTTGTGTCTCTTCTCAACTATTAATTTTCCTATCAAGTAGATGCATGCCATTAATGATATTTTTTTGCTCTCAATAGATAAGAGAATTTTCATATTGTTCTTAACACCATGGGTAGAAGGTTTATGATTAATGTCTACAGAATACACTATGAATTGTCTTTTTGTTGTGACAACTAATAGCCTCTACTTCTCATGAATCTTMATTCATTTGAATATTCACTTCTGCCTTAGTACACTGACAGTTTCATACCTATCAGACTTTTCATTGTAAGAATTAAAAACACGTAACTTTTATTTGYACATAATATAACTTTGAGACAAACTTCTTTTTTATATTTTCAGTAAAAYCTGTATTACATTATTTTTAGGAAATCACTCCTTTAGAAAAAGTGATTATGTATTATTGGCAATGCCAGTACTGGTAGAACATTGAAATAAGAAATGGTAACTWTCAGTGCTGATTGTTTTCATGGAAGTGATCTTATATATCACTTCATTTTTGTCAGAAGAGTAAAATTGAAGAGAACAGAATTGCTTTTTCTCAGAAAAGTATGATGAATGACCTGCACATTTTAGTAATTCCAAGAAAACGTTAATAATCATCAGGTAATATAATCACTCTGAAATAACAGTGCATGGTTTCTCTGCATCTAGATAATTAAAGAAAGATTCCCCTGTCACATAAATCTAAGGAAAATGTGCCTTACTTCAAARGAAAGAAAATAGACACCTTACAGAACTTTCTGAGGCAACTTTCTATCCTTAWGTGTATATTTATTTACTTTTATCTTGTGAAAAGTCAAAACCAGTGTTTTATTCCTTGTTTTCTGGCTGTAAAGAATCCAATGTCTAGGCCAGGTTGGCTGCTAAAACAATGTTGGAATTGAGGAAAAGTGGAAGGGGCAATAATAATGGATGATTTTATAATTTGATTCTGCTCTTACTAAAAGGCACTCAATAAAAATTGGCACTGTGAAAGTTTATTTGACTTAGTAATTTCCACATAAGTAGTCTAAAGTGTTTGTTGTTTGGTTTTGGGTTTGTTTTAAATACAGTGTTGGCAACTAAATAAATTTAAATATACTGGATCGAGTTTCTAGACAATGATCAATAGATTTTTTTTAACTGACTGTAACATTGTTTAGTACTTTAAAWTTWTTTATTTAATAATTTGTTGGTTTGGGTTTTTTTGAACTAAATGAAGGATCAATGTCAATGGCTGGCAATACCATTAAATTGTACTGGTTTAGAAACTAGGTATAGCTTTGAAACTYATTGCTACATGCACCTGTTAAAACAGTGAGTCATCTGTGAATGTACATTCAAGCAATTTTAATTTTTGCRTGCTACACCCCTGGATAACCAATACTGTAAGCTATTTTATGTTTTCAAACTGCATACAAATGCAGAATTTGTAATAAGTATAYTAAATCTTTTTAATAAAATTGACTTTAAAATGCTGAATACATAGTCTAGGATTTTATAATAACATTTACCATACAGAAATAATMAATTTATCAATTATTAGCTATACTTAAATAATTTCCAGAGTATTTCTACTTAATATAAGCAAAATAAGGGRCTTACACACATACAAGGAACTGAAAACATTGGATTTGGGGCACTTGAGGCACTCAGCTGCTTCCTAAACTCTCACTCAGTTACTATTCCTATGCTCCCAAATCCTTGCATGACACAGCACTAGCCTTGTAGTCTTTAGTATTAATAGGTATTTTTCCTTCCTAACTGTTTTTTATTTATATAGTGGAAGGAYTTAGAGAGCAACGCAGTTTACTTTCCTTATCAGTTTTCCCACCTTCACATAAACACTCTTCCTGCTCATGAAACTGAAACCAAAAGTAATTAAAGCGTAAGTTTTTCTACCCAAAAGATATTGACAGCACTTACACTSTGGACTTTAATTCCATTGGAGGGGCTAAAAATAATCTTTATGAATATCAGCATTTTAAATGAAATGCAGCTTAAAGTGAGCTCAACTACAAGGAGACATCCTGTCTCATCCCACTCCCTGCCGACTGCCTACTCAGCGAACAACCAGAATCCTTAGAAATAAATTATACTTTYTAACTACACTTGTGTGTCACCTACATCTTCAAACTGGCTGTGCAACAGCCTCAGAGCACATTACAATATAATCAAGGTGGACAAGGAAAATACAACCTTATTCTGCAGATTTTTTCATTACTTACATGGCACATGGAAGGTAATAAGAAGTCTCAGCAAGCTTTGCAACTTCTATGGTGAAAGTAAAATTCAGGGAATTGTAGAAGTTTTGCAACACTGAGAAATAACTGGAATCTTACTTAAATTCTTGCAAGCACGACTTTGCCATTTTCACTGTAACCAGCCATTGACACAACCAGCACAGTGTCTTCTGCTTTGACCGTGATCACCTGCCAGTGTAGCCCCTTTCCCCAAAGGAGCGCTGCTCCTCAGCCCATCCCGAACGAGCTACATCACTCAAGGTGGAGTCTGGGGACACGGGCTGAGTCAGCTCAAGCCAAGGGCAAGAAGCTGTGYAGTCACTCTGCAAGTCTGTCCAGCGAGTTGATCCAGCTGAAAATTAAGCTTGCAGTTTGACAGATCATTTTGTTTTTAACAGAGCCAAGTCATTGCTGCAACCATCCCCCCACATCTAACCCATTTTCCCCTATCTCCCTTCAAACATGCCATATATTCTTGTTCCTTCTTTTGAAGTGGCACCTCTTGAATTTCAACCTTGGCCAGTCAATAAATTGCCAGAAAACTATTKCTATAAAAGCAGTGCACAACCCTCAGCTAGGAAGCATCTGACCCAGCCACAGAAATCGGTGGGGGTGCAAAGGAAAGAGGAAGAATGAGTGGTTTGCTGGAGGAGGTAGTGGTGGCAAGCAAGGCTTGAGACACTTAAATTTTTTTAAGCTGTAGAGAAGACAGCCCTAGTACTCAAGAGTTGAAAGTGGACAAGGAATAGGMAGTCTCCTCAATGTTAAAAATTATGCCATTCAAAGAAACATTAAGAGAAGAACTAACACAAACAGTGTCAGGATGCACAAAGTTTTTCCCTTGGTCTCAGGGCTTCTTGACTGAGGCTGTTTTTTTGTGGCCTCAGTGGCTCAACAGCTCCCATGACCTCCCACACCTGCTTTGTCATCCTTGCAATTACACATATGGCCCCACAYGGAAACAGGCTGAGGAACTGCTTTAACCAACCAAACATTTCTGAGCCACAGTTTTTTGTTTGGTTGTTTTTAATTATGCCAGATCGATTTTCAAATCCTCTTAAAACATGGCCAAGCTGCTGTTGTGGCTCCAACAGAATGAACAGCTGAGTGATCTGAACGACAACTACTGAAATCAATCATAAAGCATAGCCACCCAAACACCTTCTGAGATTTAATGTAAAAGGAAGTAAAATACAACAATAATTTTTAAAAGTAACTTGATGAGTTATTATCACTCATTTAACAAACCTTAGCTTACACCACAGCAGCTCAGTGCTGCACCTAAACTCTTTATACTTCAACGGTACAATCCCTTAGCAACATTCACCTACTAACACAGTTTACAGTCCCAAGGGAAGGTCTATAATGAATGAAAAGTTGGGTATTATCCTGCATTAGGATCAGAAGACTGTAGAAAAAGGAAACAAAATCTTACTGCTTAGGAGGCCACATTTAAGTATATTTAACTTAACTGACTAAATTAATCCAATTAGCCTCTCTATATTTTTTTGCAGAGGAAAGGKGTGAAGTCTATGACCTTTCAGAGAAATTTCACTTAAATGGTCTAAAGGGCCTTCTGGCCTTAAATCCTTACTGACTGCAGAGGACATCAAAGATAACACTGCATGTGAGTTGAATACCTCTCTGCAGTTAGCCCCGCGAAAACCAAACCAAACACCAACAAAAAAGTGGACAAGTTTGTCTGTAGCTTGTGCTACAGAAGCAGCATAGCRTCTCTTTATCAGACCCAATTAGCCTGCTCCACTTTTATTCTAAGATGTTCTGACAATATTTACTTGGGGGGAAAAAAGGAAACCAAAARAGAAAAAGGCTTTATTCTGCTTGAGCTTTGGCTCAGGGATTCTGTCAGGGAGATGWGCAAATGATTAGCAACTACCCCTGAAATACTGAGTGATACACCCAATGCCAGACTATGACAGAGAAAGAGAGAAGAATTATATTTTTTGAGACAGCACTCAGGTGTCCTAATGATGAGAGCCTCCATTTTTACACAACTCTTGTCTACCCATCTTTCTACAAAAGATAAAGCAGTTTTAACACATAGGCCTTTCTTCCACTACATAACCAAGTTCCAGATTCTTGCAGAAAAATAGAGGACATCCTTATTTTACAATCAATAGACTAATTCCACACTGAAAGTTCCCTTTTCTGAACAAGTTGGATGRAAAAAAKACTTTTCYAGTGGTTTGACTGAAAATGAGATAGGCAGGTATTGAGAAGACATCTGGAAGGCAAAACTCAAATATKTGACAAAAGGGACAAATGAACAGAAAGGGAGCATTCATTTARTGAAAAGCACAGGATAAAATGCCACTGCTTCTAGCACTACTTTCTTCTTCCCCTTCTCAAAATTTCCAGTCTCAGTATAWTTTAAGTCTTTATTTAGCATATAAAGATATAAAATCCCTTTCTCCAAATCACTTCCTTTTAGTCACACACCTTTAGTTCAAGCTTCATAAATATAAACAAGTGTACATAAGAAAAAAATAGAGCCAAATAAAATATTATTTTACTAATAGAAATATAGATGTATAGGCTAGAATGATGACTCTCATTAATTCCCATTACTTTTTCTTGACAATAAGAATGCCATAATAAAGAAATCATTTTGTGTGCATGGAAGAAATCAGTTTTGTTACATTTAATAACTCAGGTTATATATATGTATATGTGTATATATATATATATATATATATATATATATATATAGAGAGAGAGAGAGAGAGAGAGAGAGAGAGAGAGAGAGGTGTGAAGAATTACATTTTTTAGAATAAACCAGTTTGTAATTACTTGAATAAGGACCTTAGCATTGAATAATTCAATTAATACTAAACATAACCAAATAGCACACATTAATAAAGAACATCAGATTTTACAGACCAACACCAACATTATGTTTAACTAAGATYTCCAGCTGTGCTGAAAAAATATATCTTACACTCTTGAAGTATAACCTAACTGATAGCTGCCCATCATTGCTTTCTTTTCGTAAGTATCCAAAGTATGAAGAAAAAAGCATAGCAAGTGATTTTATCTGGATAAATGTAGGAAAATAATATGGAAATAGATAYAAATGAATAGCAATAAAGTCTCATTGGTCACTATGAGTAGCTCAAAACCTAACATTCACGGGGACAGAAACCTCATCATGTTCCAGTGCTCACTCTATCTCCCCACTAAATCCATGTTTTGTGGCAYGCATAGATAACCTCCAAAATACCAACTTACTCAATACACTTGTTCTTCATCACATAAGTTTCAGGGCAAAACTGAGCTTAAAATCTAAAYTGATCCTTGTAAAGTATTGGTTTTACAGATAAGGTGTTTTAATGATTTTCCTCAATAAGCATTTAAAATAAAAACCCAATAAAATACTAAAAACATGTCATTAAATCTTTACTGATAAGAAAGTAGAGAAGCATGGTACAGTTTTCATACAGCTATGACCTATGTATTCTGCTGATGAAAAAAATAACAAGATTCCATCTTTATATGGTTTTAAAGATTTGTGAAGTAGTAACACTTAATATCCACTGTAATTATGGGTTCCTGTAATTATGGACATAAGCTGTCAAATCAACAACTGCTTGATGYGCCAGCTTCCATGTTTTAATCGTCCTAAAATGTTATATTTCTAAGACATCCTTAAATACAGTGATCTCCATCTTCTCATTCAGAAATTAATATTTTATTCTTGGGTGGTTTAAATAAATAAGCACAAACCTCAGGAGAGCTGATGAGTACAATATGGGAGAGMGGCAAAACAAATCAATTAAGGATCTGCCCTGATAGAAGAGAGATGCCTCTAACTTGAGTGAAATAGAAGCAGAAACACTGATGGATCTTTTGAAACAGGAAGCTAACTTATTTGCCTTCAGCATYTGGAAAAAAATCTTTGTTGTTATTGATCATCATTCCTTGATGACCTGGRTAAAAATACAGCCTATTTCAATGTTAATTCTCTAGAAACCAATGCCTTCAAAAGTCATATGATGATAAACKTGTCTGGACTTCCATACTACAATATCTTATGGAAGTTCTCTTTTTTGAGATTAAAACCAAATAGAGATCAAGTGTCCTTAATTCTCCTACTCAACACATATGCTTTCACACCATCAAATCAAAACACAAAGTACATAGCACTAAGCATATSAACCAAACAAACAAAAGAACAAATTTCAAAGCTGGGCTTTAACCTTCTCTAGCCACATACATATACTAYAAAAAACCCGATGTGCACAGACAGTTTAAATTTTATCTTTGGAACATCTGACCTTGTTACATCACAAGTGAAAATTGAYTGACCACTCTAAAACTGCACTCCTTTAAATCTTCTGTTGCAGTTTGGAACGCTTGGACACTAGTTAGTTATTCCTTCAGCTGCAGAGGATGGCAAGTTGGGGAAGAAGCATTATTTTCAGGAAACATTAGAAATTGTTTCCCTTGAAATGCTCACTCAACTGGTAAGWAGCTTTGAATATATCTATTTAGAACAACTGTATTTACAAATTCCACAGAAAAATACACTAAGAACAAAAGCTGAAGATTCTCAGTCTGATGTAAACATCATTGCTTTTACTTTGTGTTTCTTTGTTCTTAGAAAGCATTGCTAATCCAAGATCAGGTTTATCTGTGACCTAAATAAGACAGAAAAAAGGTGCAGTCTTGAAAACATGAGTGGCCACCTAAGAGTTATGGTATAAAGTTGCTATATAGCAAAAAGCCTACAGAGCAGGAAAAAACACTCTGGTTTTTCCTGTTTACAGAAAAAAATTCCATCAGTCTTCCCAATTTTATATATTATACTCCAGTGCAATTTACTATGGTTTACACTTAACACTCACAAAATAGCAGTAATTTCAAATAATGAGATTAATTCCTAGAGTTATTGTTGCAAGTGCTATTACAATTGATTTAATTTTGTGGCCGCATTCTCTCTCACCAAGTTTTCTAGGCTGAGTGTACTCACACTAAGCTGCCAGCTAGACCTTATTTTGGGATCCAGTCCTAAAGTACATCAAGTCTGCGCTGAACACTCTTTAGGTATCTAGAGCATACACTGCTGACGACTTGAGGTTTCACAAAGAGAGTTTTATCACACATACTAAAAACCTCTCCTTGAAAAATTTGAGTTCAAGTTAATACAGAGTTCAGCAACGCCAACGTATTTGAGGCGCAGATGTGAGCAGGTAATGAAGGTGGGCTCTGAACATCTGGGCAGCTCATGTCATGCTGCTGGTATTATATAACCAAGGCTGAAATCGGCCTTGTCCCAACAAAGACAGCTATGAAAGCTCCCAATGACTATTGCTGTGACATGTTTCCTGGTTTTTCACTCTACAGTAAGACATAATGGACCTGTGATAGAGATCAGGGTCCTGAACTGGATGGATCTTTTGTGTCTGTACAGAGTCATATATTTTCATTATTTCTTACAGACACAATCCCAGGTCTGTTGGTTTTAACCTTGTAAGTGACCTAGCCACTAGAGTAAAATGGAATAGTCACACTGTGCTAGCACAATCTATGTGTTATACATACATAGAACTGGGGAAAACCAGGTGCTGAAATCAAAACTCAACAAATGAGCATGATACAGCAACTAGCCAAACTATACTCCAGCTAAYTCTCATAAATTTACATTGAATTGTTTTGTACCCTTCATATGTCTAGTTATTGGTAACAAAAATGCTATCATTTCCTGATAATACTTCATTGAAAAACTGCATTTAATAGAAAGAACTTCATAAATTACAGACTTCTGAATATCCATTGAATACAACATTCCATACATCATAGTCTTGAAAGAATTTTGCAGTTAAGACATGTCCATTTCAACACTCTTAAGAATGTACCTAAATGTCTCCCTTACATATGYATTTACAAAATGTACATCTAACATTTTTCTGTGATAAATACATCTCAATAAACWTCCCACAATTTGCTTTAAACTGTGGCAACTCCAAAGTAAAGTCAAATTTTTTTCTTATTCCCTAAACCTAGCAAATTTCCATAATCCAGTATTTTACAGSAAGTGGAGATGCTTAGAGAAGTGTTTAAACATCTCTGCAAAATGAAAATCACAAAGTCACTTAAACAACAACAAAAAAGAAAGAAAAAAAAATAGAAAAATGTGTATTTCCCTCCTTCCCTGTCAATCCACGATATAAAAAAAAACAAAAAAACCTGGGGTTTGATTTTTTATGTATTACTAGGACAATAAGCAAAGAACGAGCATTAATACCTAATTCTGTTAAAAGGTGTAAACTTTCAGAAACTGTGGGGGCAGAAGAGCTAGAGAGGCACAACTACAAATGTGGTTAGGCCACTTGAAATACACGCCTTATCTTTCCCCACAAAAGAAATGAAACAAACCCTCAGACTTAACATGGCTGAGAAGAAAGAAAGATTTGATCAGAGCTTAACTAATTTATTCCATGTACTGTGATTATAAAATGTGAGCCTCACTATAGAATCACAACAAAACTGAGTTACAGTAGTTTAATTATTCAATACAACTAATGTACAGCTAAAAGATATTTAGAAAATAGTTGCTTTATTTTGCAATTAATGCTACAAAAATGGCTTTMAAGTAATTTAAAAATGTAAATCAATGATTTAAWTTTTTTTTTTAAATCCATATCCATTCTATGTCTTCATACATATTCATAGATGCCTAGAAAAATATCTGCCACAGGTCACCATTAAGGGACACATGTAAATCTTCTGAGGATGTTTATGAAACAGTAAATACTTTTGCCTTTATAGTGTACTGAGCTGGTAACACGGCAGTTTTCTTTTCCTCTAAGTAATATGGAGATAAGTTCAAAGAAATAATTTAAAAGAGCAAAAAATTCTTGTGTGTGTATATATTAAAAGCTCATCAGAAGTTAGAAAAATAAAAGCTCTTAGAGAGATACCACTGCTTTGGAAAAATATAATTGATAATATAAAATATTGAACTTTTAGTACATTTTATGGACTAGCAACATACTGTCAGAGAAACCACATGGTATGTTTAATATGTGAATTATAAATATTTTATTCTAAGATTTAAAAAAATAATCAACCCTGTATTTATTGACCCMTAATATCTATCACATGGCATCCAGCCATTCAAAAACTCAAAGGCAAAGAAGAGAAAAACAGGGAAAGACTTGTGCATCCCTTTTTACCTGGCAAATAGTTTGTGGAGCTTTTGCTTCTAACAGATACTCAAAAATAATACACTGCCCAGTAACAGCASATTTGGAATTTATTACAAAAGAATAAGAGTGGCATTATAGGCCCGCTTATCTGTTATATCCAACAGATCTGCACATCCAGATATCACATATTCTGCTTGAATAAGATGAAAGCATAACTGTTAGCAACTTGGTTTTTTCTACTGCTCTGGCACAGATCAGAAATGCTGTGGCAGTCAGGAAGAAATGAAGCTGCACCTACTGAGAGGTCTAAAAGGGACACAGCATCACTGATGCTGTTCCAGCTACGCCAACCTTCCTGAAGAACAAGGGGCTGTGGCATGTCTCATTAAACTCTTTGTGTCTGATAATTTATCCTCATTGAAGAGGTGCTAAACATCAGCATAGTGGAAGCAACGTTCTGTGATAATACAGTCTTGTAAGTTGGAAGTAATTGTTCTGTAACTCTAAATGTGATTGGCATYGCAGTAGTAAACCTCTGATTGTCCACAAAAATCAAGAAAATCACAGTAAAAGACAGACAGTGAAGGCTGAGAACCATCAGAGCCTCACATGCATTGTGGATGAGGCACCTCTCCCCCTTTCCCACTTTCTTTCCCTTCCATCTTTTCTTCTGTGATGGAATGAGCAATTCAAAAGAAGTTATACAGAACAACTTATTTTGTACTATATTGATTTTGTACATGTATATAGAAAAGAGTTTTGTGCATAAAACCTGCTAAGCCACCTCCTTCTCTGTGAACSTCTTGTGGTCTACACAGGTCACAGACAGAGGTTCATTCCTCTGCTGGCATGTGTCTGAGCTCACCCTGGGRGAAGCCCAGAGCCTTGCCAGTCCAGCAGCACCATGGAGGGCAGGGCACATGGGGAAAAACCCAGGGGCAGCTCAGGCACTTCCCCTGCAGCAGCAGCACAAGACRGGGCACTACTCCTCAAGTTTGTGCAGAGTTCTGGGCTAACTCAAGCTGGTGAAAAGCAGCTTGCCAAAGGATATGGAAAAGTCAAGTTTCTTGCACTAAATGTGATGACTCCATTCCTGCAGTGCTCTTGAGTTCATGCTCGGGTTTAAAGAAGTGCAATTCACTCATGGAGGATGAACAGTTAATCCTCAACCCTATTATAAGTCAGATATATAGTTCCTAAGGAGTGGAAGAAACACAAACACATCTGATGTAAATTCCTAGTCTCATTTATTTGGGTAGGGTCAGTCAAGCAAATCCAAGTCTTTACCCTCTCCTGAAACAAGCAGTAACATTTCCACCAGTCCTCAAAACAAAGTCATAAAAACCCAAGCATTACACCTCAATGACCATAAGACCCTCCTTATGAACAAAATCTTTAACCAAGATCTTGGGAATCGGCACATCAGAAACAAGCAGCAGARAATAGATCCCAAAACAATTGTGACTTCCTGAAAGACATGTGGAATTAAAACGAACCATTTCAATGAGGAAAAAATGGCTATTGCCTAAACAGCCAATTCTAATTTATTATTAAAAGCAATTTTTCATCAAATAGCCATAAGAAATTACAACAAACTCCAAGCTCTATACCGYAGATAATGGATCTACCATTTCAGTTAAGCAAAACAAATTTTTTAACTCTCCAGTAAATGCAAACAAAACATGATGAAGATTCAATCGCTGCAGTGTTACTAGGGTTGTGAAAGAAATTTTAGGTTTAAGTGGGTAATTCCTATGCAGTATCAAATTTTCGACAAAATGACAGCATTTCTCCATCAGTTTTCTACACTCTATCATTTAAAAAACTAGCACAGTAGATGAAGAACAGCCCTCAGGATCATTTTGTTTTACTTGTGGCCGCTACTGTATTTGCAAAGTTTAAATTTTCTTGGAATACRTGTCTTTGGACTCACTTATTAGGTGATTAAACCTGACGTATAGCTTAATGCAAGGCTACATAACTTCAGCCAGTTGCTCCTGAAATTTGTTTTAGTTTGTAATTTCACTGGATCTATATAATTTAATGTCCAAGGCTTTWGTTCTAAAAATAAAACCAAAAGTACTGAATCATCACTGGAAGTAAAGTATCACCTTGAGAATACTTGACACCTGTATGAAAAAATGCATGTTTTTTGCAAGAAAGTGGAAGAATTTTTWAAAAAATGTATTTTYCATTCTATAAAACATACAAAAATGTATAATTTCAAAGTACAGAACTTTTAATATATTAATCTGTAATATTTTAATCGAAATCGGCTAAGTAACCTTCAAACACTAGGTAAATGAGCAATGCCAAGGTGAAATACAGAGTGAAGAAATGTTGTCAAGGCATAGGTGCATTAGCAAAATTCACAAAACTTTTCCTTTCTTCTTAGTAAAACCCAGTATAAATGTTTTGATATGACCAGCAATCGTAGCCCAAGCCTAGCCAAAGTTACACAGTGGGCAACGTACAGAAACACTTGGTAGTTTGGCTAGACAGGATGTCCAGYGGCAGAGAACATCAATACATTTCCACCTCACCTAATGCAAGAACAAATTATTAAATTTTATGAGCAAGAGATTCTTCTAAACTCAGCACAGATTAGCAGTTGTCTCCTGACTGTCACTTGGTACGTCTGATCTGCTGGCTAGCACACAGTTGTCCCAGAGAGCACTTGTATGGAATCATTTCCACATTTCATCAAACAAACTTGTCATGCCAACCACAACTCAGGATGACTTCAATCCCAGACATCACTGCGARGGTTTGCCAAAGGAGGTCAAGGGATTTGACTGCAGAGAGAGCAAACATAGTTGCTTCCTAAAGAACCTTGGAAATTAGTTGGATACTCTCCTTTTAATTACTCCAGTGAAAATGACAAGTACCAGTAACAATGTTTCAATTGGTGGGAAGCAAGCCAAAGGAAAGTCACCAAATTGAAAAAGAAGGAAACCCTACTATCTGCCCAAAGGGCTGCACAAAGGATTTTCCAAAAATCACACCAACAAATCACAGCAGACACATATGAAAAAAGGTTCCGTAAGATGTCAGTGCCTATTGAAACACAKGTGGGGAAATAAAAACCCGATTGCACCTTCTCTTATGTTTACCTTTACCTGTCTTGTTCACTAGTTTCTCCATGTCTGTCCACCTCACTAACAAACACAYTGTCCCTTGAAGAATCAAACTTGCAAACAGAAAAATTATGTCATTCTCCTCTTCCATACAGGTTGGCAACACTACCGATTTTTTCCTTTTCCATATAGAAAAAAGAGTCTCTTCAACATGTTTCAGTAAGTTTCTACCCCATTAAAATAAAAAGGGGGGAAAAGGCAGAAAAAAAGGAGAAATAAGCAGGTAGTCATCACTACAGTCTCTAAAATGCATGGGAACAAATGACACTGAGGATACACAACCAGCCCAATAGTCACACTGACAGTCCATTAATACATTTCAAGGTCTTGATCTTCAAATTTCAAATCACTGGCCTACATAGAGAACAGCATCCCTTCAGGGATGAAATCCACAATAAAAAGAGGCCCACAGACAAGTGAATCCATCAAGATTTCTTTTTTTTAAAGAAAAATAAACTTACCTTCATTTTTTTATAAGAGGATTTTTCATTTGTATTTTGGAAGAACCATGACACRTATCAGCAGAAATAGTTGGCATTCATCCTTAAGCTAACAACTGCAAATAGATTACACAACTTTTTTTTGATCAAGACACCAGATCAAGATCCAGAAGGAAAAATGAAGATATAATAAATGGKACCGGCTTTCAAATATCAGATTCAAAGATTATTGCATGGCATGAGTTATAAAGAAGACAACGATGAAACAGAAGTTAACCCACAGTCAATAACACAAGCAATTCACATAACAGTTTAAATTACTTAATACTTTACACTTCAGGTCAACTTGCAGCTATGTCCTTCCTGAACTGGTGCTCACTATATTTAAATTATTCATTATTTTATGATTTTTCAGACATGGCTAGAAAATTAATTATAAGACAAAACTTCTCAAAAGTGAACAACCATTTAGAAAAAAGAGACAGCTTGACCACATCTGAGACCAAAAGCATTAACAATTTTGGCATGTTAAATAAACTTTGCACTTGCACAGCTAAAGAATGTGTCTGATTTTTAAAATTCAAAACGTATCTCWTGAGGTGTTTTGCAAAAGCTGCTTTTGCACAATGGTCATCACATGCCACCTGCCCAGAGAACAGCCATGTCTGACAGACTACGAGCCTTTTGAACAAGCCAATATTCTGCACACAATTTAAGACAACCAAGAAGAGTCATGCGCARTGGTCACTCTTAGCCTCAGTCCAAAGCCCAGCAAACAGAATTCTTCYGATCATTTCTTTATGCCCATTGAAACCCGTATCTCACTGTCCATCTTTGATCAAACACAGCAACACGCAAAGAGCAAGCCATGGCCACAGCACAATCCACAGGCCCAACTCCACACACCAAACAACTTCTTCCAAAGTTAAAGCAAGTTTTTGGCAATCTCTTGAGACACAGAGTAGTTCCCAAATGTCTYTCCTACTTCCAGGGATGATGCCTTCAAGACTTAAGTCACATTATGTGGATGGGGAAATGTGCCAAAGCAATTAACCATGATTTATCTGCCTTGGGAATACAGGCCTTCCGTCTTCTTTCCAGTCTATCAGTTCAGCACCTCTGCTTGACAGTCAACTTGCTTAAAATACAAGCCCACCCGGGGCACCTTCCACTGACTTCTACAGGGTCTGTCCACCAATGGCATCACCGATGCAACTCCATTAACCACAGATACATATGCACCAGCTGTACAGTAAGACATCTTCTGTCAAGTGTCCTGAAGGCTGTCTGCCTCCCTTTAACCTTAAGAGTTCCAGCCTCTGGATATATTTTTTTTTTATAGATCGCTGTCTGGATGCATATTAACTATGAGATTAGAGMATTTTTGGTTTGGGGAGGCCATTTCTTTATCCAAAAGGCAAGAACAGCTCCAAAACAACAACGGCTTTTCCCTCCCAAGGATGACTTCTTGTAAAAATAAAAACAAGGAAGTTCAATCCAAGAGAACCATGATGCTTTTCAGTTAAGGGCAAGGATGTGMAATTGCTACACATAAGATAGGAAATTCAAAGTTCGGCTGTCACCTTGCTCCCTTCTTCACCCCAAGACCTCCCTCTCCCGTCAGCACATGCTTTGACCACCTCCCGAGTGACGAGTGAAGGATGGCGTGTCAGAGCCTTAACTTTCAATCTTTTTGGCTTCCCTCGCAACCTCAATCCTATCGTTGGAGCACGAAGAGCTGAGAAGTTTAAATTTTAATATTTTGCATCGCCGCAGCTTGCTGCACGGCCAAGGCACACGATGGTGGCACAGGACTTTGGCATGGACCAAAACCCAAGAGGAAAGCCCCTCTGCCCTCCCCCCCCGGCCCGGACAGAGGCAATAACTCGGCTTTGCACACATTTTTGCACAGCGCCGGGCTCGCACTTCGGCGTGCTCACTGCCGGGGCTGTCAGCGCCGCTCGCCTCATCCAGCACCCCCCTTCTCCCCCTGGAGTCAAAGTGTTGTGTGAACGTGGGGAAAGGACCGGGGGGGAGCGCAGGCCACGGTAACACTTTGCCGTCTCCTCCGTTCAGTCACATTTCCGTCCTCCTCCAGCAAAACTGGGGAGGGAAGGGGGGGCGGGGGGCCAGGCTGGGCACACACGCAGGCGCTGGGCCCAGCGGGAAGGGGCAGCAGCCGCGGCAAGTGTGGGTGACAAGCCCGGCGGCTCTCCCGGGGAGCAACAAAAACGCTCTCGGGTGCGGTGGGGTGGGGTGGGGTGGCCGGCGGGGCCGGGGGCAGGGCCGGCGGGGCTCGGGGGCTCTTACCTCGTAGAGTTCCTCGGAAGCCATGCTGGGGGAGCCTCACAAGGTGGAGTTGGGTGCTGGTTTGGAAATACTTTTGTTTCACTTGGTGTCCGTTTGGCCTCCTCCTCCTCTTCTCCCTCCTCGTCTTCTTCTTCTTCTTCTTCTTCTTCTTTTTCTTCTTCTCCTCCTCCTCTTCCCCTCCTCCTTCTCCTCTTCCCGTCCTCCTCCTCCTCCTCCTCTTCTTCCTCCTCCTCCCTGCGCGTCTCTCTCCAGCGCAACTAGCAGCTCCGCTCGTTAAATGCCAGTGAGGTGCTCCTGTTCCTGCCCCTGCTGCTGCTGCTGCTGCTGCTGGCGCTGGCGGCGGCGGCGGCGCGGGGGGGGTGCGCGCACGGCAGCTGCGCAACTCGCCCGCTCTCCCCGCTCGCCCTCGCACACCCCGGCGCGCACGCACCCGCGCGCGCGCCCTCGCGCGCACCCGCGGGAGCACGCAGCGCGCGCACAGAACTCAGACGAGTGCTCGCCCCCCCGCCCCCCCGCACCCCTCCGTCCGCCGCCGGCTACGCTCGCTCGCTCCCTCCCCAGGAACACTAATCGAGCGCAGAGAGGCAGCGCCACACGCGAACCGCCGCTCTCCGCCCCGCCGGCTCCGCCGGCCGCCCCCCCCCCCCGCCCGGCACCATCATCCTTCTCCTCCTCCTGCTCCTTCTCCTCCTCGTCCTCCTCCCCCCACCCCATCCCGGCTTTGATCTCCCATTGTCTGCTCAGCTGAGCCCGGCGGCGCGCGGGGGGCGGCGGGGGCGCGCGCCCGGGGCCGCGCCCGGGAAACCGCGGGTGATGGGAGCGGGAGGCGGGGAGGGAGCGGGGGTGTGGGATGTGCCCGCGGGACGGACGCGGAGTTCGGAGCGGGGCGGTGGTGGGAGGACACGGGGCCCCGCGCACGTGCGGGGCCCTCGTCCCGCCCCCGAGTTTCCCCCGTCCGCAGCCCCCCGTGCTCGCCCCTCCGCGACCCTCCGAGCTCCGCTGCCCCGCGGGCTTCGCCATCGCCCAGTCCCTCGCCCCGCGGTGGTGCCAGGTATAACGCGTCTGCACGCGCTTCTTGCCCTTCCAAACTTCCTCGGTTGGATGCCTTTGCCGCAAAAGAAACTGAGCAGCCCTCGACGGTGGCTGCCAACACCGGATATGTGCCTTCCATCTCCCGGCTGACCGTGTTTGCCAAGCCGGGAAGGCCCCGCCAAGGCCTCCCTGGTATGATGGGCCATTAGAAAGYAGCTGAGCTGTTGACTTGCTTACGAGTCCAAGGCTGGTTACACCCTGCAGCCTGTCCTTGTCACCTCTTGTGTCATCTGGGGGTGCCTCAAAYGAGGTGCTGTGTAGCAAGCCATTAACCTGATGAACGGAAGGCATTGTTATTCAAAGGTAAATGTAGGTACTTCTGTAGGTAACGAGTTACTTCTTCCCAGAAAGCTCTTCAAGGCATAGTTTCTTATCTCAAAAGGACTGAAGGGTGGGACAAAACCAGTATCAGGACAGGAATGCCGAACCATGTGTCCTGTCATACCGCAGCATTTGTTCTATGGAGTGTTTCCTATTCTATGCCACACCAGGGGGCCATACTCTGCCACAGAACAGCTCAGATTGAAGAGCTCGTCACATTTGTCAACCAACCCATTGGGTCAACTCATTTTTAGTCAAAGTTGGGGCTTTTTTCCCCAAGTCTTTCAAAGGTATTTCTAAAAAAACCAAGAAATTCGTCAACGTTCTACTTTGATAGACACATTTTGGACCATTGTCCAGCAGATACCCATTCAGAAAACATTGATCCATTTGTGGGCTTTGGATGATTTATGTAGAAAGGGCTGGAGATTCCTATCTCAGACTTGATTCATCTGCCCATTCTTTATGACAAATATGTCAATGTCTCCCAAGTCAACACCCTTCATCTGGRTAACTGAAATTCTGTGCTGAACTTCGACATGGACATAATTTGTGAAGATAAAACATCTTGGAACTTACATACTTTTCATACTTCCCAATCTTGTAACTAGTCTACCAAAAGGTTTTAAATCCACTTCTTGATATCTTGAAGGACTAGGCTTAATCTAAGTGGTGAAAGAGGGTTTTGTTCATTGACAGTAGCTGGATCATTGGTGGAAGGATGGGTCTATGTATAAAATTAAGATGGTTAAATTGTAGTAACTCTGTGACTACCTTCTGGAGATGAGCATTTAATCTCCATTCCTAAGAGGTGGGCTGAATCTTTCTCGATCTGTACACAGCATAATGTCACTGTTGTAGCCACCCTTTGAAGGACAGTCTTTGAAGGTAATCGCAATTCACAMATTAGAAAAGACATGGCAATGGTGGTCACTGAAGATGTTACTTTGCTTCGCAAAGGCATAAAAATAGAACATCTTAATCTGTACACAGGGTCTCACCATTGCAGTAGACCAGGTCTTAGGCATTTTGATTTTCTGGGTGATTCAAAGGAAATACTGTTCATCAGTATGGCTCCACTTTCAGTATTTCAAGGAAAGAGACAAAGCTCAGARTTATCTCTTGTTTTTCGTGTTCTGACCACATTCCACAATTCATCTTCAGTGAAAGATTTTCTTCTTTTACACAAATTCATTGCTTGCATTACCATTAATTCTTTGCCTTTCACTCTAACCTTTTGTCCTTGTTGCCTGATAAGGCTTTCCAGGAGAATCAGTCACACTATTCAAAAATACCATGTGATAGTGCTATGGTTCAGGCTTTGTGAGTTGTATTTGCGGTTGTATTTTTTCAACACTAGGTTCCATGTTAGCTTGCTCTCATSTTGCTTTCTCTAGAAAAAAAATCAAGTTGACCAAAGGTTGCATTATGAATTGTCTAAATCACTGTTTCTTTCTTATTTTTTAAGGTTTTTTATATGTTCCTCACTGGAGGCAGGGTGCATCAAATTTCAACAAAACCTTGTTTCTTGAAACCAACCTTGCTGCCAGCCTCTTAAATGGCTTTCTTAACATAGCATATAAAYACATCCAGTAGAGAAGTTGTATGGAATGCAGTAACGGAGCAGTCTAGGAAGACTGGAAAGCCAGGCCAGTTTGAGCTTTGACAATGGTAGCAAATGTTTTCAGAGGTGGTTAAACAGTCTCGGTTAATCCAGTTTGGGAAAGAAACAGACAGTATCAGCCAGGCAGGAGGTTTTACAGTATTCATAGAGAGTTTCCAGCTTGAAGTGGACAATTGCCTTAGCGGCACTCCTGGTAAAGTCAGGAGGACAATTGTTCTTCTGTTTAGCAGAATAAAGAATGTTCTAATTTATGGGCAAAGTACAGATCATGCAATCAAGTTCACTTGAAAGGTCAACTCCATTTTGATCCTGTTGTGTACCACTGTAACGTCTATAAAGATCTTCATAGATGGTGGAATGGCTGAATTTGAAATAGTAATGRTGGTAGGTCACAGCTAGTTGAAAAGTTGCAGGATTGAAAGTATCATAGAGATCTGTATTGGATGGKAATGGGTCTACATCTCTAGGACTTGCTCTAACTGAAGCGTAACAGCCATGTTTGAGATGCAGAGATTTATCCACAAGATCAWAACTCTTGGTAATAAAGTGACTATCAGCAACTTATGATTGGCTTTATTGAGGTGATTATCTGCCTTTTAGCATTTGGAAGTAAGGCTTGGAAATGAAGCATTTAGTCATTGAGATACATTTAGGTAATCCARTGATTACCTAAAGGAGTTCAAAAGGCAGGATTGATATGGCTAAATGGGATGGTCTATGTTGTAGGCATTAACATCTGATCCAATCATCCTATGCTACTTTTTCACAGTCAAAGAAAAGTAATAGTCARCATCATTAGTGAAATTCATGCTTCATCTTCATCTAAAGCAGATGCCTGTGTCTGGTCAGATGAATCAAACTCTAAATTTGATTTATTTTGTAGACTTTTTTTTGCTGATCGGAATTATGTCACCTGTTCTGCAACTGCTTAGAGAAAATTAAAATTAATCCTGTTATTCCTGTTATTCCTGTTTCTATAACCCAGGCTTTCTTGATCTAAGGCAACTGGATGGTTTAAAACTCSATAACGGCCAAAATAGTTGACAGCTTAGGTCCAAAATATCCCTTTGCACTTSCTGCTTTTTCTCTCCTGTTTTGATCCAATGCTCATGTGCCCTTGGCTTCTGGGATGTGGCTCATCCTTGCAGTATGTTATTCCCTGTAAAGTCTGTCTCTCTTAGTTTCCTCCCCTCTTCCTGATTTCCATCTCAATTTGTTGTCTTCTAAGTGGTCTGAGATGTTTAAATTAAAATGGAGAAACAAATGCTAGAAAGTATTTCTTGCAATCTCTACTTCCAATACAGAACTGAGAGTTATGTTTCCCATTTTTTAATGGCTGCATCTTCAAGAGAGGTAATTTGAGGCAGATAAAAAGGGTTAGTTCTGTAACACGAAGGAAAATGGGATCACTTGAACTAACAACTGTTGAAGAAGATTCTTTACATGAAAGTCTAGGAGAGAGGACCTCCTGTTTCTCTAAACTACTGAGACATTACTTTCACTGATCTGAAAAACATTGATTCTATATTAGATTAAGACACTAACACAGTCAAGTTTAACTGAAGCAAGGAATGRCAGTGATTAGAATAATAGATCCTTGGTAGTTTTTTGGACTGACATAATCATATTTAGTTCTTTATTGATAAGGATGGTTTCTTTCCCCAAATTTTTGCTTTCAAAGAATGTGATCGATACAGTACTGTTTTCCTTATGGACTTCAACGATAGACTCCATGTAGCAATTTTTTAAGAACCAATAATTTTTCTTTGCAATATGTCCATTAAATTAGGGTTTTTTTTTTTTTTTTGTTATCCATTCTTTACCTTTGTAGAACTAAGACATGAAATTAGAAATACTGACGGCAAATGCTTTCAGGATTGTCTACTGACTTCTGCCATTCAATTAAAGAGGCCTAGATTTAAAAACCTAAGAGRATGTAATACCTTTTATTTTTAAAGTAGCATTCTGATTGGTATTTATTACAGGTGTAACTATTAGGTGCTTTTGTATCTCTAGCTGGATACCCAAAATCTTGAATTGTCCTTCCAAAATTATGTTTAGAATCCACTCTTGACTATGTTTTAATGGCTTGCTTAGTATCAAATGGAAGTTTTACAGCAGWATTAGGAATAAATTACAATGTCATGGGACAGAATGCAAGTTTTATCTAGAGGACCTGCTTTTCTCTTTGAGCTTTCTCCTGATGCTTTCACCACCCACCTTTCTCGTTCTGCAACACTTGAAACTGGAGTCTTACATGCAATAACTTCCATCAGCAACAGRCATAGATAGCCCTGACTATGGGTGCCGTGAAGCCAGTGCTAACAGAGATGAGATCGATACCTCTTTACATCCCTGGCAAATCTACACATTTCTGTTTTTTACCTAGCAGACGATTTCTGCCTTGTGTGAGGCAGAAGCTCCAAGGAAGAGGCAATTCAAACAGCTGATTGGAGAAYATACATAGACAGCAAAGATTACCTAACTTACAAATATTACCTAACTTAAAATAAGTTTATGTTTAAAAGCCTCAAACTGGAAATCTAAAATAAAAATAATCTTGTGCAATCTCATTGCTCGCCCTTTCAACTCACCCTGTTGGTCACCAGCAGASTTTAGATGTTTATATCCACAGCAGAGATAAAAAGTTTTAGTACCTCCTTGAGCTCCTTGGCTCTATTCAAAGTAGTGCTGTCTTACCACTGGAATGTAGCTTCCTTTGCCTTGGTGAGGATGAGAACTGGTTTATAAAACAACTATGAAAACCAAATCCTAGCTTAATAGTTGGCTTGGGATGGGAGCATGGAGTTAAGCCGAAGGATAATTTTATCCTTATAGAACACTTTAAATGTCTGATCAGCCATAACAGTTTGCTCATTCTCTTAGTCAATGTAATGATCATTATGAAGAGTGCATTATCTGAAAATTAAATCAGGGAATGTCCTCTTCAGTTTTTGAAAGGAGGTGTCATAAGCTTAGAAAGTAGTAGGTTGAGGACYGATGCAAATGAAAGACAGACATTCTTTGCTTTTCTCTTTGAATYTGTAATTTGAGTTCTCATGACTAAGTACAGTTTTAAAATGAGTAAGT
Source organism: Malurus melanocephalus (assembly GCF_030028575.1). Taxonomy (NCBI): domain Eukaryota; kingdom Metazoa; phylum Chordata; class Aves; order Passeriformes; family Maluridae; genus Malurus; species Malurus melanocephalus. Next base: position 1,723,076 of record NW_026623335.1, read on the forward strand.
ACAAGGAGAATAGAGACATCCAAAACTCTGTGTTTTTACAGAGACGACAGAGAGCCCAATAGATCATTAGTGAAGTACATATTCTATTAGAGCTCATGCAGGGTATTTTTTCATAGAGAACTTTGAGGATTTTTCTGGTTATGAGTATGGTATTTACAGGTTGACTTTTCAAGAATGTAAATATCTCCCTCACTTTTTTTTTTCTGAACATGACATGTCTTTTCCAAATCCTATAAAAAATGTTGTCCAGTGAAGAGAATGTTAGTTTGGGTGGTAAAGTGTTAGCTGTTTTCCTTGGCAATGGCWTTTGTAAACATTGAGAAAGAACAGGATATTTCTTCTGATGACTGAAGAAATACTGAAAACCATCACTTTTCTCCATTCAAATGAGAAAAATAAAAAAGCTTAACTATCTTTTTTTTTCTTAAGGAACTGAAAAATGGAAAACTGAACAATATAGAGGAAAGTTATCTTCTAAAGCAATATAAATGCATTTTTATGAATAAACAATATGAACTTAAGATCTGTGGGTTTTTTTCTGTTTAAAGATTCAACGTAAATTTACTGGAAACAGCGATGAGATAGGAAAACGAAAAATAAAAGCAACAATATTAATGACAGGGGGCTCCAAAAAACAAATGATGTCCACAGAAACTCCCTAACAATAGACAATACCCAACTGCTCCCTCCACCGTGGTATGCCAACCCGAAATGGAGCTTTTCCCCAGTCTCTGGAAAATTATGTGAGGTGTTAAAGAATAACCTCCGAGTCCTAACCAYGCTCYTTCTGGCTACTGCAAAAATTATCCTAATCCTGGCYGAAACCAGGACAATTTAATCTGTAACCATCATAATGTAGATTTATTCAGTATGCTGCCATGCAACCTTGTTCTACATGTCTCTTACCAGAAGTTCGAGTCATATAAGAATATTATGCCAATGTTAGGCTTAGTGCTTGAAAAAATTTTCGTAAAGCTGTGCAAGCTGCCTTTCAGCATAGACAAGGGAAAGTAAAATGTCTATTTGATTCATCTATAGCCTGTGGATTTCACCGTGGATTCAATACAGCCTAAAAAAAATTAATACTATATTCTGTAAAGGAAGGGATGCAAAAGGTAAGGAATTTTTAGTGTGTCTTCTTGSAGCTGATTCACAAACAGTTCCTTTTTGAGGAAGCATGTTCATGCCAGTATATAGCTTAGTAAAACTGCGACAAAGTGGAAGAGGAAGTGGTCTGAATGCTTTTCATTTTGTTTCCTTATCTTTCTGTGAAGTTGTCTAAAGGACTTACTGATTTGACTRATGTAGKTGAATTAATGACCTTTTGCAATAATTGTGCCAATATGAATGATCAAAACTATGCTATGGCTTCTAGAGATTTATTTAGCACTGGCGCTGAAAATTAATTTATTTCCTAGGGATGACTATGACAGTATGACCCTCTAATATAGATGCTTAAGTCAACAGTCTGTTCCTCCTGGGTCAGTTTACAGACGGAGGTTTTGCAGCTGAGAATTGATGGATCTGAAATTGCGAATTCATGCAATTTTAATCTTTTCAGGTAGCCCACAGTAACAAAGGCTGGCACATGCAGTCAATAGCCTTGTTGTTYAGACTGGCGGCACTGGAACAAAAGGCCTTGTTCCAGAAGTTTGCCTGTATTAGGATAGGCTGAAATCTACTGGATTTGCTCTGTTTTATTTTAGCAGCTGCTCACTGGYGATCATTTGGTACTGTAATACAAGTTTTGCTCTCAATAGACAAGGGTAATTCACCTGTAAACACTTTACTAGGTTTTGCCATCAAGCTTCTATGTCATCTTGGACTGTATTCACTGTCCTCACCCAAGGAGAGCGTGTTTTAGAAGGGCGTGGATATGTTTCTGTGAGTCTTTCTACAGGAATCATAGGGAATGAGTTTTCCTCTACAAAGTCCAGCAGAAAAAAAGACTCAATGGCCGTCTTTTTCTTTGGTATTAATTACTTTGTATTGCAGCATAATATTCATMATTCTTAAAAGCAACAAAATAAAATTGAAAAATCAAAATTATCTCAACTCATGCCTCATCAAACAGAGAAACTGACTAAATGYCAATCATGTTACTGTATTTATGTCATCTTGGCTCACTGTAGTTACAAAAACWTTGTAAAGGAACTTCTTCCATTGGAAGTTTCCTACATCTACATTTTGTAATCTTACCCTAACATCACTAGGCAGCAGCGGGGAAAAGAAGTGAGCAAAGGAGATATGAGGACACTCCAGTGAGTACTTTCTCAAGGAATCAACCCACTGTCAAGTTGTATTGTTGGCATGTCCCAATAATGAGAAACTACAAAAGCTATTCAAAGAACACCATTTTGTTTTGAACATTTTTCGGGGGAAAAGAAAGAAAGAAAGAAACAAAACCACAAACCCAACCACAAACTGAATCTTTCCAGGTGAAGTATCTTTCAAAGAATTTGTCAAGAGTCATATATTGAAAAGCTACAATCCAAGTTGTTTAAACTCAGCTAAAATAGCAACGTAAAATGTCTTATACTAGACAGTATCAAACAGCCTTAACTGTAGGCAATACTATTGGCTATAATAAAACAGTATAACATTCCCCAAAGATACAATCTTAGATCATAGAGTGCATAAGCACTACATATTATAAACTTATTGAAAATAAATATGGGATGATGCCATTACTCACAAATAGCATAGTTATGAATTAGTCATGCAGGTCAGCCCAAATGAGTGCAGAAGATAGTATCTTTTATATATAACATCATAGTATTATGCTTTTTACATATAATACATACATCAGAGAGAAACTACTTGAAAAGTATTTGAAAATTTGTAAAAACAGTATTGAGATTGTTGTGTGAATCTTTTGAACCTGCTCCAATTGACTTGACTGCAATAGTTCAAGGTTCAGACATGGTGAAGGCTTGAAAGGAAAATCTGCAAATGACCTCAGAACTTCTTGAAATAGTTTCTGTATATGGAAGTGATTCTAAAGTGCAATGAAGGGTTTTCTACACCGACAAAGTCTGGAACATTGGGATTTCTTAAAGGAACAGACTTTTTAGTAAAAGCTCTGCAGAATGACAAGGAARAAACCCTGTCAGCCAGCAAAAATGTACCACAAATCATATATGTTTCTTTTAATACTATCTAAGCCCAGAGCAGAGAATAGTGACTGTTCATCTTCCTGGCTCTATTCAGAGACTCTGAATGTCATGTGGAACATGTCAAGGAAACTGGATATGGCGTCACAGAAGAAATTTCCCTGCTTCTGCAGGAAACAGGAGAAGCCAAGGGCTCAGGGCCTACTTCAAATTCAATTATTTACATTGGTTGTTCTTGAGCATACTTGAAACATGCCAAAGAAAATCATCAGCAAGTGGCATATAATAAGACAAAACAGAATTTTACACTTTATGGACATACTCCATTAATTAGGTGATGATAGTCTCATCGACTTCAAAGGTCAAAGTTTTTTAAGGCAACTTCTAGGGTCAGCAAATAGAATTTTGCTGAAGATAAGTATTCATTCATTGGCAGAGAATGTATATAAATTCAAGGGGTGATAAACTTAAAGTGGTTGTGGGGTTTTTTTTTGCAAAGGGTTGTAACTATAAGAGTAGACAGTGGAGTTGGTATTAGCCTTTTCCAGAATTCTAAAATGTCATTTCCAATGTTACAGCAGTGACTTCACCTTTGGCTCCGCTCTGACTTGTCTGATCCTGGGTTTGTGTTTGTTTGCAATCTTGCTTTTCTTTTATTTTCAGTCAGGAAGCAAGCACTATCCTGTATATACTAATGTCTATCATGCTGCAGATCTGACTAGTTTCAGGCACCTGTTTTTCTTTTGATATTGACAAACAACTCCCTTGAAAGAAGACATCTTTATTTGGCAGTTGGAATAGACCATGAGAAAAAAGGAGATTTTAGAAACACCGAAGAGCCTAAGCACGTATTTAGTTCAATTTTGGTTAAGGTCCAGCTGGAACCAATCCACTGCATAGGGATATGCAGAAATAACATAGTCATCCTGATAGTCATCAAATGGCTTCTCACAATTCCCCCACCACCAAGGACAGGCAAYCTATAACAACTGACACAATCAGCTCTGAAAAGGTACCTTGGCTCAAATAACCTGACTTACAGGAGTCAGTTTAAAAACCAGTGGGCTTATTAATGATAGTACTGCTCCATTGTGGTAATACTCTCATCCACAGAAGGTTAACCCAGGTGGTCACATGTCTGTGTCTGTCACCTGGCTGGAAGTGAAAATTCACATCAAGATCTGACAGTCACCTGTCCAGTGCCTTATGTATAGTACAGAAACTTCATGTTAYAGCCAGATCCAAATTCAGCATGAAAAATTATTCAAAGACACACCCGCATTTGTCACTGTCACATTCCTATTACATTGTGTAAGAAGAAAACAATATCTGACAAAAATAAAATAAACACAGACACATGAATGAAAGAACTGACTACAGTACTTTTGCATTTATCTGATATTCTAAGGTCAGTTAAAATATGTGTTATCATGGGAATGTCACAKAAGGAAATATATTATTAGTTTTCTTACAGAAAGTTGAAAAGAACACCAGCTGTAGGTGTGTTCATAACAGAGATGAAATAATGCAGTAGTTATTGAAGAGAAATATATACATATTTTTTCAAAGTCCACTTTCCACMTTATTTATTCTACTTCCCAGAAGTCCTTGCCATTTTCCAATGTGGGTACCTTCTCAGTAACCAGAAACACAATTACATTTAAGTAGATTCATTTTCTGTCGAACTGGAGAATTTTTGACCTTATCAGCTAATTTGGAATCTCAGGGTGTGTGGGGAGTTTATGAAGCTGAAGATTAATAACCATACTCTATGCAATTCTTGACACACTGAAAAATATTTAAAACAGTGTTTGCATGGCTGTTAGGATCCTTGGGTTTTGAAGAGCAGCCCAAGGTAAAAATTTGTTTTGCATTCTAGGATATAAAGAAAAGAATTTTTGTTTTCAGCAGAATATAAACCTTCAAGSAAGACACCTATGCACATACACATTTTCCCCTTCACTATAAATAGTATTCAACATGTACACCAATGTCCTGCTGATTCRGGCTTTCTGAAGAAATGTACTTCCTATTTAAATCTTGATAGGGAATTACAAATTTTTGGGGGGGAAATAATTGGCAAAAATTAAAAGTCCACACTTGGATATTACTTCAGAAAACAATCGTTTGCCTAGAAAGAGGGAGAACAATTATATTCCTTTGTGGAATTTCAAGTTCTGGCTGTTAAGATCCAGTAAGGTAAAAATTGATGACAAATTTAAATTTTTGGATTACTGACAAATAGTAATCAAGCACCAGTACAATTTATTTCTGAGTCTTCAACTAAGACACAAAGTCTGAAAGATCAGATTGCAATTTTTGGGGGTGTTTTGTTTTGGGGTGTTTTGGGGTGTTTTTAATCACCTTGTCTTCTGTAGTCATAATCCTGAAAAAAATCTTGCAACGTAGACCCTTGCTGGCTTTGTTTAAGTTTGTTCTCATCTCTTTTCTCCTGTGTGCATCAGAATCAGTGAATGGAGCCCTACAGCTTTTCTATTAGTGACAACAGTAATTAGACATCATAGAATCATAGAGTATTCTGAGTTGCAACAGACCCAGAAGAACATTGAGCCCAGCTCCTGGCCCTGCATAGGRCCATCCCCAAGAGTCACATCCTGTTCCTGAGAGCATTGTCCAAAATGCTTCTTCAGCTCTGTCAGGCTTGGTGCTGCTCCCTGAGGAGCCTGWCCAGTGCCCAACCACCCTCTGGGGAAAAAGACTTTTTCCAGATATTGAACAAAACCTCCCGTGACAACTCCAGACCATTCCCTTGGGTCYTGTCCCTGGTCACCACAGAGAAGAGATCAGTGTCTGCCCTTCCTCTTCCCCTCATGGAAGTTGTAGCTGCACTGAGGATTCCCCTCAGTCTCCTCCAGGCTGAACAGACCAAGGGACCTCAGTCACTTCTCACAGCTTTCCCTCAAGGCTCTTCACCATCTTTGTAGTACTCCTTCAGRCACTTTCTAATAACTTCCTATATTTCTTATATTGCATTACCCAAAGCTGTCCCCACCCCTCGAGGTGAGGCTGCCCCAGGTCAGAGCAGAGCAGACAATCCCCTCCCTTGCCCGGCTGGCGATGCTGTGCCCCGTGCCCCCAGGACACTCCTGGCTGCCAGGGCACTGCTGACTCCTGTTCAATTTGCCATCGACCAGGACTCCCAGGTCCCTTTCCATGGGGMTGCTCTCCAGCCTCTCSATYCCCAGTCTGTCCRTACATCCTGGATTGCCCTGTCCCAAGTGCAGAATCTTTCCRTTGTTGAACTTCACACAGTTGGYGATTGCCCAGCCCTCTMATTTATCAAGTTCTCTCTGAAGGGCCTCTCTGCCTTCAAGGGAGTCAACAGCTCCTCCSAATTTAGTGTCATTGGCARACTTTCTTAATATTCCTTTGAGTCTTGCGCTCAAGTAGTTTGTGAAGATACTGACGAGCACTAGGCCTAAAAAGGAGCCCTAAGAGGAGCCATAGTCTAAAAGGCTAAGATTGGTCAGCTTTGATTTTCGTTCAGAGGTGAAAATTCTCAGTCAGATTTCATCATGAATAGGGTTTTCAGGCACTTCTAAGTTTTCAGTACCTCATTGACTCTTTAAGACTCCAGTTTTGTTTCTTGGCTTTTGCCAACAGGCTGTTATTCTCCTCTAAATGGCATGGAAGTAATTATTTTCAAKATATTTTCAATCTGAAAAGAAAAACATTATCATTTATGATGATTTTCATTTGTATTGTACACAGAAAAAATTCATTTTTTTCAAAATGTGATTTGAAGAATAAAGTTCCATATACTTTTCTCCTATTCTGCTTGGTCTGTGGCATCTTATAYAGTAGGTGATCTTCTGATTTCAGGAACTCAGTCTGTTAAACTCTAGAGCAGTACAGTTGCTCTTCACTATTCACTAATAGTATCATGGAAGCCCTTTCYGCACATTCCCCACTTTATGTGGTTTTGCTCAGAAAGCATATTTTAATTTAGTTTAATGTATATATGCACTTGAGTTAGAGTACATAAGCGTTGTTTTTTTTGACAACCCTAACCAAATAATTAATTGTAAAAAACCACATTTCAAATTCAGTCTGATATAGATAACTTTTTACTAAGACTCTTTTCACACTGGCTTTTTCATACTTTTGCTACATATAAAGTGAATCAAGAAACATGTAATAGAGATTTCTATCACTGTCCAAGCTGCTATATACTTGTGCCAAATAACTTTGACATTTCTGGTTTTCAAAGGGTGAATAATGTGAAATTTGCTCTTTAGAGATTTTCTGTTGATCTTTTCAGACGTAATCTCCAAGTGCAGGTGGSCATGACATACCCGGTGACACATTCAAACTATTTTACCAGATAATGCAGTGCATTCATAGGAAATAGTGACACTTGGCAAAAAAGCCTGTACAGTTTGTTCTGACACTTTYCCTGAAGCCTTTTCTAACTCATTCTGTGACACAGTAGTATCCATGGAACGTACTTCCAAGTTAGAGCTCAGCAAGCCTTTSAAATGTGCCAGTGTTGAGTTTTTTTACTTCTAATTGAGTGGGTATTTACTCACCTGGARTGACAACTTCAGTAGTGGAACTGAAGTAAGTTTTTTTCTAAAACTTACTAGCATTCACAGGTATTTCAAAGAGCCTGCAATATTGCTGGCAACCCATGAAAACTGGTTGGAAATAGGTTGAAAAATATTTTCCTCCTCATCCACAGGAGAGTCTACCTTTTGTTCAACCCACTTAGAACTTCCACAAAATCATTTAGGCTGTGTTTATGTTGTAAGTTTCTGTAATAATGATTTAGAGAGGGCTCTTTTGATCAATACACATTCAGTTGCAGTTATTTGCCAATGCTTCACCTGCTGCAAGCACATTGTGTATCTTATAAATCATATATATAACATATAACACTTTCAAAACACAGAAAAATGAGCATGTTCCACAATTAAATCACTAGCACAAGTCTCTGATGAAAAGAGCTGCTAATTCACAGTGTTGCTAAGYCCTGCTATATGCTAGAGCTAGCAACAAAGGCGGAAGTCAATTAATCCCATTGCTCTGCMTTAAAATCAAAATAGCTAAAGCCTAGAGCCTTCCACTTCCACTTCATGCAATTAATTTTTGGCTCCAAAAATTGAAACTAAACCTTGTAGCTTATCACTATAAATTACTTATTTCCATCTACAATATCCTCTGAAAACATGAATACAACTGTCTTTTATTTGGAGAAAAGTGGGACTAACAAATTGTACAAACAGCACAAAAAACTTTCCACTATACATATGCTCAACCTCACAAGTGCAAACAGAAGTCATCCTAACCATCAATCTGCTTCACTTTGTGATATGAAGAATAGCAAAGGGACACCCTCTTGTTTTCTGGTCCAGTCTAAAGAAAATCACTTCTGTAGAGGCCAGGTAATTTGTGAAACYAGCTAGTTCAGTATTCTGCTCTGAGCCAGGCTGTGACCAACATGACAGTATGGCCATCATCTGTCATCCCCTTGGTGACGAGCCTGATAATTCTCAGAAGTCCACTCTGCAAATACAACTCCAGCCTGTTCAAACTCACTTTATGCAGGTACACAGTCTCCAAGAAGATACGCCTGTACAAAGGAAATGCTTCCTTCATGAGTTTGTTGGTAATGAATTTACTTATCAGATCAAAGTCCACTTCCTATAAAGGCAGAGTGATTCTGTTGACTTAGGGCCATCTTTTGCAAGCTTCACACATTTTCCCTTATCAATGATTAAAATGATTTATTGAAATGTATACAATTCATTCAAATTCTGAGTGCAGCAACATGAATTCTGTAAATGGAATTTCAAATAATTAGTACAATGATTATTTTAAAAAGCTGACTGGTACAGGCTATTCCCCTTCTCCCTCAGACTGACAAGGCAAGTACTTTTGCTTTACTTGTAGTGGTACAGAGACATTATAATTAATACAATACAAAGAGTTCATTTTACTTTGCAGGTGCCAATAAGCAACTTCAAGGGAATATTCAAGGATCCTTGTGTGTTTAGAGTTTTATTGCAGGAAAGCTTTATAATGTAAGGGCCTTTCATTTCACTCTCTTTCAGCTATGGTGCCTTTCGTTGCTTCCTCATTCCTATAAAACCCACACGCCTCTTTCTCCTTTTTTCTGAGCCTTTCTAAAATACTAYATCAGAGATTCAAAGGACTTTATATTCTACTACATGTGCACAGGAAACCTTAAAAGAACATTGTGAAGGTTGCAAAATCAAAAACTCTGGAGGTGCTTTAGGGGAGCTCTATATTGTAGGTGTTATGATACTCACTTTAGTTATACAATTAAATTTTGGTTTTCCACAAGGCAAATTTTGTTCCTTATCTCAGAATCCTTATTTTACAAGTTTCATGACCTGCTAGCACAGATTTTTTTTTCCTAGAAAATTAAAGAAACAAACCAAACTCCAAGATTTCCTTGTGAATCATGCAGATTGCAGCATTACCCTTCTTTAGTGGAGTTAAAATTTTTAGGCACAGGAAGGAGGTCCCTGCAATTCAATTTGATACTTTGTGAGTAACAGTATCAAAAAGTTATCCCCCTCCATTAAGTCCATCAATAGCAGGGAAGGAGGGCATCATTTCAGGGTTGGGATAAGTGAAAGTAGGACCAGATAATAACAAAAAGAGAGAGTGGAGATATTCCCTGCATTCCCACCTGTCTCTGTGGCAGCTTCTGCGATTTTAACTTTTGTTAACATGCGTGTCAACACAGTAAATCAGATCACCTTGCTAATCTTATTGGAAACTATCTCTGCAAAATAGTATCCAGTATCTGATTAGCTCTGTGAGCTACACCGCCTCTTCCTATGGGTCCATACTCGTTAATGCTGAAGCAAGGAAGGAAGGGGCAGTGGGAGGCGAGAGAGAGAATGCACGTTCATTCTTTTTGGTGGGAGTGTGATCTCAAACCCACGGCAGACCACATACTGAGTTACTCAAACCTTAGTGACTTTCATGAGTGCTTGCTGAGAGCAGAAAATGTGAACAGTTAAGAAACCTGGGTTCAGGTCTAAATTCTGCCTGGGTGTGATCTAGTAGGCAGAGGACTTTGTCCACCAGAGGCAGATTTTTACCGTCCCCGTCCACTCAAATCTGTCTTGCTGGTCCTCTTATTTTTTTTTTTTTTTAAATTTTTTTTTCTTTTTCCTTTTAATCTTTTTCCCTTTTCTTTCAAATTGGAGTATAGGTTCTCTGTCATTCACTCAATGTCAAAGTGGTATGACTGCAGTTGCAGGATTCTTCTGGCAGCTGCAGACCCCCAACCCCCATTCTGTGTTTTTGGCTGTGGTTGACCACYACTTTCCTGCTCTGGTCAGAAAGTTTAGCCATTTGCAGGACTAGGAGCCTTGTCTTCSTGCTCCCTATTCAGTATAATTCGCTTCAAATACACACAAGATCACAGCCTCTTCTCTCAGTCCTGCTACAAATTTCCACAAGCACTGTTGTCCTTGACACTTCCCACCTCTCTGTCTTTTATTCCTCCAACTCAGACCTCTTGCTCTAGTTTATTTAGTCTCAGGACTCCCTTCCACTTCCTGTTCTGTTTCAGCCTTCTCATCYGCTATCTTAGTCCCAAACTCGCTTTCCTGAAGCTGATACCCTTTTCTTAATTTGCCAATAACAAATTACCTTGTTCCAAAGTACATCCAAACTCCCCCAGTCCAAGCTTTTGCTACATTTTGGCRTTTCAGACAGATTGACTTTTCTTTTTATAATTTTTTTTTTAAATGTTTTTCATTCAGGTTCTTTCACTGGTACTGACTCATCAGTATGTCAAGACTATCAAGACCACAGAGAAGAGTCTTCCTGTTTCCATCTCTGATGCTGTCTCCTGCAGTGCTCTACAACGACCTGGAGCAGCAGTGACAGGGATTGTCCTGCGCAGCACCTGAGTGCAGAAAGACTCCTAAGAGACTGTAGCTGTCAAATTGTGGTGAGGCTCTGCTGGGCATGAGCAAGGAGTGGTTCACATAAAGGGCTTATCATTGTGCCAGCTCATCAGGGAGAATACAAAAGGCTCATCCCTGACATAGAAGCTATTTTGCTGGCAAATTTTGAGTCCCTCACCCACATAAGAAATACATATGAGCTTAGTATTTTAAGCAGGTCACAACAATTTAAAATAAATGCATTGAAAAGAAGGCGTCACTTATCAACCAGTAATCTATTTATTCCTCAGAGAAAAGTTAATAAAAGAATACAAAATATATTATTTTYCAGTGAGGTTTAGAAAAAAGCTGCTTAGAAATCATCCAACATTTTTCACTATAATGGTGAGAGGGAGACATTCCATTAGTCACTAATGAATAGGTATTTTACAGTGGCAATCTTGTGTAAGTTTTTGTCACAACAGTTTTATTTCTATTTTAAAAGAGTTACATGCTAACTTATTTTATTTACATTTGCAAAGCAGAGAACACAGACTATCAGCTATTGCATTTTATCTGAGAGATGGTTTCTTAAGAAGCATCCTGGCTTTGTCCAGGTMTTTCCCACTGGAGTCTTGCTACCTGATCGAATCCTAGCTCTTTGTCTACATGGAAGAAAGTTGCTCTTTATATGAATTATATAGGTGTGTGCTATAAGGCACTCTTTATAAGGAAACTCCTCATTTTGGAAATGAAAGAGTGTTTATATTTGGTAGCTTGATAAATTACAGCTTATGTGATACATTTTATTCAAGTCTCTCTAATGAGCTATAAATCTGTTAAATAATTTCAAACAAAATTAACAGAAGTCTAAGGATCTCAGAATTCCCCAAAATGTAGTGAAAGTCAGTAGCAAGATAGCTAATCCCATCATGTTGCCTCTGGGGGAAAGACAGTGGTGAGGGTTTTTGGGGACAAAGGACAGAAACCAATAGAAAAGCTGGCTTTCTGAGTACTCCCCCTTCTCACTAAAGATTTTGTTTCTACATAGCTTCACCCCCATGTCAAGCTATGCAAAAACTAAGAAATAATTTTTCATTACAGACAGCCTCAGCAGTAGCTTGACATGTTCAATTACGTGTTTATTTTCACTGTCCTTTTCTTTTTTAAAAAACAAAAGACATCTGGACTCAAATTTAAACTTGCCCTTTTCCAGAGGGTTTGTTTCAATTTGAGATTCTGGGGGAAGTTTCTTCTGAAACAAAATATAAAACCTTTGTGAACTTTTCTCCCTCTGTGTTAGAATAAAACTAACTAAGTAGATGTTACATTCCAGTAATTTTGGACAAAGAATTGAATTTGGCAAGGTTATTACTCTTTCTTGAAAAATTCMCTCAGTAATTACCAGGCCAAATGGTTTTCTTTGGAAAAAAACCTAGAGAGAATTGCTAGCTGAGTATGATAAAACTCTTCTGTTTCACATACTTCTGTTTTGTATGACTTCCTCTGCAAAGCATCTCAGCATATTCCTGCTCATAGTTATAGGAAAATCTAAATATTAAATGAAGCTACTGCTCCTTGCTGTGGTATGTATAATACATGTATAGCACAGAAACATGGATAGCAGGAAAACAATCGCTCCTTTGCTCTCAGTGTTCCCCTAGGATTATTTCAATATTGTATKTTTTAGTCCCTTCAAATGTAAGGGCTTTATTAATATTACAGATTTTTTTATKATTTTAAGTATAAGTACAGCTCACATTCAGGAATAATGTAAAGATAAATAACTATCTAGGCTGAACTTTAGTAGCTAAGTTTTGAGGCAATGAGTTTCCTTCTTTTCAGTAAAGTGCTGCCAGAGGATGCACACCTGGGACTTACATGTGGGATGCCACATGAAAGTTTCATGATAGACAGTGGATGGTTAGTTGAGTAAACTGAYTTTTAGTGATAACTTTTCCATCTGGGCAATTCCTGGAAAGCTGGCCCAATGACAATTGCTTCAGTGAAACATAGATGTCGYGACTGCTGTCATTTATATTGTTATTCATGCTGCTATACTGCTGCTATTGACATGACACCACTCAGCTTTCCTACAGTTTAAAATGTATACTTATTTTATCCTAATTTCAAAACAAAACTGTGGTAAGCATGGGGATGAGGAGTGAAGAATCCTACAGACATGCATCCCATTGAGGAAAGGGAAAATGGATGACTCTCAAGGTTCAGAAGATGCATGTGCCAGCAGAACATTACTTCAGAACATAAATTCAGGTTCTGCTACTCAGATCTCCAATCATAATTAAGTTCTTCTTATTGCCAGAAACATAGATTAGGGTAAAAAAATACATGAATTTTTAACCTCAGATTATGCTGCTGCTCCATGTTATAACACAGCTTCATAGTCTTATTTAGCACAACAAAACTGGGCAGTGARCTCCTATGAAAAATGCAGAAATGAATGGCCTAGGGTAGGGAGGATAGAAACTCTTGCAGCTGATTTAACCTCCGCCAGAAAGGTTTGCGAACTAAAGTCTAAGATGCAGTGCAGCAAAGACTGYAAGTAGTAAACTGACAGTCCATGAGAAAAACATCTCCTGATCATTACAGTAAGAGAACTTTATGGGGGAGACCTAGATTCTTTACTTGATTTTGAATGAATAATATTTAAGAAAGGGACCTTATCTCCCCTGGAGTAAATACGAAATAGCTCACACATGCCAGTAGAAGATTTATTGAAAAGAGCCAATAGAAAATAACAGAGATTTTCACGTGAGTTTTTGGGGGTTAAGACAACCTGTCAGCCTAATGTGTTCACCTACCTTTATTCAAARTCTGACAGTTTTCCAAACAACTGCACTGTCAACATGGAATTTAGAGCACTCTTGATAATAAAATCAGCTATTTCCTGACGAGAGCTATGTCTGAAGAATGCTTGGACTTAATGTCTCAAGATTTTACCACAGAAAGAAAAAGATTCATTGTCAAGACACATCAGTATTCAGTTATTTATACAGGCTTCAGAACACATTGAAAGTTGRAAGGTGTTGTACTGTGGGTATTGCATACTSGAAGTGCCTTAGTCAAATGATCCTAAGCTTCTACCAGTAACTGCTTCAGCCGCTACTATTGCAGTTTTCAAGACAATGCACTGATGCACGTAAATCAAACATCTTGTTTATGAAAATTTGTTCCTTTGAGGAGAAAATWTGCACTTTTAATTCTTCCTAAGGCACACAAATTTTCAGGATAATCTGGATATGCACATTTATTAGGGAGCATTTTTAAATATTGGCTCTTAAACCGAATTATTGCTTTTAGGACAAATGTTCCTGAAAGAGCTCCTTCAGAATGCAAACAACACATATAAAAATTCTTAACAGTGGCAAGACTTGAATTCATACTATCTGAGTGCTCTTTGGGTTTGATAACTTCAGCATGTTACCATAAGTCACCTATTTATTCTGTACTAGCCTGTCTTGCAAACAGGCTTGTAACTGGACCCCTACTCCTGTTGTACAAATTATTTTATTTGTGTCATTACCTAGACTTGACTCYCTTCTTATCTCTTCTCAGGATCTCTTAACAAGCTCCTTTTCCTGCGATATTTGACCAGATTTGAAACATATATTTAGTCTAAGAAGGATCAGCTTTAGAATTTGGGTCAAAATGTATGAGAATATTAATGTATCGATAGCAGTTTGATGTTACACAAGTGTTTTAAAGGAACTGTGTTTTTAGAGAGTCTTGTTCAGTCTCAGGTTTTTATCATAAACTTTAGCTGGACCCTTTGTAGGTTAGAACTACAGTATTGCAACACAGAACACAACAGATAAGTAATCACCAACACCCAGCTTTGTTATGCCCAGTGGATCCAACCACATCAGGCACTTACATAATTTGTGATGTTACATTGCATATGTAACATAAAACTTAATGTGGCATAAGAATAAGGGTAGGGAGAACCTTATGATCTGTTGTCTGGCAGGATGGTTTCCACTGACGTGCTTCTTCACACTCTTCCTGGGGAATAATGTAGTKGTCTACATTGTTTGTGATACAGCAAGCTCAGGTCTGTCAGTGCAGTGCCATTTTATTCCAGTATTCCTTCAATACTAAATATCTTTCAGTTAAGAAGAAAATGATSTAACTTTGTATGTACTCTTGGACCTAGCAGCCTTTAGCAGAATCACCTTCCCTCAGCCTATTCCACGATGCTGTCCTAGGCATGGAGAATATCCCTGAGTATCAACAGCACCTTTGCAGTGTGTCACCCCTCCTGGTAGTGGGCTTCCATGGCARAAGTAGTGAAATGCTTCTGTCTCCAAATATACAGACAGCAGATTCTGCAAGTCCTTTGGATCCAGAACAATTGTGGATAAGATAGATCAAGAGCCAATGGGGAAAAAAAAWTACTTTAGAGGCTTGAGTTGCCCAGCAGACGACGAAGAATTGTGCATCTGGAAAGGAACACACATAAGAGCGCACAAACTGGCTGGACCCCACATATGACTCCTCAAGTGTGAGTTATACCCAAGTGAGTGGGATGAATGGCTGTTTTTGCCTGTTTATGTCTCTGATCAGATGAGCACGAACACCAACRCTAATATTAGCCTGTTGCCTTTGTCTAGCAATTTTTCCGGAATAGCATCATAACACATGCAGCCTCCTGACCAGCCACATGATTTGTTTGGGATTATTAGATTTACATTTTCTCCTGAGTAATATGTGACTTAAACCACACACAAAGATAGCTACACCTCTATACCACGTACAYTTTCGGCAAAGCAGTTATCTTGTTTCTTTCCTGGTATTTCTTCAGTGCCACAACYTCTAACCCACGTTTACTTCTCCATCTCTATTGCTCAAAACTTAAAGGTACCTGAAAAGAGCCTGACAGGGAACGATCTGTGTTTGCAGTAAAATGGGATTATTTTGAAATAAGGTATAATCCATTTTAGTAAGCAGAGCTCTGCAAATTKCACCGTGATGACACATCTGGGAGGACAAAGCAGAAGTTAAGGCATAAGCCTGGGATAGTCACCAACATATGCATGAATATCAGGTACATATCATGGATARTTTCCATATTCACTGAGTCAGCTTCTGTGCCCTTTGATGTAAGTTCCTGCAACTCTTACCTAAGTCATCCACAGATTCCRGGGCTACAGATAGCATGTAACCTAATGGGAAAGTTCCTTATTCTTATACTAAAACCATTTAAAATTGGAACATTGATAACATTCATTGCATGTCACAGGGAGACCTTGGAAATAAATAGATAACAAAACAAGCTGAGGTACTGACTGTTCTTAATGCAGTCATAGCTCTAGAGGCACTGAGGAAGTATGGGTTCTTTA
>NW_026623335.1:1739455-1874808 GCF_030028575.1 Malurus melanocephalus
AAAAAAAAAAAAAAAAAAAAAAAAAAAAAAAAAAAAAAAAGAAGAAGAAAGAAGAAGAAAAGGATTGAAGTGAAGTGAAGCCAGGACTGATGACTTTGAGTCCCATTCAAATTTGCTCTGACACAATTAGAAATCTACTGTAGAACTACATGCATAACGTTTGAGTTACATTCTCTGACTGCCTTTTCTTCCTGTCTCCTATTTCGTAATCTCTTCTATCTTTTTCACCTTTTGAATCCCAAACACAATCTGTTTGTCGTCTTCCCCATCTCTTCACTTCCTAGCTACTAATAAATATCCTCCTCCCCAGCCTATCCTAACTACTTTACTTCCTCTGCCCCACTTGTTTGTTATCCACTCTTTTCTAATACTCTAATCTCAGAAGAATAATTGTTTAATTAGCACAGTCACTTTTCCTTGGCAAGTTAACCCCATGACTATCTTGTATATCTATGTGGTTTTTCCTACCTRTGAGTTACTTCAAAGACTTAGTGGAGTTTCTGGTCAGAGAAAATACTTTTTCTGAAAGTGAATGAGGAAATGRCAATAAACACCTCTTGACTGCAACAGCAATTTCCTGTTTTTATTTAGCAATGACGAATGAAATTTAAAATGGGGGTAGAAGTCCTCTGACTTGTCAATACAAGTGATCCAATTATGTGACACCTAGTTTACCTAAGGAAAGGCCATTTATTTTTGCTTCTTTCACTTCTTCAGAAAAAAAAATCACAAGTGGAAAGGAAGGATAAAGAACTGCACGTAAGTGAAGTGCTAACTCTAGGGGGGATCCTACCTATTTCACTAGTCCACAGGGCTCTTGGATAGAGTCTAGGCAATTCCTAACCTGTACAGTAGGGACTGAGTCTAGAAATTAATTGGGAGGATATTCTTGGTAGTGGTCAATATTCTATTCACTGCAGGGGGAAAAGGAAAGAAGCAGGGTGAGAACTTGGCAGTAAGTAGACTTCATTGATTAAAGAGCTTGTTTCTTATGATCTACTTCTTCAGCAATCTGCTCAAAGTCACAGACCTTTAAAAATGACTGTTTAAAGCTCCAGTTTTGCAAGATCATCTAGTGGGTCGATTCTTGACAACACATGAAGCCCCGTTTATATCAATGGGATTTTTTGCAGGTGTTTGGAGCATCTCTAGAGAAGCTACCCAGTATTCATTGTTGAAACAAATTGTTTTCAAGCAACCAAGCTGTACTTTTCCTAAACATAATAAAATTTTCTGCAACCTTTCGAGAATTCCAATCCATCCACATGTTGATTCCTAATGCTGTAAGTCACACGAGTTATAARAACTAAACCCCTGACATCACAAACAATTATAGACATGAACTGAAATACAGTTGTAAAAAAAACTAATGGGTCATGGGTGTGCCATTTCACTAGTGCTGGGAGAAAAAAAATGTGCTTGTGCTATTTCAATCTTTAATTAGGGGAAATATGACTTTCCTGAGAGCCAGATTCATTGTGAGGATTGAATTCTATTCTCAGTTTTTCCACTTTCCAGATGGAGACTGTGCTTTTGAAAGTGAAGAGGAACCTCCTCCCCTCCCCCTGGCTTAATCATTTTCTCTGACTTTGCAGAATTGTGACTTATGCAATGCCACAGTCAGCCAATGTCAGAGCTGCAAATAGTTCTTCCATCCCCCTGTCCTGATTCTTAGATCACTGTTCCAACAGTGCTCTGGATCAAAGGYAGGTGCGTTTTGAGGACCCTCCCTTATCACACCTTTAATTTCATGTTGCAACTAAATTGGCATGCACATAGAGCAAGACTCCTTTGAGAAAGCTCTAAACAAGCYAAGGGAATGTTGCTTATTAAAAAATGCACTAAATGGTTCACAAGTGTTTCTCTTATAATTCCCTAGCATTTTAGAGAAAGTATCTCTAGCTAAAGATAGAAGGCTATATTTCAAAAAGTTTTTCTTCTGAAAATAGGATTTAGGAGTCATGCATGATGATTGTAGTCTATTTTCTGCCTCAAACAAATTAACTCAAGGTACTTTATAGGTTGCTCAGTGAATTTTTTTGAAGACTGTCTGCAGTAAGCATGGTGAAATGGTAAGTATGTGGAGCTTTCCCTAATATCCAGATGCCTGTTGTAATTTGACTTTTTGAAATACTACCACATACTACCAAAATGTGTTCATTGTATTTATGTTTGGCCAAAGACTGGTAGCCATTACAAATTTACAGTTACTACATGAGTAAGATAAAATTTGATATGGCTTAATTTCTTGTCGCTCTAGTCATCTAAAAGTTATTTATTTACTCTGAGCTAGTCAGCTGGATCTCCTTTAATCAATGAATAGAATTAGGAACTTCAAAAAGGACTCAACTAATGCCCTTTAGACAATTATTCTACATTTTGATAAATCATAGTTGGGAAGTGCCAGTCTTTCTGTGTTGACTATAGAGGGAGCCTTGACAACTCACTTAGATAGGAAAAGTCAAGATTCTATAAGATTAGTATTAGTGAGCTGAATCCCACCCCTAGTGGGATCAGTAAAACAGCATTCTGATGCTTTTTAATCCTTTCTCTTCTAATCTTTTGATGAAAGCCACATAAGCGTATTATAATCACAGAATCATAGAATGTTAAGGGTTGCAAGGGACCTTAAGGCTCATTTAGTTCTGACSTCCCTGCCTTGGGCAGGGYCACCTTCCACTAGACCAGGTTGCTCAAGGCTTTGAATGCTGCCAGAGTTGGGTCATCCATAGCTTTCCCGGGAAACCTGCTCCAGGATCTCATCATCATCACAGTAAAGAAATTCTTCCTAATACCCAACCTAAATTTCTCCTCTTTCTGTTTGTACCCATTACTCCTTGTCCTATCACTACAGCTCCTGATGAAGAATCCCTCTCCAGCTTTCTGGTAGGTCTTCTTCAGATCATGGAAGGCTGCTATGAGGTCTCCATGCAGCCTTCTCTTCTCCAGGCTGAACAGCCCCAACATTCTCAGGGTGTCTCCATAGGGGAAGTTCTCCAGTCCTCTTATCAATTTTGTGACCTCCCTCTGGATTTGCTCCAACAATTCCCTGTCCTTCTTATGCATTTTAAGTGTGTAACTTTAAAAAAGAAAAACATCCAGAAACCTAACCAGAAACGTTGCTGCTTTAACAGATGGATTTTGTCAGGCAATTAACCAAAATTCTTAGCCTATTTGGTTTAGTCCTCAGTATTTTCATCATCTGCAGCTAATTTTTAAGTCCCTTAAAAAGAGCTTTCGTAAGGACATCAAATGAAGGAGATGATTCCAGTTTTGCCTTCAGGAATTGTGCTGGAAGAATATTAACTGTACCTGCGAACAGAACAGTAGGTAGAACAGACCACTTCAAATCTCACTGAATGTTTACTGAAGTATCTATTTTTCTTAACYATTCTGTGCATCTGAAAACTGTCAAGCACAGCTGATCCATTCATTTCCAGAAATGGTGACACAGTGATGCCCAAACTTTGATTTATGAAGAAGTGAAAAGTTTGGTTTATGAACCCTATGAAGGGTTCATTATTATTCAATATATTTATAAATATAAAAAAATAAATATAAATAGAATAAACATATATAATACGTTCATCATACCAATAAATTGTGCTTGGATTGAATGAGTTCAAGTAATACATTTGACTTTCATCACTGATGTCTCTGTAAAAGTGTAAATGGAAGAAGAGACAGTATTTCTCTGACCAGAAGTAGATGTCAACAGTGTCTGTCTTTGAGCTTTTTGTCTAGACTTCTTTTATAATCAATGAGAGGGAAAATGACACTCTAGACATGATTTGCTTAAGCATAAGGTAGAGATCTAAAATAGGTCAAATGAATAATTTCCTATGAATTCTTTCTTTTTTGACTTGATTGAGCCCCATATGAGTAGCTCAGATAGAAAGGCTTATAAGGTTGAATTAGGTGAGATGGATTGTAAGCCTTGCTGAAGCATTATGGTTTCATTATTAAAGGTGGGATTTTAAGAGAAGCTGATCTGTGTTAAAGCAATGGGAGAAACATTAAGTCTTGTTAGTCCCTGACAAGCTAAATCAATCGCTCAGCACTGAATTGGCAGCTCTCTGGAGCAGACAACTTATGTCAGAAGCTTTTGATGAGGTGCTAAAATGCAGAAAAGAAAGATTTCTGAATGGTAAAACACCTACAAAATTGTTTGCACTATTCAGCTCCTGAGCAGACATTTGTATTTTATGTGTTTTTCATATTATCTATAGACCTCTCCATACAAAGGAACTCAAAAGAACTGTTGGTTATGGTCARAGGAGGAACCTGCCACAGACTGGATGATAAAGGTGAGTCATGAAACAGAGAATAGTGTGCGAGTGAACAGATTTTGTGGTGTTTACACACAGATGTGGAAGCATTGGTCAATAGAAATAGATTGAACATTATTTTACTCTGTGTCATTTTATCTTAACTTGCCAAAGATTTTGCAAGCAGGATGAATTTGGTCCATTTTGTCCAGTTGAAGAGGAGAAGTGATAGAGYGGCTTGGTGGGCACCTGGCATCAAGCCAAGGTTAACTCACTGCAAAAATTAATGAAGAATATGGCTTTGTCTTCTTTTCTCATTTGCCTTCTTAACTRAGAAACCCTAATAGTCCAAATGTTCCTTTAAAAATAGTGTAGCAGTACCACTGTTTTAGAGATGAGGAACACTTCATATGAATTACCTGAGATCACATTTTATGTATGATATGGACTGAACAGTTCCACTGTTGTAAAWTCAGATGTGTTGGAAAGGAATATTAAGGAAACATCTGTATCACTGCACATTTAAAAAAGTCTGGTGGCTTCACATCACCTCCTTTTTTCTTTCAGATGTAAACAGGCAAACATTTTAAGAAAATAAATGAGCATTTCAATGACCTAACCTTTGATTTTGCATAATGCAAATCAAAAAAGCCCATCTTGTAAATTCTTCACCAARATGTCAATATTTCTTTGAGACTCATAAAGAAAGACATCTAACTTTCACTTAGGTCACAAGTGACAAAGATCAAACAGACCCTTCTAACTCGTTAATTTCCAATCAGTTAAAAATAAAAAAGAACACGCCCTTTCCTAGCTGGGTGTATTTTGAATTGACTCCATGCTCTRGATTTCTACTTAATGATTCAGCCCAGTTTTATTTGTAAAGAGAAGTTTGTGCACCTTTTTGCTGTTTGTAGATATCCGTCTGGGAGTCGTACAAAAGAGGAATCTACRCTCTTGGAGGGACACTGTAAAAGGGCAAGATACTACAAAAATTATTAGGCATTGGAGCAGATGTCCAGAGGAGACGAGGTGGTCCATCCACCCACCTTGGAGTGATGCAAGATCCATTCGGATACAGTCCTGCTCTGCCCGGCTCTGTTTTGAGCATGGGGCTGGATGGGAAATTCTTGGTGGTCTGTTCCAGCCTATGTGATGTGCTGATTTGGTGACACTGACATATCTTGATTTAGTGGTTAAAAATTCATGTTGTACACATTAATCATTCCTATTTCCACTGAGGGAGCACCAAGGACTCCTATACGTAGCACATCCACTGGGGCAGAAGGGGTGGTCTTTTGCGGGGCTATCCCTTCAATCACATGAAACAGCAAAGGAAAACTCAAGAAAACTCCTGTAGGTAATCAGTCGCAGACAAAAACTGACATACTGAGAAGGAGCAAAACAGCTTGAAAAGTGGAAATATGCCTGGACGGCATTATTTAAAAAAACAAAACAAAACAAACAAAATTCACCTAACTCTTTATAGCAAAAAGAGGAACTAGAGGAGAGAGTAAAAAAAAAAGAAGTCTAGAAAAATGATCTTTGCAGCAATAGTGTGAACGTTGTTTCTGTTAAGAGCAGCAGAAAGATGTGGTAGGGTTTGAAGGCAAGGATTGTAAAAATTTGGTAAAGACTTAGAACTTTCTAGCTGCAAGAAACAASATGCAAAATAGAAACTTGATCTGATTTTTGGACCTAAAAAGTTGTTTGCATCACCTGCCTGTCTGACAAGTCTGGCGATCACATTATTCACAGCAATTGTAAATGAGGGAATTTGCAAGGACTGATGAGGGAARAGAGGAGTGTGTGACATGCTTTAGGCACACTGCATTGGAGCTGATAACTATCAGAAGATGTTGAAATTGAGAGACAAGCCAAGTTATTATGGATGAAGCAGAGGTACAAATTTGTGTCTCTCCAWGGAAATGGTAGTTGTGCTATAGATGAGACTGCTAGACACAGGCAGACACAAAAGAGTGGAAGCAGCCAAAATCAGAACTCCATACAATCATGGAGAATCCCTGAAAGGACTAACAGAGTGATTGATGAGAGAAAACTGAAAGGACAGAGCTGCTGCAGTCGCTGAAGATGTGGAAAGAAAATAATTCAAAAGAGGATTTTGTATTGTGATATGGGCAAGAGACAAGTGAGCATGGTGAGGAGARGGTACTGATTTTGAGTCTCAGGTAGGTGTGTGTCAATATAGTGATACTGACTGGAGGTCYATTTGCATAAAAAATGCGAACAGAAAGTTTCTGAAATCTCAGATGAACTGAAAAGAGGGTGGAATCAGGGCATGAGACACCTGGCAGCAATTGCAATGTGATCTTTAAGAGTACAAATAGGAAGGAAAGAGTGGATTTTTTTTTAATGAGAGAAAATAGAACATAATCTTTATTGTGAAAGGAAGGATGAAGAAGGACAAGTAATGAGAAGAGGCAGGGAGATGATATCAATGGATAAGAATGCATCCTGATCAGGAAGGAGTCTTTAATAGGGTCAGAGGAGGTCACCAGATGAAAAAGCTGATTATGAAGATATAACTGAAGTAGAGGAAGAACAAACTAGCCAAAATGAGGGAAAGTGTACTCCTTTCTTTGTAAATATTCTCTTGGATTAAACCAGTTGCTTCCATCTCAGAGAAACAAGCAAAAACATCTGAAGAAAGGCTTAAGAACTAAGCTATAGGTAAAAAGACATCTAAAATATGGGACTGGAAGTCTGTTGAACTGGACAAGTTGAGTTGTTCTAGTTGAAGATAGTAAAACTGAAAGGGGAAAAAAAATTTGTAGTACAGGAAATCAAACTGTTCAGAGAACTTTCCACTGTAGGAGGTAAAGAGTCTGGCCAAGGAGCTGGCACRCTGTGGAAGTTCATGTCTTCTGTGACACTACCCCACATATTTCATCTTTTCTTCAGATCTTTATCAAAAATAGTGGCTATTATGGGACTTAGTGTAGCTCTTTGATGAATACAAAAGTTACCTCCACAATAGGGTGACAGCTCACCATTTACAACGACATGCTTTTACCATTTACAACTACATGCTCTCACCATAGGTTGGAAGGGACCTTAAAAAAAAATCCATGTTTTTAATCTACTTATTGTTGATTCTTTGATTTTTTTTTTTGTTTTAAGCACAAATTACTTCAATGATAGTGCTATACGTTACTAAGTTAAATTGCCTGCAGAAATCTTAGCATATGATATTACCACTGTACCGTCAACAGCAAAATCTGTAACCCCTAAAAAAAGTTACTTTTTAAAACAAGATATACATTCTACAAGTCATGTTCACTTTGTATTAATAAACGTAGTGACTTCTAAAAATTGTTAGAACAGACTCTTCTGACAGCMCTGTTTCCCCTGACTTGCTATTGACCACAGAACTCTGAAGTACTTTCTGAAGACTGATAGGTCAAACACTTGTTCTGCTTTGGAGTGTGGGTGTGAAACTGCAGATACCTGTATGTGATACTCCCTCTGGCTGTGTTGGAATGTGAAGAGGCTGGGTTTCTAATATGGGGGGTTTTCCTGCCTTTTCTTTAATCCACTGTTACCTCCTACAYAGGGAACAGAACAACACGGCAGGAGCAAACATTGAGGAGATTATGCCTGCTGGGACACTGGGCACTASCTAGCCACTCTGAAGGCAAAACCAATGCTAATAGTTTATATTAAAATCAGTAATCACATCCAATTACTAATCAGATCTTTTTTTTTTTTTTTAGGACAGCCAGTAGACTCTGTCTTAATTACAGGTGCAGTTATGAAGGAGGCAGATAATTTTCTCCTATTAGATCTCTTTTCCATTRTTATATACATAAGCAACCAATCGTGTTTACAACATTCCTTTTACTCTAAGTGCTGACAGTTAGACAATAGCAAGTCAAGGAGGATGTCTAACATGTTAATTGACAACCATGAATATYATTTCATAGTTGGAGAAACCACAGTGGCTGATTCTGCTCATTCAAAACCCTAGCTGAAGATTTGCTTCTTTCACAAAAACTGCAGGAATTGAATCAATGTGTTTTTAAAAACCCACAGCTGTTGAGTTATCAAGTTCTCTAAATGCTTGAACAGAGTAACCATGTGGCATTATTGTTATAAATCTTGAATTGCATCCTCTTTGTTCCACTTTTTATATTTCCTTGATGTAACTGGAATTTAACATATGCATATGGCAGACTACCATTTGCAAATGGCCATGAGATTGGCATAAGGTCTGGTCATGACAACATGTAAACAGGGTAGTTTCACTGACTGCTGTTTATGTTACCTTCCTATCACCTGCTGTGTCATCAGCCAGATTCTGAAACCTTCCTTCAAAATTAKAATCACTAAAGGTTCACAAAATTGCCATCCAGTGTTCTTTGTTGATCTTTGTATGTACTCAGTGTTGTAAAGTCCCATAAATTTTCTATCACTGAGTAATATTTGCAGGATTTTTTAATTTAAACTTATGTGTTTGTTCCTCTGTCTTCMCAATGACAAGGTTATGGCATACGCTTTGGACTCATTCTTAACCTGTGCTCTAAATATTTCTGTTTTCCTTTCAGGATAATTTTGGAAAGATGGATTGGCCAAACTTTCTGATAAATATGGTCATGTAATACCTAGCATTCTATTCAAGCATATGATTTTGAAGACATGCTTGTTTTTACCACTTTTGGCTTTCTAGCTTTCACATGCATATGTTGTGGTGGAAAAAGTTTTCAACCGGAAATTGTTAGGTAGCTCCTTAAGCTCTAGGTTGTTGATAACYAAATCTTGTTAAACTTGTAAATGTAGATGACAACATTTCAAAATATCCTTTTGGATGTTCTCTTGTCTTGCATGGATACGTTGACTCAAAGATTAATAAGAATTAAGAAAACAAATCAAATATTATTATTTGTTAGGGAAACRCCAGAGAATACAATAAGAAAAACTTTTCATGCCTCCATGATGCATTTTTTTCTAGGATAATGTGTGAACCCTGCTGGCCAAAACCCCTCCCCCAAAAAAGTGGAGAGTAAAATTGGAAATGGTTTAGAGAAAGGGTAAAAGGACATGGGAATAGCATTTACAGAAGTAGCAAATAGGTGGATTAGTGCTCTTCAACCTGGAAAAKATGTTTGAGGAGGAAATGTGAGAATCTGATAAAATCCTGAATGGTGTGGACAAGATAGGGAATTATTAATTATTCAATATCTCTTCAGATGCAAGAATTAGAAGGCTACAAAAGAAGGTGGCAGATTCAACCTAAGGAAAAAGAGATTCTTCACTAAGAATGTYGTTAACCTGCAGCATTGTGAAACATTGAGAATTCCTGTTTACACTGAAACTGCCCCAGGCTCWGGGTGTCCCTAAGCTGCAAGTTAGAAATACAGAAATATCACACGGGTTCGGAGCGACCCCTTCTAGTACAACACCCTGCAGGCTGAGATAGAGGAGGTTGTCCAGGACTGTGTTCAGATGTGTCACACACATCTCCAAGGTGGAGAGTCCACAGCTGCTGTGGGCACCTTCTCCAGTGTCTGACCACCTTTATAGTAATCCACCTTCATAAGTCCTGAGTGAGAATTTCCCAGGTTTCATCCTGTGTCTTGCACTGTGCACTTCCAAGAAGAAAATCCCTGCCTGAGCTATCTTGAAGGTGAGCTTATCTCCAGCTGTTAATCAATTGGCTGCCTATAGTGATGTGTGGAGTTATTCCATTCTTGGAATAGCATTTATTGAACTTTATGAGGTTCCTCTCAGTCCATTTGTCTAACTTGTATACCTGCAAAATCACAGAGGAGGCAGGCATCTTATTCACTAACCCTAGTTTTCTCCATCTGTAAAATTGCTGAGACTACACTCTAGATCATCATCCAGCTTGTTAATAAATACGTTGAATGTTCTTGTTACTGGTATTTGTCTCTGAGTGATAATCACTAGTAAGTGACAGTCTGTTGAGACTTCTTGCTGCTGATCACTGCGCTTCAAGCCCATTGTTCCAGCTAAATTTTTATCCGCTTTATCCAGTCCRTATTTTACCCATATGTCTAAAGGTTACTATGGTATAACATGTCAAAGATCTGCTGAAGTCAAGGTGTAGGACATTTCCTGCTGTCCCATTATGCACACAGACTGCCATCTCACTGCAGCAAATTAATTGGTCAGGTGTGAATTGCCCTTGGTAAATTCATTCTGGCTGGTCCAGTCACAATATTCTCCTTCTTGTGGCTGGAAATAGTTCTCAAGAGGATTTGCTCCTTTACCTTCCCAGGGACTGAGGTGARGCTGACCAGYCTGTACTYTCCTGTACTTCTTGCCCTTCTTAAAGATGGGTATGTTTGCCTTTTCTCAATACCCTTAGGTGYGGCTGATCTGGTCCCATAGACTTGTATGTGCCCAATTAGCTTAAGAACTCCCTAACTGTACCTCCCTCTACACTCCCATTGTCCCAGTTATTAGGCAATAGGATCTGGGCTGTCAGAGAGAAGACCTAACCAGTGAAAACAGGAGCAAAAGACCATTGAATATCTCAGCCTGTTCCATATCTTTTTTTCATTAAATCTCCTTCCTCATTAAGCACCAGGCCTCCATTTTCTTTGGCCTTGTTTTTTTTTTGACAGCATGGTTGTGGAAGTTCTTATTCCTTGCCCTTCATATCCCTTGCTACTTTCAGCTCCAGCTGAGCTTTGGTTTTCCTATTTCTTTCCTTTCTACCCAGGAAATGCTCTGAACTCTTTCTGGGTAGCCTTCCTTCTTTCTCCTTCTTTGTTTGCATTTGAGCTCAGTTGGGAGGTCTCCAATAACCCAAGGTACYGTCTGTCATACTTGTTTGAATTACTGCCCATTGGAGAAGACCTTTCTTGCATTTGAGTGAGTTCTGCTAAAAGGTAAACCATTGACTTGGGTCGCTTTGCCCTCTAAGGTAGTCTCCTTTGGAGTTCTACTGAGCAGACCCTTGAAAAACCCAGATCTTGCTCTTCTGAAGTCCAGGGTTGTGATCCTTCTATTTATGTATCACCTCTCAGGATTTTTAGCTCCATGATCTAATAACCATGGCAGCTAAATCAGCTCATCTTTACATGAGTGACTTGCCAGTGAGTATGCMAGGAGAACACCTTCACTAAGCAGCTCCATTATAACCTGTATCAGAAAATTGTTATTGATGTGTTCCCGAAACCTCCCAGGTTGCTTGAGTACCTCGATGTGCAATCATGAGGTTTCTGGATGTCTAAAGAAAGATGAATTTATTTCCTCTTCTTGATCAGGCAGTCTCCTGCATGTTTACCACAGCATCATTTGTGCTGGTGTGTGTCTTCTGGTTCTTAGTCATAAGGTCTCAGCTGGTTCTTCACCTAGTCCAGGGCAAAGCTCCATTCACTTTAGCCAGKTCTTTACATAGAGCATAACCCTTCCTCCTTGCCTTCTCAGCCTGTCTTTCCTGAAAAGCCTGTATCCATTTACTGCAGCATTCCCAACSTGTGAGCTATGCCACCATGTAATCCCAATGAGGTCACAGGTCTACAACTGCATGAACTGCTAGCTCTTCTTGTTTGCTTCCAGGCTGTGTGCATTTATGTACAAGCACTGAGACGGGCCCGTAGTCATGCTGCTTTCTCAGAGGGAGTGTGATAGCCTCCTCACTCATGTTGTCTCCCAGATGCTTCCTCAAATTTCTGGCTCCTGAGAGAGTGTTTGGAAAAGTATCATCATATGMTTGTTCCATTTTTGTACTCTTCCCAGACATCTGCTTCTGGTCACTGACCTTGGAGTGCACCTAAAGAATTGCCACCGGTAGGAGGGATTACGTCTGTTAAATATAAATGTCAAGAGTAGGATGTGAACCCAAGTCTCCCAAGAAATCCAGAAAATATGCTGCAGAAAAACTATCTTTGAGCCTCATACCTYCACCTGCTCTTGGCAGCCACCCGAAACTGGATCCTGAGCTACACAGACCCAGTACTGCCATGCACATACTCTTGGGTTGGAGCCCAGAGCCCAGATATGCAAACTGAATTAAATCTTTTGTTCTTTTGCCTTTTAAGATAATACTTGATTTGGARCTGCTAAAATTATTGCTAGGTGGTTTTCATAATTGTTTTATAACTCAATCCTTTTGATGCTGAGTAGTCCTCCTATATTTGCTTGCATGGTAATTGAGCTTTCCTCTAGAAAAGCCATCTTGCCAGCAAAACCCAAGTTGCCTAATGTACTGTTGTTGAGCTAGGCAACGTATGTGTTGCAGCAAATCCTGTCTTTTTTTTTCATAATGAATGAATGACAAAACCAACAGAAAATGTGAAATAAGTTTCCTGTTTGACAGAGTTTATGTTAAATGTATTAACATGCGCTCACCTTGATTCTCCCTTAAGCTGAACCTAAAATGATTTTTTTGTTTTGCATACAGGGGTTTGGTTTTTTTTAATCTCCATGCTCAATTTCATGACTACTTTTAGGCTGAAAAAATCTGGTTAACACATGACTTTCTGAATCAAGCCTTGATTGATCATCCTTTTGCTTTGTTTCTTCCATTCAGGATGACATTGATAGAGATTTGTTRTATACATAGTATGAGTCAAATGCTGCAAAGGCATGGGCAATTTTTTGGTATTATTTTGATTGYGATGTTGTTTCCCTATTGTTCTGCAAACAAAATAAGATTGATGAGGCAAACCAAAAGCAAGTGTCAAAACCTCTCCAAACAAGTGTTGATTAGGAAATTACGTGGTGAAAGTGCTAACAATATGTCATAAAGCACAGACTTGTAAATGTTTACTAGGGCTAGTAAAAATAACAGATARTATCAAATGTATTTTAAAATAGATTTACAGTTTAAAATTTATGGACTCTGGTTGTCAAAGTWATGACTTTTGGAGCCAGTCCAAATATCTGCATTATTAACAGAAGATGTCCTCAGGTCTGTCTCACTAGATCTTACTCTGTGTTKTATTATTTTGAGCATGGAAACTGGACTTCAAACCGATCTAGTTCATCAGTTTTCAATCTTCCCAAAGCTACTGCTCAGAACTTCAAAACAAAGGATCTTTTTGTAAATTTCACACTGTTGAACTTACTCTAAGYACTCGAGAGAAAGGGTGGTGGAAGCACCTCATCTGATCATGAAGAAGCTGCTGCACAGCATGCCCGGGCAGGCCTTCTCACAGCTGAGCCTCATGAACAGCACGTGGAATGAAGAAAACTGCAGAAATGGGTACAGAGATACCAGAGCCGTGTTGCCCTGCTTCCACCGTGATCCATATGCCCTGAAACCTGCACCAAGTGGTTCCTGGCTTTTCAGCTCCAGCTCTTCCCCTCCTTCATGTCCAATTACTTGCTCCTGTAGACAGGGTATCCGTAGTACCCCTTCCACAGGTACCTTTGTCATCTCCCACCTCTTTAAACTGGCAGCTCAATCAAATCTTGGGCACTCTGTACAGAGAACATACACTGTGTACCTGAACAGATATTCTCCCATCTTCAYTTGATCTGATGCTGTCTTAAAACTCCAGCTCCATATTTAGAATCATTTAAAGACAGTTAAAAACATCTGAGTCTTATATGGAATACATAGGATACATAGGATACATTTCGAGAAAAAAAAACAGGACATTGAAACATAGAATAATATTAAACCAAAATAGTTTTAATTTATAGAGACAATTCAAGGTGCCACGGTGAAAATTCAGATATCACTTGTTTTTTGGAAGATATACAAATCAACACAAATTACCTAAATAGAGAAGTCATAGAGGCAGTGGTTAATTTGTGCACAAAGTGATGAGGAATACCTTGACTTGCAGCTCAATAGCAGACTGAGCCTCCTCCGGTGTGTCTTCCTCTGCTGCAGACTGTGCAACAGGAGCAATGTTTGAGAGGAGGTATTCCACTTTCAATCCTTTCTCCACAGTTTCCACACTCCTGACAAATATAAATCACATGCTCCTTTTGTGACAGGGGCAGTATTGTATAAGGCATCACAACCTGATTATTTATCTACTATTTATTTAACTTCTAATATTTTCATCTCTGGGAATCATTGATATTCCTCAGAGTCTAGGAAATGGATTTTYAATTAGATACCCAGAAAAGACTGCAGATGATGGATGTGAAGGGGATTTTAGTATTCTGCGTGATTCCTGGCCAATGATTTTTGCACTGTRTTTTAAGCCAAGGTTTAAACTCAGGTACAGTCAGTCCTCTGGGCAGTCATTGCTCTGTCTAACCTTGCTTTTGTCAGAGGAGAGAAGACAGGGGATAGTGASCTGAGTGGGGACAGTAATTTCTGTGATCCCAATAAAGGGCTATGGGAACTTGCTTTGGACATTCTATTTTTTCTTTCTGGGAGACCAGCAACCACTAGCTGTCACCATCCAACGAGCGTTGGGAAATTTCTTCCACAATGGAGAAAGATGGAGGACTCTAGAGTTAAATGAAGTTTTCCTTTATTCAGTTCCTATGACCAGGATGACACTGAGAAGAAAGATGGTTGTAGGGAGAATTGTCTTTGGAAATCAAGAACTGTTTCTGCCCACCTTGCCTGGGGAGGCAGAGCCCTGGAATCAGCAGACAATTTTGCTTCTCAGCGGGTGGAGGAAGCTGGTATGGAGGCAAGAGWCATTCCTTTGGTTTCAATGACCTTRTACTTCCAYCCATTCCCAAGAGAMACACACTTGTCACARAWAAGTGAACCCTAACTTGTCTCAAATAATTGASCTTTAAGGGTCGGCAGGTTTKGGGGAGAGAGCTAGGGGACAGTCAAGCTTAGATTCAATAATGTGAGTGTTAATTGAGTTACATTTGGGTTAGAGGACTGAATCAAAAGTAAGATGCAATGAAAATATGACAAAATTAATTGATACCTAGGCTAAATGAAGATGCTCCTCTTAATCCTGTTCAGATAAATCTGCCCAAGTCTTGCTTACAGCCTGAGTTAAGGAGCTATAAGCTGYATGCTGAGGAGCTGTGGTTGCTGCAGTTCTGAGCCGATGTAAAACACTGCTGAGCAGCAAGATATGGCACACTGGGTTAAAGCACTACATGGGATCTCTGGCATAAAGAATAAACATCTGAGGCAGGTGAATCTGAAAGTTACTGTGTGGGTATTCCATTAGCTGAATATCCTTAAGGAGGTCAAAAGCAGCACCATTCAGGAGTTCAGACAGATTAGAACTCGAGTAACACAAGCCCCAGAAAACCAAGGCAGATGAAATCTGAATTTACAAAAAAAAGTCAAGGATTTTAGCCTCTCTTAAGTTGTGTAACATCTACAGTGCTCTTAGGAAGAAAAAATATATAGTGCTAAAGTACAAATGATGATGTGGAAGAAGATCTAGATAAAAGAAAGGGTAAATAAATATTACRAATTAGCCATCAGGGAAGGAATAAGGAAGACTAAATAATCAGAAACATTTATTCCTTCATGTACATATATTAAAGGGCACTTTAATGAAGAGTGCACGGCAAATTAGTGAAGGCGTTGCAAAATACAGTCCTGTGAGAAAGTTACCACAGAAGAAACAATGACCCAAACTCAAAGCCTTTCTATTATCTTGTGTTAAGTGCCAGGGTSCACACTTGTATTATTTGTAAATGTGAGGCAGTTTCTGCTTCAGTGAAAGAGGTAAATTACATTGCTTAACRCTACACAATGGATAAATGCAGTAATGATACCCTAATCTGCCATTTTCACTGTCATGAAGTTATCACCCTTGCTTACCTTGTGGTAACTCATTGTTGTAACAAAACTCTGAAAAGRATTGAAGTAAACTATTGGAATTTGGGTTATAATTATTAAGATGTGACAAAAATAGGTAATTCGTGTTTTTCTTCTAAAAGTCTTGCTGCTAGTTACCCTCAAAGTACTTCATTTTGGGCTTTTCATTGTCAGAAAGATGAAGACAATCCGAATCCTTAGCTGTTGCTTAGTATTTTAATGCTCATATGGGGAATTTTTTTTTCCTTACTTTTTTAATCCTGTCATCTGGGAAGGCAAGGACTTTGTTACCATTACCACCTGTCAGACTGTACAGACAGGAAAAAGAAATAAACATTTTCATGTTTGGGCAATTTTTTTTACATATAGAGGCAGAATAATCCTACTGATTTCAGTGGTATTTATTTCTGTATTAYACCAGCAAAAGCAAGATGAAATTTTATGGCAGCACATCTCTACACCACTAAAAACGACCCAACTCCCACTTTTTTTGGTAAAACCTGTATGTTGCAGTCTTTAAGGGATACCTGTCTTTACAGTTGACTTTAGAGTTTCTTTTCTTTTCAGTCTGAGTTGTCTATTCCTCYACAAGCTAGCTGGAAATATTTCTTTTCCAGAGAAGCATATGGTCTGGCTTTCAGAATGATAAACCTCATGGGGTAGCTCCTTTCTGGTTAAAAGGTTTTTAGAATATTAATCTTGAGAATCTGYATGCAAGGGAGACATATGGGAACTATAAACTGAACTCTCATTCACTTTTTGAAGTTTCTATGTTCTACGGGCTTGAGGGAGCCGTGTTTTCAGAAAGCAGGAGGCATTGCCCATTTRGAAATTGAAACTGTTTTAAGGCATCACTAACATGATAATGAAATTTACTGGTCATTAAAATGATCCAAACAAACTGTAGCCAGGTATGCTTAAAAATATTTCTGAACCTCAGATACTTTTCAACTAACATGTTGACCTTATTTGTCAAAACTGAATTTAATGCTGCACATTTTACTCCAATACCATTAAACTATAAACAAACATTAACACATTATGTCAGTTTATCTCTTTTTAGAGGTCGGAAGGACAGAAGACATGAAAAATAATTCTGTGAAACTTGACCTACTTATTATATCTTTCTATATAAGAATTATGAACATTTGTTCTAGGAGACTTTAGCTCATTCTACCAACAAAAAGTTACAGTTTTTCTCTGAATTTTGTGGCACATCCTTCATTTGAAATACCTTACAAAATACCTCACACTGTCACAAAACCATAGTGAAATATCTGTTCCCTGTTCTCTGGCAAGAGAAAATAATTGGGGGTAGAACACTGTGGGTTTGGAATTTTCAGCTTGGAGTTTTGTACCCGTCATTGGCTTTGATCTGAAGTGCCCTTCATGTCTAACAGTGCTACAGTGAGCACAGTTGCATTTAGGRCTTAATCCAGTTCAAATTAAACCAATGCTAAAACTCGGAAAATTCTCTAAGCATAGGATAAAACTTCTAGACAKACATGGTTTGAATTTGAGTCTTACCTAAATCAAAGTAATATAAAATAACTGGTATTGGTTTAAGTGATTTGAGTGTTTAGAAATGCACTGAAAATCATATGTGGGTCATCTGTCATTTTAAAGGACAAYGTACTGTTGTCTAGAACACATCCACAGATGACTCTACATCTTTGAATTCACATAAGTAATTCAGGCAGATCTCATATCTCATGACTGAGATTAAAAAGTATTTGCAATGCTGGCAAAGAAAAACAGACCCCAGGTATGACTGGCAATTGTGCTGCTTGCTTTGATTTCTGTCTCAAACATTTATCGACTTGTTTTGTTAGTCTTCATTCAAAGCTTTATCTTGAGGCCCTTGCTAATTTTTTCCCTCAAAACCCTGAATGCAAAAATGCACACCTTCTGTTGCAGGGCTGCATCTTGTGCTCTGTGACACCTGAAGGGTATAAGGACATCATATCGTCCTTTCTGCAAAAGCAGCTTTGTTACCAGGTTCTTATCTGGCTCTTGAAGGCAAATATCTACCTGAAAAAGAGTCTTGGGATTTCCAATATYAATAATTATGACAACAACTATATTAATAACAATAATACATAATTAGGAACTCCTTATTTGGCATCATTTGCGGATCAATGCTATTGTTATCAAAGCAATCCATAGAGTCTGGGCTGCCATAACATAAACGTTGCCACTGATAAACAGCAGAAGCATCACTTCTTGTTCTCTTAAGTTCTATCCTGAACTTTGGTTCACTTTGCTGGACTGCTTACTTTGTAAGATCTGATGAGACTTCATACCTAAGTGGTGTGGCCACAGGCAAATAAAAGAAAACACAAATATAAATCTGGGAGATTTCTCTTTGCAAGGGTAATGCTTTAAGCAGAAGCACTAAGCTGCACTTATCCCATTTGAATTTTTCTTTTCCAGTCTCTCCGAATAAGGATCACTCATATGAGCTAAGTATTTCCCTCAGTAACCATCCTTGCATTATTAATARCCAACTCAATTTTGCTTGCTAGAACAAGAGTCCTCCTTTAATATGTAAGGTTAGGTTCAAGTAACAGTCCTTCACAAAGGCATATATTATCAGCATTTTCCACTAATTGGTCTCAAAGTATGTCATCAATCTTATCACCAAATCCACACAATTTGGAGACTGCTCTCCTACACACAAGCTAAAATTTAGCTAARGGCCTAGACAGACAAGCAGGAGAAAAAGCTAAGACAATAGAATTTTGTGTTAGCTGTGGTACACATCCCAAACAGGAAGAATGAGGAGATGTAAAGCCATCTAATTCTTTTGGAAGAATAAACACACTCCAGAGAATCATAGAATTGTTGAGGCTGGASAAGACCTYTAAGATCACTGAGTCCCACYGCTAACCCAGCACCACTTTATTCACATGCAGATAAAAAWCCATCAGAAGCTGAAATCAGTGATGGAGGCCTATGGGTCTGGACATACTTCAGCTCTTAATCCACTTTGGTGCAAACAGGTCTATCACTRGAGCTAATCTCTGAAGGATGTGTGTTCACCTGAACTGTTTCTGCTAATTTTTGGATTATCAAAAAAGTCAACAAATGGGGCACAGAAATTGGTATTTCTAATCATAAGAGGATCATTTTGGTAGCCACAACTACATAAGTTTACTTTTTTTTTTTTTTAATGTACCTAGATAAATTGTCACTATCTCTAAAGAGAAACTCTATATAGTCAATGATGGAAAGAACAGGTTGCAGAAAGTCTGTGCTTACTTTGGACTGATTTGTTTATGTCAGCTCTGAATCATTCTCAGCTTTATTAACTCTGTGGAAGATGTCACTGTAAATTAAAGTGGGCTTTTTTTCTGCACAATCGTTTTTTCTATGGCACCGATTTTGGTCTCAGTTCTGATGGACAGTGTAACTGGAGCCATGTGTCTGCSAAACTATGGTTACCCACTTGTGTGAGAGAAATTTCCTTCTCAAGAAATTATTTTCTGTCAYTGCACAGAGCTAATGYTCCATGTGTCAGAAAGAGGTGGTGYATTGACACACCCTTGGGACTGCGTTTTCTTTCAACAGCACAAATGTACAAATGTTCTGTCAGTGGCTCTGGCAGATGTAACGTKTGTGTATTTTCAACAGGTGACATGYTTATTGGCTACCACCTACTCATTGACAGGAGAAAGGGTTTCTGGGGCTTTAATGCAACAGGAAGCAGCGTTTAACACCTGCAGTAAGCACTGCTTCCTCTCCGTGGACACCAAAGGCTCTTTGCACATCCCACAGCCCTACCAGAGTGAGAGGCAGCRGTTAGATCTCCTGCAGAGCTGAGCCAGCCTATGGACTTGTGAGCTTTGCACCTTCAGGG
This sequence comes from Malurus melanocephalus, assembly GCF_030028575.1. NCBI lineage: Eukaryota > Metazoa > Chordata > Aves > Passeriformes > Maluridae > Malurus > Malurus melanocephalus. The sequence goes on from NW_026623335.1 coordinate 1,759,281, forward strand.
ACCAGGTCCCAGCCTCTCTGGCAGAGAGCTGGACCCTACAGGACAGATCCAGGGGCCCCATTCCTTAGGATTGCTGGGCAGTCGAACATAACATAACATAACATAACATAACATAACATAACATAACATAACATAACATAACATAACATAACATAACATAACATAACATATAACATAACATACATAACACAACACAACATAACATAACACAACACAATACAACATAACACAACATTAACATTAACATAACATAACATAACATACATAACATAGCATAGCATAGCATAACATAATGTAATACAACATAAAACGTAACACACTTGCAGCTGGGGCTTGTGAGGTTGAAAACCCTGGGTGCAATGATCCTCCCCCTCCCAGCCATGAGGAGGACTATCTGTTTGCCCACCCCAGCCTGCCCTGGGTGCCCACAGTGTGTGAGATGTCTGGGTCTGCTGGGTGCAGCCCTGCAGGGAGTGGCCAGGGGCCACTTCCCTCCCGAAGCCTCTGGCAGCTGGGACCGCAGGTGCTYGGGCTGCACAAGCAGAAACATGTGAGGGCACAGCCTGGAGAGCTTCRTTTTCAGCTGACTAACCTCTTTCCTTGGCAAGAAACAAGGTTTCCTTGTATTTTTTAAAAAAAGAGAGTGAGAGAGAGMGCGTGAGAGAGCAAACTATTTTCCTCCTCAGCATCTATTCTAAAGCCTGTAGAAGGCTCTAAAACCTGYCTGCATGTGTAATAGCCTGTTATGATGAGAGGATTTTTTTTTTTTTGTGGTGGAAACAAAGAGCTTGAGGCTTTTGATCAGGCGTTTGAGCAGCGGGATTTCACCTTTTCTGGAAGAAATGCATAGCAAGAATGTCCAGTCTACTTCTTCCTCCCTGCACCTCCCTGCTCATCTTTGGTCTCTGGGAAACACTTGAATGAGCAGTGCCAGCAACTCCCCCACTGTTTTGCCTACCTAGGCTGATCAGCGACGGCTTTTGTTTAAAATTTCAGAATTTAGGATCCCTTTTTTTTCTTCAGGAAATGAGAGGCATGTTGTAATTTGTATCCAAAAGAATCCTCAGTCCTCCAAGTCTTTTCTCCTAGGGTGAGAAAGAATGTCCTGATTTTTCACTCTCTCACTCAACCAAGTGCATAGAACAAATTTAACACTGCTTCTCAGAGAGTTAAATTGGATTTGTCCAAATGGACACTGTTACAGGCCTCCTTTATAGGTGAGATTAATTTTATTAAAATGTAATCCTCCCATGCTCACATTATCCCCTTCAGAYATTTTCTTTTAATCTCTTGCAAAGTAGCATTAAAACAGTTTCTGATATTCATTAAGAAGTATATTAACACACAGACACACCTTTTCAGACGACAACTGCTTCGAAAAAGCAAAACTATGATTTTCTTTACTTGAAGACCCTCTYCAAGACAATTAGATGGGAATGGGAAAGATGCGTTTGCCCCAGTCCCATCAACATGACAATTTGAGGAGCACARAGTAGTTCTTTGACCTCCCAACTGCTTTCCTTCTGGAACAGGGGTGCAGTTTATTTTCTGCTTCTCAGTCCTGGAAATCAACACGCGTTGCTCCGGTGCCTTGCTTTGAAGGAAGGTCTGCAGAGGCTTCTGTGATTTTCCATTTCACCCCCATGCAGCAMAAGGCCTATGCACCACTTAAATCCTCATCAAAATAGGGCTTAGGTAATACCCTTGGCAGGAGGGCAAGTTCCACCCACATTCCTCTGTGCTCATCTGGGCTGGAGAATCAGAACTGGAAAGCTGCATGTATGTGGGATTTTTTACCACTTAGAACTCAATACTTACTGTGCACCTATTTCAGCTTTCCTTCTGGCTCTGGTCTTTCTGCAAAACCAAAACCTACACCMGTGAAATCTGTTTATGTTATAAATTTAGAATTCCAAGTTTGATTTGAAAGAATAAAAATGAGAAATCCTTGCCATTCATTTATCYTTTTCTGAGAGTAAGCAGAGAGACTTTTCAATTGCATTATTCTCCCCAAAAGAGATTCTCAAGTTTCCCAAACCMTGTCAGTCAGTTATGAAACACACTYATGCTGTAGAAAGGTAAGTAAATCTCTTTTGACTGGCTTCCTGATTTTTAGTAAAGCCCTACAATCTATGATGTAGTATTTACTATTAATGGTAGCATATCAAAGTCCACCTGTAAGTGAGAAATRAAGGAGGATTAAATGTACATAGTGAAATAAAAGGCAAAGGCCTGCTAAAAGAAAATCAAAGTACAGAAGAATGCAAGTGCAAAGAGAAAAGCAGTGTGTTTGGAATTTTTTCATCTCTTTAGTAAAACAYAAAATCTTGGCAATAATATTAGACATTTTAACACGTATTAAACCCTGAAGAAAATAAGATACTTGATCTGGTTTTGCAAAAGTTGTATTGCCTAATGTTGTAGTACCTCTGATACTGATACAACTCTGATGTTTTGAGGAAAATGTAACATTTTTGTACAAAAAGAAAGGTAGCCAAAGGTATCTAGGAGATCTGAGGAAAATGTGAAAAAGCAGTCACTGGAAAGGGGAAATGTTAAATAAGAGAGTGTAGTAGCAGCTGTGTCTAAACACAGAGATAGACAAGCTCATGGCATGGGTCCCTTGTTCTCTTTTTTATCTTCTGCCACTGATAAAGGTAGATTTTCTAAACGCTTGTAATGTTGCATTATCAAAGCAATTAAATCATAGTAAGTTCTCACTTAGTAAAATTACTTTATACTTTGTAGYGGTTGCTTAAGAGATCAGTTCTAAAACTGGAAAGCTCTTCAGTCACTTTCCTCAATCTGTCATTTTGATGGGAGTGAATTCATAAAGGTCTCTGAAATTATCTATCCACCAGTATTTGCTTACTGAAGTTTTCAGCTATCCCATGTGAGCTCGGACTCAGGCCTTAACATGCTACAAGCAGTGTGATAGCAATTCTGGTCTTGGGTGGGTCCGTGCTAATGCTGGAAATTTATATCTGCTCCATCTTTCTTCCATGACAAATACCACATTTGTAAAACAAGGGTAGGAATCTCTCTGATAATCTTCTTGATTGAAACATAAAACTACTCCTATCTCTATTATCAGCTGTGGATCTATAGAAATCTGTTGAGCCCCTGCTCACTATTCTTCACCAAGCAGATCATCCAGACTGAAACTACTGCTGCACTGGATCAGCCATCCTGCTCTCCCTTGCATTATGTAACACAGATGCAGTCATGTTGCTGTTCAGCCTCCTTTAGACAAGGACCACAGCAATCTGGTAGGTGCATTACCTGATGGTATCTTGGCAGGATGCAGCTGAAATTCCCTAGTATGCCCRGCTCCTGGCATCTTTAGCCAAGAGTATCTTGGGTTGCCACAGCTACGCTCTCACCAGAATCTCAGCTAACTAATTTAAAATCAGCCGAAGAGATTCTCGCCTCTTTTGCTTCACCACTCCACATTCTAGAAATAATTGCATATCTATAATACAGCATAAAACATACTTTAGCTGCCTTCAGAATGTTCTCTCTGCTGTTACCCTGAATTCCCTGTGCACTGGTGTCATTAAAGCACGTTGTCACCGCAGACATCTTTCTCTGGCCCTGTATTGTGCCCTGGGGATGTAGTCACAACTCCACGCCCCTGGTCTGGCTACTGAAGGGCAAATATTTCCAGGTCAGATAGTATGGCAAAGGTCTTGCAGGTAGGCTTTGTCAAATCCTCCAGCAGAGTTTGAAAAGTTACAGTTTTAATTYGTCTACTTCCATCTTTCTGTTTAATGTTACTACACCTGTGCAAGCAGAAACAGAATGGGACTAGGCAGAACAACTACTTTTCAGAATTCTGGCACAAATTTAACTCGGTATTCCTTTGTATACTTATGCTCTRCCTTGTTTATGATGAATCAAGGATGCTAAATAGATTTCTTATAATGCATGCTAGTCCATGTCTTCAAAGCCTGCCAAAGAGGCTGCCTTTTTTTTCCAGCAGCTGCTACTGCTAAAAAACTGTTTCATCCTGAGATCAAAAATTCTACCTTACCTTATTGTCTGTTGTAAAGATTTACCAGCTGGTTTTGTCACCTGCTTGCACTAAAAAATTACTGTCATTATACAGAAAATGCATTTCTATTGTGATATATATGTTACAGATACACTTCTTTCCCAATTGTGAGATATATGTGTATATATAAGTATACACATATATATTAACATCTTTGCAACAAAATATGTATCTAAGYAATCCAATAACCTACAAGAAAATTCTCCTGTATCTTTCTTCACACTCTCACTGCAAAACCATTACCTCCCACAACAGCCAGCAGTAACAACATTCCTTTGTCTTGCACAGTTCCTTACACATAACACTTCAAGGAGAACTAACCCATCAGCTCGGCAGGGGGATGAACACACTATGGTGAGCTCTAAGCTCTGAACACTCAGACTCTGAAAAATTATTTACTTTGGATAAGTTCTAAAGTTACTGGAGGGAGAAGGGGAGGAAGAAAGTAAGGATTGATARATGGTTTAATTGCACATGGGTAGAAAATGTTACAAAACAGGGCTAAATACAAGACATGGGGAATGAAATATAAACCATTCAGTGAAAGTTGTAGGAGAGAGCTGAGAGAAGCTCCAACAGGCAGAGACATCAAGGTAAATGATAAGATGTTAAACATTATCATAAATGGAGAACTTGCACTGCAGGTTAATCTGCTGGTGTTTAACTCTCAGCTATTAAGAGGATAAGGGATGAACAGATAAGGCTTTAGAAATAAAAACTGAATTTTCACATCTCTGCTGGTGAGGACATCAATGATATTTCTGGGCTGCTGTTATGCCTTTAAAGGTAATCAAGCCATGGTATTAAAAGTAGTGATTTCCAGCAATCCTATTTATCAGCATAACTAAAATAAGTTGGAAAACAGGAACTCCCCAGAAGCAATGCTATTCACATTGCAATTGAAGTTACAAAAAAAAAGCATATTTAATAATTAGACCAAAATACAAAACCTTACAAAACACTGTTAAACAGAAATGAACTTTAAAACAAAATTAACATTTCAAAGAATATATTTTTCTTATTTTTAATGATTCTCCCAACCAGCTTTAGATATTGTTGTTACTGGCACTAAGCAAGAGATGCACTGCATCTGCAGGGAGAGAATGGTCCCAAACTATCTGGAGATGACTCTTTGTATCTGAATCTGTGCTTCCTGGTGCAGGATGATAATAATGTTTGGCCAGCTCTATGGGCTTGAAAGGCACTCTGGAGGCATAACCCAAGAATAAGTTATTGACATTTGTTCCCTCCCCCCGCTCCCTTCCCCTTCTACATGAAGTATATAACATTTACTCCAAGTCAAAGGGAGTCAGCCAAATGCTGTGGCTTTAGCTCCAGGGTATTATTGAAGGATATGAAGGATGAAGGTTTCATTCCATACCTCCCAGTCCCTTGACATGATGGTGAAGTGGATTCACCATGGCAATAGAACAAGCCTCCAGGAAGAGAGATGTGTTTCCTGTGGGAGCAGAGATTGGCTGGCTAAAGGCAGCTAAAGGGATTGGCCCTTAATAGCTGTGAGACAAAAATATGTCTTTCTCAGAGCTAGCCTATTGAGTTGTAGGACCAGGCAATAATCCTCATGGGACACATCAGGAAATACATGACTCTTCAGCAGTCTCAACTAAGAGTGTAGAAAACTGCCTTAGAGCAGGGGAMTGATATTTCACTGGAAGCTTAGGTGGAGGATTTGAAGAAAGGATTTGCACTGGGGCATCTGTTTTCCTTAGGCTGAGGTGCAATATTTAAGAACAGGGAGCAGGTAGCTCACTGAAATCTTTCAAGACTTGACTGCAACAAAAGGCAGTCCTGATCTGAAAAGATTAAGAGTTTCTCCTTTGAAGATCTATTTTCTCGGTGGTTCTAACTATTTTGGTTTTACTTTGGGGAAGTGGCAACTAAACTACTGTAAAGCTGTATCATCTCATTTGGCAAACAAAGAAACAGGTTCAGGGAAAGCCAAAAGTGGTTTGGTTGATTCATCCTTGACATCAGAATCTGACTGCAGACAAGAAAAGGAGTTTCTGAGGTAAGGGGCTAGCCTACAATGAGAATGATTTGGATTCAATTCTTCAAGCCTCGTTCACTGGTTTCAGTCATTCACCCTGTTCTCTCACAGCCTGTGAGTGACTTAAAGTGTTCAATTCCTCTATGTCTTCATTACTGATGGAGCATAGCAATGAGATTCTGCATAATTGCTCTAGATCTTCACTCCTAATGCACCATTTTGAGGCCATTGTGAAAATAAATGCTTCATCTATGTGGTGAGGTGATGACAGAAACCAATAAAACATGTAATGTAAATTCCGAGGGAAAAGATGCTTGATCAACATGAAACCACATAACCCTCTAAGTAACTTCACTTATGACTGGCCTGGTGCTGAATATACACTAGCTCACAAAAATAGGTTTGTAAAAAAATAATGCAATAGTTTCACTGGAATTTCTAAATTTAATTACTATTACATTGTGTCACAAATTCAAAGCCCTCTGTCAGATAACATAAKTGAGGGATCATTTCACTGCCATCAGATAAAGACATACTTGAAGTGTTTCTCAAGTTAAAATATTTTGCTTGTATTCCTGTTGAAATCTAAAGACTCCTGTCTTGACATTGCTATTCCTTCCTCTAACCCTGGAGCCTTCTCTTCTGCAGGSTGAACAACCCCAAAGTCTCAGTCCAGTTTCACAGGAGAGGTGCTCCAGCCCCCTGACCATCTCTGTGGCCCTGCTTTGGACTTGCTCCACCAGGTCCATGCTTTTCCTGTTCTTGGACCRCAGAGCTGGATGCAGCACTCCTGGTGGGAGAATCACTCCCCTCGCCCTGCTGGCCACACTGCTTTGGCTGCAGTCTACAATAGSATTGACTTTCTGGGCTGCAAATRCACATTGCTGGTTCATGTTGAGCTTCTTGTTAACCGACACCCCCAACATTAATTTCCARCAGCCAGTGTACTTGTAAAATAAAGAAATAAAGAAATAAAGACAACAAAGAAATTCAGTGTATTGCTACTAAAATAATCTTTCCTCTGGAATTCACAAACAGCTATGTTTCTTTTTAGCATTGTAGCTCTTCTGTACTCCATCTCCTGTTTACAGGCTAGAAAACACCTCTTTTGCAGTTCATTAGCTTTCCATTTTCAAGGAGGGAATATTTAGACCAGGTTTTTTGTCCTTCCAGTTTAAATGCTAGAAAAYACTCAGTATCAGCATACATTAACAAGCTTCACTGCTTAGATCAAGTCAGTTTAAAACCAATTTAACTGAGTGCAAACTACTACAGGGACACTTTATTTCAGTCAGGTATATGCCAGTTCCAAGTGGTTTAAAATAAACGGTAACAACAGGAGATTAAGCTAGCATTTACACAAATGTTGCATTACCTTAATTTACATTGGACTCACCTTCTTGGCAGGTTCTCCCTAAAACATTGCTTTTTTTCTCAGGGTAAGTCTGACAGTGTTAAGTAATAGAAGTATGTAATGTAATCAGTTGCCACCCCTCAATYGGAGGTTACTGTCTGTTTAGTTAAAAAGTGATAACTGGAGTGAAAGTCCTACCACAAACATAACATAGAGAAGATTAAATGAACACACAAATTGATGGGGACATGGCTTCTACCTGAAGGCTTCYACCTAGTCCTATTATATAAGAGCGAGGGAAAGAGTGAGGGAAAGAGCAAGGGAAAGAATTTTCTGTTTGAAGCTATTGATAGTTCATGGGCAATTACTGATAATAAACTACTCCATAAGCAGAGGAGCTAACAAAGCCGGCTTTCTTACGCAATTGTGTCCTATGTGCCCTTTAATAATTAAGGGCTACTGAGTTCTGACTCTCCTGAGTTCTCCCTCTACATCCCCCAGTTTCCCTAGCTTTCTCCTATATGAGGAGAAACAGTGCATGCGATGGCTGAGATGCAGCTCCRTATGTGTAGGTAGGTCAGATATGATGCATACACGACAGCTGCAGGATCAGGAGGACAAGCAGAACTTGTAACTGTTGGGATCACACTGTACCATTTCCCTGCAGAGGCAGTGAGGAGAGAGTGGGAGTGCCCATTTGGCCCTCTTTCTGCTTATTCGACAATTTTTGGGAAATTCTGGTAATGTAAAAACTACAAATGCTCTTAGTGTCCCTCTAATTTAGTTTAAAGTTGCTAGTTGAATAAAGAAAATAACTGTGAAACACATGTCAGCTGTAGGCAAAGGAATGCTTTGCACCAGTTTCACATATATGTTTAGGTGCTCCAAYCATTTTTTTGTATATATGGTTATCATGAATTTTTGCAGGTGGGCATGTTGAGGAATRGACACATGATGTTTCTTGCCAAACAGAGCTTAGCTGAGACAGGCTTGTGAGGATAAAATGTAGTTTCACTTYCAGTCTTGTACCCTAACCGCTGGATAATGTTGGTCTTTGGCATTCACTTCCATGGAGAGATCAGTGAGCTCACTTTCACCAGGGAGATGGAAAGAGTGGTCATAGTAGCTTGCTTGTATTTTTATTCTAGAAAGCAACTAAACATGACAAATGGGTTTCYAATTTCCAGTTGTCTTAGCTGCAGCAATAATGGAAGCACTGACCCAAGGATAAAATGTCAACAAAATTCCCAGTTACAGAGCAAGGCCCTTCTGGGAGACCAAACTTCACATCAATATTTCAATTTATTAGAAGCTGAAACCCYATTTTCTATCAAAATTTCAAAACATTTCTGTTCTTGGTTTAGAAATATTTGAAAAGGAGTTATTGTGCAGTTTTCTAAGCAATTCTAATTAAAAATCATGGAAAGACTTATCCAAAGGTTTCAAGTTTGTAAACTCAAATGAACTATTATGTTTCCAAAATGGTTTGGGAACTAAATTAAAAAATGTCTTTGTGTGAAAACTATTTGTTTACAAGTACTGATAAGAAGAGCTTGCAAAGGCAAAATTTTGACAAATCTTTCCATTATTCCATTAAGGGATCTAATGARCACTTGATGTAATGGATGTCACACAAGGAATTTCCTACTGTTGGCATTAATTCCATCAGCWATACCCAAGATCTTTGCTGCTTTCAATGTCATTGATTAGGGAGGAGGTTTTGCAGAGCTGGCTGTGGTCTGCAAAACCTCACCGGGATGAAGGATTATACTTTGAGATGGTTTTGATCATTTCTGGCAGAACTGCAGCTACTCCTTTGACTCATGACCTTTCACCATTGCTATTCAAGAGCACTTCAGCAAAACTTCTGGGAAAGAATGCACAATGCCCTGAGCCACAATGCCAGCAATACTCTGACAGCACCCAGCTCTGCGCCTCAAGGCTGGCTCCCTCCCAGCTGTTCTACTGTCTGCAGAAAATTAGAAGCCTGCTGAATGAAAGGCAGATGGTGTGATGGACAACCTCTGATCCCTATCGGTGAGTTACACAATGTAGGCTGGTAGATCTTTTCAGTACACGATAAAATGAATTGTGCTTTCACTGTCACCAAATTAATTCCTGGTCTTAGTGCTTGCAGACCCTTGGAACTGAAGATGGTTTGCTGGTCCTATCTAAAAAACAGGAAAGTAGTTATGCTGTTAGACTGATTCAACACCCTCTTGCTTAATTTTTGCATGAAAAAATTGTCAGCCAAAGGAAGAAGGCTCTGATAAGTACKGTGAAAAATATGCAGGCACTTATTTTCACAGTCTAACATTAGGTTAAAGATATATATATATACCTATATATACACAAAAATAGTAAAGGACATTGGAAAGTAACTTTGAAAATAAAGCCAAAATAAATTTCCTCAAAGTAAGAACACGGGAATTCATTAATCAGTAAACTAAATAAATAGTTTCTGAATTAAAAGAAACCTAGAACCACTGTCCATTAAATAAGTGGAATTGCAGGGCTACTACAATGTAGTTATTCTGAATAGAGCAATTAAAATMTATTCCTATATACAAAAAGTAGTTTACCTCCTCTTTATAATACTAGTCTTGGTGAAGTGAGGAACCCTTACCATCAAATCCACTGACTTATATTCATTGTCTGGAAAAGTACAATTGCATCTTTAATCTGTACTTTAGTATAATCTCTAGATGAGCCCAAGACTTTGCCTTTAATTTCTGGGGGGGGGGGGGAAAAAGTCTTTGCCTTGTATTTCCTCTGTGAGAATTTCTGGAAGATTCATCCTCCCAGTCTGCTCATTTTGACAATAAATAAAGTCCTGAATAATTAGATCTCATACTTGATGATACAATTGAATAAACTCAGGTATTTTTAATAAGGAATTGGGAGGCAAGGAGTTTTTTCTTTTCCACCAAAACTGCTTAATGGAATGCCTCTTGCCTCATGTTCAATTACCAGTGTCAGWGTTTCATACAACCTTGATGTATGACCCACCACAATCGGTGTACATTTCTGCAGACACTGCTCATAGTGAGTCAAGGTTGTAGCTACCAGGCTTGGCTGGTCCTGCACAGGGAGYAGAGGACACAGACTGTGTTTGTCCTCAGCAGGGAGAGCTTGTGTCATTTTTCAAAGCTGCAGGGGATGTGATGGCCCTGTTTACCTCATAGTTCACTATGTCAGATAGAGTGTGGCGGGTGAGAACCAGGACTCAGKTGGGAAGAATCTCTTCCAAACTTTTACTCAGGGTCTAGTGCTGAGATTCTCTGGTTTCTGAATGGAGTGTGTCTTCAGCTGCTGTTTCTCTTGTTGCCAAGAGGGTCAGAGAAGATAAATGAAGAGCATTCCAAGCCCTCATTCAGGCTATGGTTGCTAGGTGGCTCTGGTTCCCAAACTGGTATCTCCCTCGTTTCTGTGGCTCGCAGAAGGGACACTGAAGATGAATCACATGGCAAAGGGCTTTAGAGCTTCATTCAGGCTCTAGTGCTGTCTCTGTTCTGGTGCAAGACTCCTCAACAGTGGAGGAAAAGGAGAAAAGTGCACAGTGTGACAAAGTGTGTATTAAAGAAGAAATAAGGTTGCATTTCTTATACATGTTGGAGTTTTTCCATATGCAGAGACATGTTTGCATGTCATCAGCCTTCAAGACTTGGTCCCAAAATGTTGTTATTTGGATTAATGGTTRAAGAATCTATCATCAGTTCCTTTCCTGGACTAAAGAAGAAGGGAAWTAGCTTAGAAAGGAGTGCTTTAGAGGTGAAGAACATTCAGCTCTGCTACARCCAGCTGAAGAGGGGAGCAGGGGAGGAAGGCTGGGGCATGAGGAAGAAATCCTAATGAGAGGTGCCAGTGAGAGGAGCATGTTCTTTTTCCTTGTTCCTGGTATAAGATATCCAAGGTCACTGGAAAGTGTAGGACATGGCTGGGAAGCTTCCTGGTATTTCAAGACCTTATAATCAGTAGAGAACAGCTCATAGCTAAGAATCAGACTTCTGCCAGTTCCAAGGAGAGAAGTATTTCTTCATGTGTATGTATTTGGAAGTGCACTTACACACATGCACACACTCTGGCGTTACTCCTGGATTTTTTCATCACAGYTTCATTCTTTATTTTTGTTATTGTTGAAAACATTGCCACCTTTAATTGCCAGTTTTAAATGAAGACATGATGGCTGAGGTCTGTGGACTAGATATTATTCTGCTTCAATTATCAAATAAATAGTTTTYAGGGATAATATCAGGGGACTTGAATTTTCTTCAGCCACAGCCATAGTTTAAGCACCCCCTGTGTCTGTCTGGCACCTTGCACYGCACACTTATTTGTGTTAATACCACTTTTGATGGAGTGACATGATGCCACTTGGCAAAACCAAACAAAAAAAGAATTGAAGAAATATGAATGCTGTTTTAAATTGGAATAAACTTCAAATCCACCTTGCAAATCACCTCACAGATCCAGGAACAATTAGTGGCACAGCAAGAAGAGAACAAGGACTGCTCAGGATGGCTTCAATGGTCCAAAGAAACACTTGGCTGTGTTGAAGTAGATAAGTACACTCAAATTGTTTGACTTTGGCATCTTAGTTTACAAGCATTTATATGTCAATGATGGGCTCAAAAGAAGATGAATGAATAGCCTGGAAAGAGAATCCCCTGTTTTGGCAGTGGTAGTCGCTGTATAAGTTCAAGATGTACTACGAAACCTATTTTTAAGGGTTGGTAAAAGCCATTTTTCTGCCAGGGCAGGGATTATCTTTCTAATGCGTTTGCAAAGTACCTGACACAGGAAGGGTGGGGTCTTCCTCTGATACAAATGGCAAGAAGAATAGAGCACTTCAGGAAATCTCGTGCTCAGCAAGAGGAGCTTAATCTCATTAAAGGGACATGAGGATGATACACTATATAAGCTGATTAACATTTACGCAGAGAACACTACTACTTGTATGAGATTTTGAAAAAGGATGCCTATTTATAGTGTGAGGAAACTGAAAAAAATAGCTTCTGTTTAAAAAAAAAATAACCAACAAACCAAACCCTAACCAGACAATAAAAGGTATAAGAAAACCCATGTTTACACTCTTGCAGAAAAGTTCTCCAGTAATGCAAAACAGACCTTCCTCTTTGCCTTCACATACTGAATTTTTCTTTCTGGGTGTTACTCATAGATTGAGTAGTTTAATAGAATAGAAAACAAAGAGATAAACAGTCAAATTACTTCAGACATACTTAATTGAACCTTAATTTAATGCTTCTGAAAGGCACTGGATTAGCAACATCAGAAATTGAATTATTCATCCACAGAACAAGAACTTTCTGTGCAGTACTGATCTTTTCATCTAATCCTATGAACAGGCCTCCACAAAGAACAGCAGAAAATGTTTAGATGAGGAAGACAGTTTTTACTTCTCTGATATAACACCAGCTGGCACTTTTTATTTGGGCCTGGTAATATTTGCTGACTAGGATATGAACTGAAATGACTAGCATATTTCTTATTGGGTTCTAGAACATCCTCAGATCAACTGAAGTTCCTAAGGGTTCCTGTTGCTGAGTTAGGGTGGTTTTCAGCTGGTGACCTAAAATACCAAGGACCTAGTTCCCATTACTGACTCTCTCAGCAGGTCGCAAGCTACTGTTTTGCCAAATCAGCATTTGCTTCTGATACAAAAAACTATCCACAGCTGAGAGATCCCTGTAATTTTGGAGATGAGATCAGATATAATCTCACACAAATGTGTAATCTTATCATCAACCTGGCTTAGTTTTTAAGGGTATTTTTAAAGACTTTTTAATGGGTAGCGCTTCYTCTTAGGTTAGTTGTGCACTTCAAAAAGGGGGAGTTAGGGCATGGTCAGACAAGCTCTGTCAGATCTTTTGCTTTTGCAGGCTGAGAMATTACTGCCCCCAGCCCTCTGTTCAGGCTCTATCATCAAAGTTTCCATCCCTACACTAGGTTCTACAGGAAATTGCCTGAGACATGAAAATCCATTCCCTGTTRCTGACTTAGTAATGTGCATAATAACCTCCAGGAGAGATCTGGTGCAGCCTCAGCCAAATCTGCCATTGTGAAAACAGAGAAATGTGAGACTTTGTGCCTCAGCCTGGCCACTGTGTCCAGTGGGGCATCTGGAGAAAGCCAAATCAATTATGACACAGCAAAAGCCAGGGAGACTCTTGCCAGCGCGAGTGGAGGTCATGTCTCCATTGGCTTTTGTGTGACCACCCTTTTTGCCATAAAGATCTATACCTACAATCTACTTGTTTTTTGTTGGGTTTTTTTTTTTTTTCCTACAGGGTTTGCTGGTATAAAATAGCCTGTATTTCCCATCCTTTGGCTTTTTTTAACCAAGTGGAAGAGGTCCCTGTTGCTCTCACCCATAGCCTTTCTAACTGGTTGGTAAATGCAATTAATCTCTGACAATATCCTACTCTGACTAAACCAAATGGCCAGAGTTGATGCCACCCTTGCGACTGTGCTTCAAGGTCCCCATGAAAACATCAAGCAAGAAGGATCCTAGTTTATGGACAGGGATAATTTGCACATAAATGACTGGGCTTTTGTTTGTTACAAACTTTAAGCATAGCACAAGAATTAGGCAAGGTGGACAGGTAAAATACTCTGTTAGGAGTGAAAACTGTCACTTAGCCTATTGAAGCACACAGTTTAGATAGGTAATTAAATTGTTTACCTTAATCAGGAAAAGGCTTGTGAGGCTTTGAGAATGTCCTATTTTGTAGTCAAGATATAAAATGCTTCCTAATGAGAGTGAAGTTTATGAGGGGAAAAATATTTCCTCTGTGAAAGGATATTTGTGAGAGGAATTTCAATTGAGAGCAATACATTAACAACAAGATGTCTCAGCATCCCTTTCTGTAGTGGTTTACCATGTGTGAAGGTAATTCTAAATAAAAATACCTGAAAATTTAATAGGAATATATGATAAATTCACTGAAATATGTAAGTGAAACCTGAAACATACTTAGTGCTCATGCTTCAAGCTTGCCTGTTTTCAAATGTTCCATAGGGTTAAATTAACTGCTGTGGTTGGCTGTCAATGGCTGGCAGCAGGCACATTGCCCCATAGATCCAAATACGACATTTCAAATTGTTATTTAATCCACACAGAAAGGAGTGATTGTCACATMTTGATATATTTAGTATGGGGAGATTGATAAAGGTTCACTCTGCTGCTCTTAGAAATAGTAGAATATTACTGAATCGGGTGAGGCTCATGCAGGGTGTGCTATTGCTGCTGTAAATTAGAATTACAACCCATATGGCGACAAGTCCATGGTGGAATTGTCTCTCTAATCTCATGTAGTCTTTACAAAGCTGCCTTCCAGGAAAGGTATGAATATTATGAAATATTTCTGTTCCTTGCATTTAATGTATGAGTAAAGTACGTGCTAGTGCTCTCTGGGAGGTCCTAGAATCCATAAGGATATAAAATATATGTTGGCTTGTAGTTTTATTAGACTGCCCAGCACAAGTTGAATAACAATTTGTAAAATGGTAGCAATTTTTTTTCCCACGTTGGCATTTTATTATTTTTTTTAAAATTCCAGATTTAAAAAAAAAAAAAAAAAAAACAAAAAAAACAAAAACACAACAGATAAAAGTGAATCCAAATTAAACAATAACTTTTTTAAAAAAAAAAAAAAAAAGGAAAATTAATGTCATGACACTTTCCCCTCCTTCTTTTTGTAAGAATTTATACTCTATGCTATTGCACTTTCTGTCTCAGTCTGTACAAGTGCTTCTTGTCCTAGAATAATTTAGATCCTGTTGACCATTTTAATTTGAGGGTTTTTTTGCAAGGGGTGGGCATTTTGCAGATAYTAAGTTGCTACAAAGTTTATAAAARGATTTGACCAAGTAGAATAGACAGATCCTCGCAACAGAGAACTTAGAAATCCCTCCATAGCAGGAAAGGTGCAATGCAAACTCAAACCTTGGCAGACTAGACAGGATTCACATGCAAGATCAGTCTCAAGATTCAAATGCAAAGTAAATCTCATTTATATCTGCTGTTCACGGATCCACCTGTTGTTGATGACTCTTTGCTCTTCCTCTTCCCACTAAATATCTCCCTTTCTGTTGTGCCTCAAATCCAATGGTTCAGTAATACATCTGAGCAAACCTAATGATTCACTGCTACAGAAAGGGGAASTCCAACTCCTTCCTTGCTCCTCCTCTTGCACTCCGGTGCTTCTGCCATCCTGTCATGTCCCCTCCTGTGTGCTGCAAGTTAAGCTCACTGATCCTAGAAAAAATCATTTGCTTCTCTGGGTATTTTTCTGGGTTGCTGAGTGGAATTGGTTCAGTACGTGTCTTTTGTGTGCCAGGGCTCTCATAAGGGAGTGGTGAGCGTGTGTTAACAGCAGCAGGGTAGCAGCAGTGAATTGATAGATTGGCTCCATTTGATGGTGAATTTTATTGAAGACTACTCTGCTTCTTCCAGAGATTATCCATTCATGAGGTTTTGAATTTCTGTTAATTGATATTGTATCTTCAGTTAATTTTAGTTGGTTTTTCTAGGAATGTCTGTTTCAACATGAGACTTTTGCAGCTGATAAAAATGCAGGCCACAGATGATGTATAGAAAAACATAGGCTTTGTCTGAAAAAGAGAATACTGGAAACTGAGGAAGTGAAAAATCATGCCACAACCACTTACTACATGCTTTGACAGAAAGGGAAATCTAGTGCATGTAGCTACAGCAGAGAGGCAGCCAATGTCCCAGCTATCCACATCACTTGCCTGCTGGAAATACTTGCACCCAAAGATGTCAGAGGGGGAAGGCAGTACGGTTGCCATTTGTTACTCATGGCCATGACTCTGGCAGGCAATTAGCTCTGGGCCTGTCCTGAGAGTGTTATTGCCCTGGAGAGGCATCYGTTTAGATTCTCGAAACAATCCTATTGTGGACAAAAAGCTGGGAATACTGTTATTGGAAAGACATTTCTTAGAAATTGAAAAAAAAGAAAATAATGAGGATGGGAGACTTCCTGCAATTAAATGTGAAGCAAACACWATTGTAAAGGCATAATTAAAAAGCCCCAGAGTTCTAGCTAATATTTAAATCAGTTGCAAGAACTGAAAATGATAATGATTCTTCTACAGGAAAACTAAATATTTTCAGTATTGKTAAAAGTATTTCTATGCTAAACACTTCAGACACTGACGTATTAGACCCCCAGAAATTATGCTGTAAATTTAGTTAATGCTTGGCTTTGACCTGTGTAAAATAATGATGACAATCCTTTGCCATCTTGAACAAACTGGACTTCATGGAGTTGAGAGTTCATTACAGTTTTTAGCCTTTTTTAATGAGCCAGGTTTCCAGATCCCACATGTCTGCATGTATATGTGTCCATCTCTTCCTCTCAATGTACATCTCATATATGTTGATGGATTTCAAYCAAAGATACTTGAAGGGTGAACTCACTCTTAGAAATTAAGACCTCTTTAGGAACACAGGCAAATATAGAAAGCACTTGCAAAGTGCAAGTATAGAAAATTAGTTCAGCTGTACTACATCCCYATTCAGAATCCACACATCCAAGAGAAACAGGCTTACTTCATCCTTGAGTAATTARAGGTCACGCCTTTTCAGACAYCAGAAAATCCAACCACGATGCACAAATCATGGAAACAAAGCTTCTGCTTTGCACATAATGAGTCACTATACTACCTTAAAGGCACAAACCCATATATTTTGCTTTTCATGCAGCATCTTCTGCARTATTTGCATATACCTGTGTGCTGGGGGTTAACCCTGGTATGCAGCTACATCAGAGCCAGTGCAGTGCATCCAGAACACTCTGTTTTCAATTTGGTAATGATAATGACCGTTCCTGTCATAGCCATTTTTGTAGCTGAAGACTATGACTAAGTGAAGCAGCATTCAAGTCAGCCACAYCATGCAGCAGAGGAACCTATGAATGTGAGTGCCCTATGAAAACATAATTTATACAGAACAAAGAAGCCTTTACAGGCTACAAAGCATGATATGAAAATTGGAGCTGCATTGGCTGCCTTTGGATTCCTGCACTGCAAATTGTCTAAACCACACTTTGTAATTAAGCACCATTATCAAACCACTGTTAAAGAAGATACATTGAAGGTCAGAAGCAAACAAAGTGCAGCAGCATGAAGCTCCTGAAAGCTAAATTTCCCTGCTAAGGAACAGTGTGAATTGAGCTGCACTGCTATAACCAAAATTATTACTATATTCACACTTGCTAATTTAACTCTATTTTGGGTATCTCTGTGCTACACCATCATTTGTCACATTAACACTCTTGACAGAGTCCTGGTAAATACTTATAATAGGGTGGTACAGCCTGTTTCAGGTATCAGTTCAGTATCTTAACCTTTCTGGATATACTATGGATTAGAAAGGCTGGGAAAGAAAACTAGTAAAGACTTCTTATCTCCAGCAAATCAAGAACTGTTGTGGTGCTCTGGAAAGAAAGAGATGATTGCATTCATTTTAATCTATAAGGATCCTCTTTACACTGGGTTAAAATTTTCCTGCAGGAAGCTTATAAAAATTTCACATTGTGTAGAAGCACTGACTTCTTTTTTACATTTAAAATAAGTAGAATCAAATAAAAAAGGTCTTCTTTTTATTTGCTGTACACAACTAGTTTCAGTTTAATGCATTTAAAACKAACTTAAACTTTCAGTTTAATGCATTTAAAACTGCAGACTTACCAACACACATATGTTGATGTATACTATAAAGAGCATGTATTTAATTTAATACCTCAATTAAGTATTTGCATTTCCTCCATAACTTTTCATTTATAGAGCACTTATCGAGGAAAGTATTTCACTGTGGATAATCAAAGTAATTTAAAACACTTTGTTGTGGTGAAACCAACACAAAATGTATTTAACAGCAGTCAGAATTTAGAGAAGAGGACAGTATAACAGAGCCAGGTTTATAAATACAACAAGCTTCATGTTATGGAAACATTTCCTAGAACCTAAGGCTTGCCTGAAGCCCCAGCCTCTCCTGACATCTGACAGAGGGTTCACATCTCATTTCTGCCCCATAAGAAAATGTGGCTAATCCTCCTAGCCAAGTCTCTAGACAATTACCAATTTGCATCGATTTAGGTAATTCTAACAAATCTTTATTGACACAAAAGCAAAAATATCCCAGTGGTTAACATGGTAGCCACAGGCTGCCTCTGTGATCTTGAGCAGTCACTTAGAGGCAGAATTTTYAAAAGATGTAGTGAGCAGTCAGGAGATTTCCAGGGCCTATTTGTCATAGAGAACAATAGGAATTAGGCACCTGGTGCTTTCAAAAATCCTCTCTACTTGCTTTGGCTAAGTCTAAACTGCAGAGCAGTTGCACTTCAGGGTTCTATGTCTTATGTGCACAGATTTTCTTTCCATGGAAACCAAGGCAGAGGTGGGGAGAGGGGAATGCTCCACTCAGAGATTGCACTTGGATACAGCTGGCATACTGGGAAGCACTCTTGCAGCACTTGATGAAACTTCAAATATCTGCACAGTTTTAAGCTTCTACGCAAAGTGTCAAAGTATGTTAAAAATCAAACTCCTTATTGCTCTGGGACTTGTTTCCCCATCAGTAAGATGGAAACGATAATTCTTTCCTCACATGGCCATAATAAACAAAAATACATAAACAACTTTGCAGAACTCAGAAGCTGTACAAGCACCAACCAAGAAACATGTGACCCAGTCTATGCAGAGGCTGTGTTGCCATGACAGAAATTAAGGAAAGAGAAGTTAAGCTATTAGCCCTCCTATTAATGCAGCTTTGTGCAACACCTAAGTCCCCATTCATGGAGCAGTAACATTCCTCCCTGGGATCTGAGCAATAGGTAGAATCTCCCCATTCTAGTGGCACTAACAGGTTGCCTCTGACATCTTTTCCATCCCCAATGACTTTRTAAATTCTCACCAACAACTGCACACAAGCATTTGATTTACCTTGGATTTCCATTTTCCAAAAATAATGTCCAGCATACACCCAGCATGTACTATGGCTAAACTCCACATTTTCACTGAACTGTGGGAGTCATTTATAGTGATAAATGAGGAGGATTTTTGAGAATCCAGTCTCTATAGAAACTGGTGGTGGACTAGACCAAAGAGGTTTCTYAGAGGAAATGCCCTGCACTTCTGTCRTCATAGATGGTGCCAGAAAGAGCTYGAACTCCTTGTTGGCTGGGAGGACAGGATGCATTTGGCATATTTGGTGCTATCGATTTCTCTTCCATGAGTCAAAATGTAAASATTCACAATTGACAGTTCCATGTCCGTGGTTCCATGTGTTCACATTATTTACATTCCAAAAACACAAGGGAAGTTCCAGCACATACACACAAAATTGCATTGGGATGTTGTAAAGGTTGCTGACTCTCATGTCTAAATAAAATAAAAACTAAAAGTACAGGAAATCCTGAGTTAAGATTCTTTTACAAACTTTAGACATAATTTCCTTTTTCATACATAATACTTCCTTCAGTACTGGTGGAATCAATTTGTGGCTGGCTATTCTGGCATTGGGACAATGATGTGGCAGCAGAATACAGCAAATCTGTGCAGACCCATTTAATTTCCACTTATATGTGTTGCATTGCCATAAGACCAAAGCTTTTAAAAGTAAGTAGGGATTTTGAGTACTTAAAGTCGTGACATCTGAAGTGCTTTCATTTTTGGAGATTGCTGCCAGAAGGAAAACTGAAAATCGTTTCAAAAGATGGGAAAATCCTACATGGAGTAGGAATCCTGATAAGAGATGCACTCTCAGGTATTGTCAGTCATGGTCAAATTGCTTGCTGTTCAGAGATTTTAACAACTTTCAAATCCCTAATAATTCACTTTTCTCAAGGCACCTCATGAAATCCAAGTCTTACAATAAATATCAGTCTTTCCCTGAAGGGAACTCCTGCTGYGAAAGATAATAGTAAATTGCATTAGCACATTTCCTGTAGCCAAAAAGGTCTGCACTGCGGGTGTAATCWTTAAAAGCCCCTCACCTACTGAGGTGCTATCTGTTTGGGAGGCAGATGCCATACTTTAAGACCTGCCAGTGAATTGAGCTCTCTGCTGGGAAAGGAAGCAATAAATGTTTAGGTGCTGATAGCAACATTCCTCGCTATTTTAGAGCAGGAAGTTAACAAGGAACTTGTAGCTAGAACAGCAAGGAGTGTCCCAGTAGTCATTCTGGATTTGGTTGCTGCTTGGAACTCRCCCAGCATAGGAAGGACAGTGCTACAACATGTGAGAACCACCATCTTGTGTTTCTTCACTCTCACTTGCCAAATCCACCTCCCCCCAGCCCTAGCCTCCTTTAGCACTGCTCTGGCACCAAATAACCTGATTGCAGAGCTATAAAAGACACCCATTACTTCGGCATCTTGAGATGTCTTAAAACATATTTAACTGTATCTTCTAGTTAAATAGCACAAARTTTTCAAGGCTTTCCTTTCCTTAACTATTAAACCTCATTTATAGAATGGCAAAACCAAACCTGATTAATAACAGATAAAAATAAAAATTATATATAGACGGAAAGTGTTCTATTCATATATAGAGTAATAACTTCCTGGATGAATGGTCCATAGTGAAGTTATTTTAATTTCATTTTGCAGCTCAGATGATGCAGCACTGCAGCTGAAGGKGTGGAACAAGTTGTGTATCCCAGTCAGTCAGTGGCATGCACTCACTCTGGTTCCTGYGTATCATACCTAACAAAAACATAGCTGTGAGTCAGTTCAACTGGCTGATCCAGTGGAAAAGTAACTGAAAAAAAAAAGCAATAGCCCCTCACTGGATCAGAATGCTGCATCTGGTCCCTCTGAGGCCACATGGCTTAGATCTGGTAACAATSGCTGAGGGAGAAAAGGGCAAAGCAAGGCCATGTTTTCCACCAGCTGTCATCGAGTCCCCTGGCTATAGCATGAAAACTCACCCTCAGAACAMCTGGAGAGGATGGTGCAGTTGGCATCGTCCTCTCTGCACACAAGTGAAGGCAGGGGACCACAAGGCAAGCGGAACAGAGTGCCACCATGCCCTTACCTGTCAGCTGAAAGCAGGCTGTGCTCACTGCTGAGAGGAGCTGCTGTCAGGCTGGCAGGCCTTAATTAAGTCAGCAGCAGGAAACAGCTACAACAAGGCCTAAACACCTGAGGGATTTAAAAATAGGTACTGTCCCTTTACATTGTCGCCAGAAGCATATTTCAAATTAGGATGGAATTCAGAAAATCCATGTCAGGAGCCATCCTGTCCCATCCAGTTCTGGAGCTGAGCAACTACATTTTGCAGAAGCGCTGTAAAAAGCCTGTTGAGTGTAGCCCCATTCATCATAGACCTTTCCAGCAGTTTGGCCTGYATGTGATAAAGAAACCTGTACAGATGTCCACCCTTGAGAAAAAAATGAAGAAGCCATTTCACCTATGTCATCGCAGGTTGGCTGCTTGCCCTAGACAGTCATTACAGGCCACACCAAGAAATCTCAAGTGTCATTCTTTTCCCTTACTTTGCACATCTACATTAGATGAAATGGATTGTGCTCCACAAGGCACTTCTTCCTTTTGACAGTAAAGGGAACTTAGGGTGATTAGCTCATGTGCAGGTGCCAGTTTCTGACAGCAGAAGTTAAGTGAGATGCATCTCATCTGAGGAGCTGTCACCTTCCGTCCGGCTGTAGATGAACCATAACATGGTACTCTGATCCAAATATTCAGAAGTAAATGTAGTGTGACTCAGAATTACTTGGTTATTCTACCTCTGWCACCCCATTCCCTTAGAGGCTTTCCCTACCCAGTTAACCTCAAATCAATCTCAATGTGTCAAGACAAAGCTACAGAAAATTCATATTGCCATAACTCAGCACTTTAAAGGAAGACAAGGACTACATTTTCCCAATTTCAGCAACAAAATTTTGATAATAAAGCATCAGAGCAATTAATTTCAGTAACCTTTCTGCAACTGCCTTGCATATYGTTTTGTTCAATTTAGTTCCAGAAATTTAAAGAAGCTGAATGTGTATTGTTTTCCTATGCATTTTGGTGAATCTCTTCATTGGGGAAATGTTACCCCAGCATTTACATGGAATGGTCTCTCATTTAATTTAAATCTGCTCATTCCTGTTATAACTTCCTTTACAGCAGTAAATAATCTTCCCCTCTCTTGGTACTTGGATACTCCAAAGATTTTATGTCATTACTATACGATGMTTGATGCTCGGTGCTTCACGTGTATCTGTATGGATCCCTTTGCAAGACAAGCAAATATTCCTCAAAAGTACTACTTAGAAAAACCTCCCCAAAAAACCCCTAACTTACATCAATCCAGTTTAAAAAATAAATATGTTTTTAATTTGCAATCATAGATGCTTTGACCTGTGCGAAATTTATCAATAACTCTTGAAGCTTTTACAGTCAGTCTGGGTTTAGARTCCTGTCTTCCTACCAGTCACTGGTAGAGAAGAACAGCTGAGGTGCTGCTTCAGATTTGCCCTGTGCTGAGCCTGTAACACCCTTCTTCAATTTTTAAGTGTATACGATATGCACTCTGTCTTAAATTCTTTTTTAAAACAGTAAGAAAAAATACAGAAGTCAAACTCATCTGGTAAGTCAATGGAAACAGAAAAAAGCCCAAATACACAAGAGACTTGCTTCATCTTGACAAGAAGAAGCTGTGCATCAGCTGAGCACTCAATATCCAGAGTCTTAGACCATAATAAATGCAATGGAAAMAGCACTGGCAGTGGCTGGAGGCTCTGAGTCTGAGGTCTTTACATCTGACAGTATATTTGGTATTTGTCTTAAAGTCTCTGYTGCTGGATTAAATTCAGAATATAGTTTAGATAACATGAATCRACTTTACAGTTACAGAAAAGGACTTGAATACATTGCAAAATATCTCCAAAGCCCAGAAACCRGAAATCACCACTTTACCCCAACTGTCTTTCAATCTCACAAATTTTGCACCACTTTCCTCATTTTGTGAGACCCAATTTGAGATCTCCGAATGGGTGGAGTTATCCATATGGCAATAATGGAAGCTCTTTTAYAATAAATTAAATAATGTCCTTTTTAATGAATACAACACTTTCAAAGTAGCATCATTGCACCCTCTTACTACAATTCTGGTACTTGACATTGCAATGACAGCAAACCCATGAGTTTTTCTCTGATAACCATAAAAAGATTTTTTGCACCAAATTATAAGGAACATTATATTATAGATAGGCCTGGATGCACACATGTCTAGTGAGGTTGTCCAGCATTTCCCATTATGAGACTGTTTTCAGTTATTTGTAACTTTGCCAGGGTTTAATTATTTGCATTGAAATTTTCCACTCTGAGCATCTGCAAAAGGCTGAATTTGTTTTTTCTGAGACAAATAGCTCAGTYATTTCTGAGATCAAGACTAAGGGAAAATATGTTTGGGGTTTTTTTTTTCCTTTTTGGTAAAAAACACAACAGCATTTTGGTGATCCATTTTAGGTTACTACTACTTGTAGAGTGGCTTAAAAATGGGTGAAGGTTTGCCTTTGTGTCCAGGCTGTACTTCTCTCTGTCTCTTAATGGAATTTGTTAAATTTGGCTAAGCACTAATCTTTCGGGGAAAAAAAAAAAAAAAAAAAAAAAAAAAAAGCAGTTCACACATGCTCAGTACAGAAGTCTCAGGTGTCAGCAGTTGCATTTCTCAAAGATTCTGTAATTATAGAACATGTTCCAGACTGAGGCTGAGCAGGATTTTCCTTGCAACTACAGCTCTACGTCATCCTGGGCTGCGGTCCAACTTGGAGCGCAGAAGCTCTGTTTCTTCCACCTACTCCAAACAGGAAGTGAGAAGGAGGAAGCTGCACTATTTAAAAGCAGAGCTTGCAAAAAGCTGATCTGCCTGGAGATGAGAAGCAGACAGGAGCCAGAATACCAGAACACAGAAACAGAGTGAAAGAGGATGGAACTGAGACATTTCTAGTGATAGAGACAGTAAATTGCACAAGGAAATGGAGATGAAAAAAAGGTTGCTAAAACACTGGCAGCTGTGGGAATGACTGAAGGATTCGCCAGGCGAAACACTGGTGCTGGACAATCCACAGATAAATTTATGGTTGAGAAGRAAAAGGGGTCAGGAGAGACAGAATAGATTAAAAGTTAGAAGGGAAAGGAACCAAAATGTGCTGAGAAAGAAATGGAGCTGGAATGAGGACTGAGGTTAATGAGAAAATAAGACTGAGGTAATGACTGGTAAAGGGAGAAGAGGTTATGCTTTGAAGGAATAAATTCAAGCATCTATGTCCTGTGGATGAGTAGTCAATCTGGACTTCGTGGTGGAGCCCAAGAACTTTGACTTCAATAATTCAGTCGTTGCTCAAAATGAGGTTAGATACTGTCCATTAAAATAGGTAGGGGTTTTTTTTTTTTGTTTTGTTTTGGTTTGGTTTTTTGGCACCCAGATACTACAGAAAATATTCCTAGTTATTCTGTTTAAATGTCAGGAGACTATGTAGGGCATCTACATTTTCCTAACCCATTGATAAAATCTGCACATTTAAGTATGACAGCTGGAAAATGCGGGAGAATTTCTTTTCTAACATGAAAAAAAGAAGAGAAACTTATCTACACATGAAAGAGCAACAACATTTTTAAGACTCCAARCCAAGTGTTTGCAATTTAGGAAATGGAAAAAGTAAAGCTATACAGTCATGGAGACTGCATGTTTGCTCTTTTGTGTTTAGGTGGACAGAGTGCACTATCACTTATCCGTTTAATCTATTTTACCGTGGCACTGTACACCTTCTTCTTCAAAATCCCTGTGTGGTTCTTAGCAAGCCCTCTACACCAAAAGCTTTTCATATGTGGTGCCTCTTTTTCTGGGTGCCTCACTCTCCTGGGTTACAATGATCTGGCTTACAGAAGAATTGCATACTTGAGGAGTCAACAGGGATTACAACTCAAACAAATAAATTGCTGTGTTACAGTSCATGATTATACACCTTGAAGAAAACACCCTAAACTGCAGAACGCTTTTAACCTCACCTCTGCAGAAATTAGGAGTAACAATGTCACTTTAAGTCCTAGAAGTGTACCGTGAAATTATATGTACTCATATTTGTGAGGTGCTCAGAGAGTGCAATGACAAGAACTACTGGAAAATCAGGAGGACATTAATCATTCTGTTGTTGTATAGGATTTTAATACCGTGAAATAAACAAGGCAAAGAGACTCATACTGAACAAGGACAAGAAAGCAAAAAAAATCAGATATATTTTTAAAAGTACCTGCCACCCCTGAGTGCTGACTGATCCTTGTATCTTGAAAACAGAAGACCTATTTGAATCTGTAACTAAAGAGAGATGAGCAAAGTTTGCATACAACCTGACTTCTGGCATTTCCTACATTTTGATTGCTTGCTTTTGCAGCTTTAATATCATTCTTAAAGTCTGTAATTCAATAAGTCTTGTACAAACATACATATCCTAAGGAATTCTGCMTATTATAATCTCCAGTATCACCAAAACCCTAAGATGGCATTATAATTTTTGTTTACAAAGCTGTTTGAAAACAAACATAATTTTTTCTTCAAGGCTATATGTAGTTAAAATGCTACAAAACCTTTCTCTCCCCTCCTTTCTGTTTCCACCTCTCTCCTTCATTTTTTACAAATGCCTTCTTTCTTCAAAAACTGCAGGACTAGCTCTGGCTCAAACAGCTGCAGAAACAGCTTGGCTTCAGACATTTACCACAGCAGATTTGCTTAATCAAACAACCATCAGAGCAGCTTTGTTCCAAGCAGTTGCCAAAAGCCTGTCATGCTAYAACTTCAAAAAGCTGCTCCAGCAGCTTTGCTGCTCACCAGAGATGCTCATCATGCATGGAGGTGACATCATACATTTCTAAGTAGGAAATCCAGTGACATTAATGTTTAGTATATTTCTGTGGCACACTTTTATCCATCTAATTCAGGTATTTGCAGTAATGAATGCATTACTTTAGAGCCCATGGCCATTTTATCTAGTTTATATCTTTTACAAAAAAAGTGTTATTTTATTCTAGATCGTTTCCATAGTCGGCATCTACCCAAACATGAATTATTTCAGAATTTGAAGAAAACTSTTCCAACAGCTTTAAAAAGGCAATTGAAGCCACAAGCCCATCAGAATCAAAGACTAGGAAACTTGCTGTATGGTCATTCGATTCTGGCCATCACTGACAACTGCCACGATTTTTGTGGTCTYGATAGATCTTTTTGTTTCACCTGTATTAAAAGCCTTCAGTGAGAGCAGCTGTACTATTTCCTGAGGCAAACCTACTCCAGAGAGTCAGAACACTTACCTTCAGCAAGTTTTTCCCAACAACTAACTCAATATTTTCTTCCTGCAGTTTAAATCCACTCATTGTCATGCAAGAGATCTTTTCTCCATGGACAGGTAGAACAATGAACACTTCTCTCATAAACACTTTTCTCTAGAAGTCTTCTCTTGTAGGGGACCCAACAACAGTCTAGGTCCATGGAATGTGTTGTTTTTGCCTTGCCATTATTGTCTCTGCTATTCTCTGCATTGCCTTGAATGGTCCACTCCTTTCCTGAAGAGTGATGCTCTGAGCTGGACAGTGTAGTCCATCTGTGAGAAGAGTGGAAGGATTACCCTCTGTGATTTGTAGGCTGTGGTCTTGGTACAAGTATTCTGCACATAGTTAGAGCCAGAGAGGATAAGCATTGTATCCTAAATGTCACAGGCACTGAGATCTCACTTGGGAACACTCAGCAAGTATGCAGGAATATATCAAGTCCACTAATAAGATAAAATTTTTAACATCCAAAAAGCTCTGGTAAATACAAATATTTGTAGCTTTGAAAAAATKCACACACCAATTTCTCTGAAAGGCGTAACTACCTGAGAAATGAAGCACTGATCCATTCTTGTGAAGCTACACGTGTTGGAAGTTTAGAAATAACAAACCAATAGCAGTTAAATCTTCAGGTTTAATTCAAACAGATGTGTGTTAACTTTGTTAAAACTTACTGGGGTTAAGAAAGCCCCTRTCATGATTGACAGGACTCTGTGTTATGTGGCAGACTGTGATTGGGCAGACAGAGCCCRTGGGCACCGCCCAACCAGAGMTGTGATTGGATAAGAAGCCTTGTGAGCACTGGCCCCATGGAGAAACAGCCAATGGGTGTTTAGCCCGGGAAGTTTAGGGTATGAAAGAACACAGCTTTTGAAAATTAATGGAGAAGTGAGATTTCTTCGAGCCAACCAACAAGAAGTTTATGTTCTCTGTTCCCCATTGTCACAAATGGCCATGCCCATATTGGGACATATCAGGCAGGAAAGTCAAAGGATACATACACCACGAAAACTCTCATTATTTCTCCTTTCTCTGTCATGATTTTTGCAGATTATATATATTAGATGTCTTATCTTTCATGGCAGGTATCATATTTGGGCATGTCTGTCATGCTGGGCTTTTTCTGTTGTGCATCTTTCCTCTAGATTGTCTTTATCAAGTAGTCTTAGCTGTTTCTACTCATGCTTTGAGGATAGAATAGCATGCAGTATTACTGTTTACTTGTTATATCCATTGGAAGATGCAATTTTATGTTTAGAAGACTGGTAAACTATCCCTTGAAAGCTGTGGAGCATTTTCTAATGGCCATTCAATTAGAGCAAGTTGCCAAATTTCTTTTGGTAGCACCACTTCTTGAGTGCAAAATACCATCCAGAAATGGATAGCACTTCTGTTCATTCCAAACTTTCCTTCTGCTTATTCCTTTCTTTCATTATTGCTCCTTCCTTCATTTTGAATAGAGTCTTGGCAGAAAATTCTCTTYGAGAGTCTTATTTTCACTTAATGTATGGATGACCACATTCCAATGTGTTTTTCATGTCACTTGGGAACTTTAATCACTTTGGAATGAGAGATGATAGAATCATAATATTCCTCACTTTTTGCTGAGTATTTGTAGCATTCTRAAATATAGCATGAATTACTGTGCTCTTTATACAAGTAGTATAAGAAAAAACAGTCAGTCATGTTGATGGTGGAAAATATTAAAACTACAAGCCATTATTAAAAATTATGTATTACAATAGTGATCAGGATCCTATTGTGCAAGAATTGTGCAAACACACAGTAAAATGCCAACCTTATTCTGAAGAATAACAGCATAGCTGGTTACACTCTTTTTTCTTCTTTCTGTCATCATTTYGATTTCTAACAGAGGAGGAAGTCACAGCATGAAAGCAAGTTAACTTGCAGATCAGAGAAGTGTGCAAGAGGCAGAGTTTGAGTCCTGAACCACTGAGTCAAGTCCAGTTCTTTAACTGCAATTCACCTGCACAATGTACAGCATCAATGAGAAAAGATTTAAAAACCTCAGACCTTCCATTTTAATAATTCTTTAAATGCCCTATTAAAGATCATCCCCAAATTAATACAAAGACTAAAGGGCAAAGACAGAGTAAGAGTACAATAGAATATATTCCAATTATACTAAAGTCCTACGAGTCTGTCCAGGCCTGGGAAAAGTYGTATCTCAGAACAATGAGTTATACACCAAGTGTAAGATCCATGGATAAATTAATCTTTCTATGGGATTAAATCTGCTGGAATCACCATGACTGTGTGTCTGGTAACCTTCGTATCAGCTGTGCTGATTAATTTGAACAGAAATAAATCAAATGGAGTTTAACTGAGAAATAATTATGGAAATTGGATTGTATGGCAAAAGAATAGG
This sequence comes from Malurus melanocephalus, assembly GCF_030028575.1. NCBI lineage: Eukaryota > Metazoa > Chordata > Aves > Passeriformes > Maluridae > Malurus > Malurus melanocephalus. The sequence continues at coordinate 1,788,459 of NW_026623335.1, forward strand.
ATCTGAAACTTGATAAAGCATATTAGAGTCCAGCTGCTCCAGAACAGTTAGTGGCTAGGAGTCTGCCCAATCTGTAATTCATGGTCCATGGGCTCTAACCCATGTTTTTAGCCAAAGTCACTGTTTTGATCTTCTGCAGTTTTTCCACACTGATTCCCAGAAGATGCATTCATTGCCAAAATATCACATCTGTGGAGTTCAGCCAGTTAAAGAGCTGTGTCAAGTTGTCATCTGAGAGTACTGACAAATGATGGTCATCCTCCATGTAAAGTGCCTTCTTTTGACAAGCTGCCTTTCATCTGTCTTTTGGTCCCTAAGAATTTGAAAATTACTGTTTATACTCAGGTAAAAATGTTTTCAGATTTTTTCTTGAGAAAAAGTCAAGTCTGGTGCCTTTTCCTACAGGATTGTTCTTCCCTTTAAGGAGATAGTGTCTGATTTCAAAATCCCAGCAATCCCAGCAAAAGAAACAGGTAATCCAAAGATCTGTCCCTTTTTTTTTTGAGTCCACTCATGTTGGCTCCAGCCCTCTGAGGCAGCCACCCCTGTTGGGGTTGGAAAGGGCCAGCAGCAGGTCYCTGACGGGCATGCTAATCGCACAGCTGACCCACACATGCTTGGAGCAATCCAGGATGTCTGTAAACTGGATGCAGGTCTCAAAGGATCACCAGCTGGGACTACCGGAGACCAGTAAGAACTCAACAGAGGGGAAGGCAATGGGAGTGTGTCTGCCTCACAAGCAAACACCTCTCTTGGCAAAATTACTGTCTTACTGAGAAGATCCTGTGGATTTKCAGGCACTGAGGGACAGAAGCAAGAAAACTAACCTAAGTAAATGGCCCAAAGGTTCTCTTCCCTCTCAGTTTTATTTTCGCTATTTAACATTGCCTTATCTGTATGCATATGACCCTATTATCTCCTCTATGGTTTTTTCTTTAAGGAGATATTATGAGCTAGATCCCTGAGGAATAGGCAGCCTCACATTGCATGTTTTAGAATCTGAATTTCAAATATACCAGCCCTGAGTTAGATGCCTATGATTCTCAAGGATCCAGAGCACTCTGAGCAGAAAGCCAACAGGTCAACAAAAAGTATTAAGAGTATAGAGACCAATACTTAATTTCAGGCTACACTAAGAAACTTTGTTCTCTTGGTGTTTACTAACTACCTTGAATGCATGGTTGAGCTCACACTTTTCAAAGAGGGGCCTAGCCAGTATCTCAGTTTTATCCAATAGCTTGGTGGTTAGTTTGAGGACAGATAGAGCCATAATTCCTCTTGTTGAAGCTGCTTTACTTCACTGAGAATAGTTAAATATTCATTAGGCAGAAGAGAGAGCAATACTTTATTGCCTAATATTTGAGGCACTCAGCTACAAGAAAAGAGGCCTCAGTGCCTGCGTCGATGAAATTTTAAGTATCCCATATTAAGTAATCATGAGGGCAGGGACTGGGATTCAGTCCTCTCTTTACTTAGGTGAGAGAGCCAACCACTGAGTAGTATTATAACACTAGTTTTTGTATTCCTTTGGTTTCTTCTTTGCACTTTCTCTGTTCCAGAAAATATTTTGCTACACTGYGCACACTGGAAAAGTATAGAAAGAATGGATGTTGAATGCCTTTGCTCTGGAAAGCAGACTACACCCAAAGCTAAAATGAACTTGGAAGGTGGGAAATACCTATTAAGACAGAGGCAAGAACAAAAGAGGTAGTGCCTTCCATGTCTCAGTTGAACTCTTTAGCTGATAAATAAAAAGACAGGAAGAATGGTGGGAGATTCCTGGCCATGTTTCCTTCTTGGCMCACTCCAATATGTCTGTACTTAAAGTGTTTTCTGGATTGGATTTTGGATGCAAGTTAAGGGATGGAGTATCTTCCGTGAGAAACACAGTGCTCAGACATCAACTCTCCCTGTTTCTTTGATTTAGCCACTTAGCAAATATTGTCTGCTAAAACTTGTGGACTTAGAAATTTTATATGCCCCCAGGCAAAGAAGCATCCGAGAGAGGACTTTGAGTGCCTATATTTGGGATTCAAACATCTAAATATTCCTGGAGATTCACTATATATACAGTATTTGATCATAAATGTCTGGTAGGTACAATTTTGCTTGCTTGACTTCAGTATAATTTGCTTTGCTTGACTTCAATATATTTTATCTTTTAAAGCCATCTATTTTTTGTCAGATCATTTCTGGGAGCCAGAGACTGAATAGCTGTTTTGAATTCAGTGACTAGGTAAAAAAATAGCTTGAGGAAAATGATAGGTTGTTCTGCWTAGTACTTGGAGTGTTGACTTAGTAATATGATTTCACTTGTTATTATTTTGACATTCCTTGCTAAGCTTCAGTAGCATGTGTATATCATCTTTTCTAATGGTCCCCCAGCCTAAGAATTTTGAGTTGCTGTGATACTATATTTCAAAAAAGAAGGGACATTTTCAACTTGAACAGAGTGATTGTACAAGGTTGGAAGTGCTATAGAAAATCAGTGTATTTCTTATTTCATCAGCGCTATTCTCACTGGGCTTTGGAAAAATGGATGCTTTATTTTAAGGATGAGCTAGCACACATCTAGCGAGTCCATACCCTAACCCTGTTTTGATTAGAAATAGATTTGGACAGTGCGTTGGACTATCATTCAACTGTCCTTGGGTTTGCACCAATCAGCTCAGCTCTTGTACAAAGAACCCATCATCCAAGTGAGAAAATAGGGCATCAGGGAAATTCATAGATACAAAATGAGCTGAAATAACTGCTTTTATGTGAATACAAGGATCTGCCTACATGGTTAAGTGGAACCAAAATAACAAAATGGCTCACATATTATACTCACAGTTATGGTAGCTCAGATCTTCATGAGTGCTACAATTTTAGAACAGCAGTGCTCAATTGTGAAATAACATAGATGTTTAAAGTGCATTTTTTAGAAAGGAGGCAATCTTTTTCTAAATAAAAGCACTCACAGACAGTCAAAGTCCAGCATTTAAACAAGGCCAAATTAATTTCTCATATATTTGGCATTAGCTGTTGATAGGAAGTTTAACAGACACATTGAGTACAGTAATCAAAAAAGGCTGCTCCTGAAAGCTCTCCAGGAGTCCTCTGCTTTTGGACTGAAATGTCTATACTGTAAGGTCTAAAGTGTTCCTCTAACTGGAATGTTTGAAAAGTGAAATGGACCTACCCAGATAACAATAAAATATTACTGATAGCAAAGTGGAAAGATGCAAGCAGGTCTTTAATAGCAGAATATGATCTGTTGATGGGTGAGCCGAAAACCCCAAAATATTTGAGCTATTTTCCATTTGGTGATGAAATWGAAGCTTTACAAATATCTGTATTTTAAAACCACTTTATTTCTGTTTGCTGTGTACCTAGAGATTTCAAACAAATCTCTTTTGGTTTTGAAAAATTTCTTGGGTGGCTGAGATGAGTGGGTGTTGACTTTGGCCATTAATCATAGGGTTCAATTTTTAACCAGAGCGTCTTTTCATACAAATATTTGAGCTGAATAAGCATGTGAAGCAAAAGGAATTTGAAGCTGACTAAAATTATTTCCTCTTTCAATTAAGTACATTTCTCTTGCCTGGTTGCTCATACTACAAATGAATCACATTTTTTTTTAGGGCAATTGAGATCAGACTTTCCCCTTTAAATGTACAAAAAATAAATGTCTCAAATATTCTCCTGTAAAATGTCGCTTTTTTGGGGGTAAGGAAACYCTCATCCAATATGTGCCACAGAGCAACAATAGAGAGACACAGCTAGGTTCACTAACCTCGGCAAACACTATCTTGCCTGAGCCTGCACCTGCAGCCATATCAAGTTACTCTCAGGAAAATTCCTGCTTAACTTTAAGAATGTGCATATTTTTCACTGCTGCAGAGCCTAAGTGTATGCTAATGAGCTTCTTTGCACRGAGATGATTTCCTGAAATGGGACCAAAGTCTGTTATCAGGTGTTACAAGTTCCACAAGTTCAGCTCCACACAACCTTGAAAATGTTGCAAGAGGCACTTGTGACAATCTCCAGGCTGCACCTTCTTTAATTAATCAAACAGACCCGATAGCCCAGAAAAGTGAGGAAACTCTGCAGTTGGAGGAGCTACCTTCAGGGGGTGAGGGGAAGAGGCTGAATGCTTCAGATAATTCAAGGTATGACATCAACTGTTGTAAAAATGGTGTGCGTGGTTAACCCAGTATTATTTGTCAAATGCCAGCTTAGTCGAGTACAAGCATTACTGCATACTCAAGGCTCAACCAATAATTTGCAACATGCCYTTGGCCTTAGATGCATTTGTGTCATCTTCTATAATAAGTGGGGCAGTCCTACTTAGAGAAATGAATGATTGGGAACCAAGTTCTTTTGTAGCAAATTGTGTTAGGAATATCTCCAAGGAAACAATGGGTTTGGTTCCTATTTGCACAGCATAACTTAGAGCTGTTTGGTGACTGATAATGGTTATCATGACTATCAGCTGTAGAGAGGGATTGGGACATCCTTCCTGCTCCATTTAACAGCTCAAGAGAATACAATGCTCCTGGGCTTTGCTGCCAGCCACAGGGAGAACCACGGACACTGGGTTCACTACTTTATAAAGAATTATATTCACATTCCTGCTGGAAAACTTTATAAAGAATTATATTCACATACCTGCTGGAAGTCCTGCTTGCTGAAAAGTCAGAGTGCCCATATGCAGTTTAGTGTAATGAATAAATAAAGACTCTCTGCAATAATCTGCRGGCTCTACCTGGAGACATGGAGAGGAATAAGCCCTTGGTACTACTCTCCCTTTCCTATCWAATGGTGCAACACTATAGAGGCACCTTCGTGGACTGTGCAAGGAAAGGTGCAGCTTGCTCATGTATGACGGAGYTGTGTCACCAAGTTAGGACTTCACTTGACAAAAATATTTTATCATGGACAAAATGCCTACACAGACCCTGATATATAAGGGAGCATGTGGAAATATCACTGAACTTGAATGGGTTCTTCTATGTCAAGCATATTCTTTTTGAATTGTGTTTATTTTCACCTATGAATATTTACCTTGGTGCATTTTAAAACTATGCATAGACAAGCTTCAAACACAACACCAACATACTAATAAGCTAAGTTTGGATTCAGCTTTTTTTTAAGCTATTGGTATTTGCTAGCTTAAAATTTTCTCCTTTYTTAGAAGATGTTGAGGGAACTCTTTACACTGCCATGCTAATTTCCATTTTGCAGAAGTGAAAGTTGTGGTTTATAGTAATACTTGGGCACTTTCAATTAGATTTTCAGATATAACTAAGCCTAGGGGTAAACTTGGGAAGAGGGATGTTTAAAAGTCCTTCTCACCCCAGGATTGCAATACTTTGTGATAATTCAGGTTTTTAAAAACTGAAAAAACCCAACAAAACAGACTTAAATGTATCTAATATACTAGAGAACTGAGTAGYGTTAAGTGCTGAGAGATTTAAGTACAAAAGCGATTGGAGACTGCAGGCCCCAAGCCAGTGGAAGCTGAAAAGCTTTGCAGATGTGATGTGGTCACTCTCTGTTGACGTTGGTGGTCATGCTGTTATCACAGCATTGCTCCCACAGCTGTCATTGGAGCCRTGTTGGCAAAGCCTCTGCTGGGAGACATCTGCCTTGCTCTTCTAACTGGAGTTGAAATGCCATGATGACAGCTGCATGGAAAGTGAAGAAAAAGGGAAGACAATAGAAATCTGAAAGAAATACTGAAGATATAAATGGAAGCAACTATGCTAACTACTGTCAAGATTCAGACCAGAATTCCAGAGGAGTTAGAAAATGCAGCTACAGAGATGCCATTTTTAATTTCAGTACAGTGCTGTAAACCTGGCATTAAGTTAAGTGACTCTGTATTTACACCAAAATAATCAGAATCTGCCTTGCATCCCTAAAGCARAGCAATTCACCTTCCCAGTCTATTTATGCTGCCATTGCTCTTCACAGCAGCATGCCATGGTCACACAATGTACACATGACATTTCATGTAAATGCTACAGAAGAAGTTGACCACTGAACATAGCTTGTAAGCAACTTCTGTAAATGAGGGGAGAGGACAGGTTGCTTCCAGTGTACTTTGATTTCAGTGTACTATTTTTCATTGAAAGGAAAACAATGATGCATCMATTTTTATCTCTAAGAAACATCCGCTGTTCTGGCAGTCAAAAAAAACCTACTACAACATACAAAAATAGTATTTTTGTTGAGAGCAGCAGGTCTATTTTTTTCCCATTGTTCCATATGTTAAGCCTTACTTATATGTAACTTAGTCCCCGTGGAAAAGATGTTTTAACAGGTATATATTTGCTGTAAAGACTTGGAACATAAGAAATACTTTAAGAGCACATACACAAGCTAGACGAACTCAGAGAAATRCCAACCATTCTTTTAGACTGCTAAAATCATGAACAGACTGAGGTATTGTTCAAATATGACAACTGRCAACACCTCACATAGCAAATTGAACAACACCCTGCACACACACAATTTTCAGGTGCCAAAGATGAAGCTGCAGCCCAGAGTTTGTCTCTCTGCTGCAACTGAATCCAGGCTTGATGCAACAAAAGTCCACCTCTCTCCACTGCCCTTACAGCTCAGCTATCAAGGAATCTGTAYACAAGGGCATCCTTGTCCCTGTGCTTGCTACAGACTGGATGGTGCTGGAAAAGTGGACTTTTGAGGGACATGCAACTTGAATTTGCATTATTTAGAACAGATGGAGGATAAGAACAGCCTGCTGTGCATGCGACATTACCTTACCTAACAGTAWGTGGCAACATGCCAAATGTGTGGGTGTCCTGGCCCTCAAATATAGGAGGAGAATGATTGCTGCCTTTACAGGCATAATACCTTGCTATATTTTCATATAAGGAAGGCATTTGGTTTACTTCCTTTTTTGGGACTGGGGCTTGGGAATATGCTTAATGGTACATRTGCCATGAGATATAACAGTCAAACTCATCCACAAATTTTTTTTTTTTTTTTCTAGGGTGCCATAGTAGCTGTGGCTGAGTACTTGCAAAAAGCAAACTATTTAATCACAAAGTGGACATATGTGAAAGTATGCAAAAACATGAGAGACAATGAGAGAATTTGCACAGACTTGCTTCTGAGTTAAAAAAAATAGTTTCCTGCAACAAACTAACAATTAATAAATACAATAGAGAAAGAAAAATTARAAACTGTGATAAGGATAATCTCAATACCAAATTATGCAATATTCAGTTCTTATGGTTATCCCATTTTGTAGGCAAATATCTGTTAATGGTTCTTTTTTTCTGTTTCTGAGTATCCACATCTTCCTACTGAGATCTGGCTTGGATTATTTCCAGAAACTCCTTAACAGTTTCTGTTCCCGAAACACAGTGGTTTTGTTGTGGTGTTGTTCCCCTGTTTTTTGAGGATACAGAGGGCCATGCYTGTGTTTTCTGGCCCAGTTTCTCTCCTCACATCCAGGAGTTTGCTCTGAAGAGCCAAAGTGAGGCAATAGAAGAACAGGATCCTGTTCCCTAGACATGAAAGTTCTTGCTGTTCTCTGGCTGCTCTTGACAGAGAGTCCTAGTTGTGTCAAAAAATGTAACAATGAAGATGCTGTTATTTTCTCGGGATGATGCTTTGGTGCCTTAAACGTGCATTATTATTTGTGAGCAACTTCTCACAATAATTCCATATTCACCTATGTGATTCCAGAGACAGAGCCCCTGGGCTTCCGGTCAAGCCTTCACAAACATGCTCGTGTTCACTTACAATTTGTTCATCGCCAGGGAACAGAAACAACAACAGCRATATTAAACAAAAAGAAAAGCAGAAGTCCTCAGCAAAGGTAAGAAGTCTTGACAGTACTAAYAGAGAAATGGAAAACTGATACAAGGAATAAGATAGCAAAGGAGTAAGATACACCACATATACTACAGCAATGACTAAGCATGACAGAATCACTCAAGACCCTTGAACACTGTACCAGRGGTGTTACTGAACTCCTCAGATGAAGGGTCAGTCTTACACAGAAAAGAAGATACAAAGGAGTTAACTTRAGAGGAAAATGCTTGCGAGCAATGAGACCTCTTCTGTCTGAAAGGAAAATTCCATGCTTTCCCTTCCGGTTTGCCTGCCGTAGCAGATATGCTTTTGGAGTACAGCATGTCCAGTGCATAAGCAACTATTGCCATTCGTGGTTGGCTTCCAAATCAGCAGTGCTTAAAAATATGAAATACATACTTGGCCCTCTCTTCTATCCTGGGTTTTGTTACAGTTTTTTGTTGTTGTTTCTCTGAAATAGTATTTGGTTACTTTTTTAAAAAAGGAAAKACCTAATTTTAACTAAATGGATGTATTTCTCCTTTATTCAATCAAAATGCTCTTCCTTTCCTTCTGATGTCAGTGGCAGACAGTTGGCAGTTTCCTGTAAAGAAACAGCACTGTAGCTGACTGTGTCTTCTCCTGAATGTATTAAACACCATCTCAGACCACCCCTGGAGCAATACCAGAAGRAACAGCTCCACTAGCACAAATACAGGAACTATTCTGCCCAGGCTCTGTGTGAAACATGCTCTAGAAAATGTAATTAAATGGAGTGACAGGCAAGGATCAGCCTGAGAACTTCACAATTATCATGAGCAATCATCAATCCTAATTAGCAAAATATTTAATTATCCACACTCTCTTCCCAAAACAGAAWAGCTTGTTAGGATTAAAAGCCATGGCTGTAGATATTGTTTATATTTTTTCAGTATGTACATGTGTTGGTGGCAGAATGAGGTACTCAAGAGGGATAGCAGTAAAAACTTGCAATGTGAATGAAGATGATCATTACTCAGAGCCAAGCAGCAGGTCAGTATGCCCTTGGACATGGATAATGTTAACAATGTGGAAATACTCAAGAATGGTCAGAACAGCTGTGAAAGTGTGAGGAAATTGCTCTCACAGAAAACACAGGGACAGGATGACAGCAGGGAAGCTCAGGGGAGGGACTTCTTCACATTCAAATCCAGCCTCTCTCTGTAGCTGTAATCTCCTGTGCCAACAGATTCACACTTACTGTGGCTGCAGTTTAGGTGAGTCATCCATRCCAAGCAAGGACAGACCAAGGTTTTTCAACCTTTGTGCCTATGTATAATTATAAATGTGTGTCTACACAGCAACATTTTGGATTGTTTTAGTTATTTAGTATTCACAGGAGAATTGAAGCAGGTATAAAATCCCAAAGCAATCTATCAGAAGAAAATGTGTGTGAAACACACTTCATGGACATGTAAAAGCTCATACACCTAAGTCTCCCATTAGCAAACAAAGGCAGAAAGCCCACATCCCTAGTTATTTCTTGAGACCTACTTTCATTTGATTTCTGGGCATTCGACCAAYGACCCTATCCCTTAATCACTCATTCTTGCAGACATGACCTCTTGCTAGTAAAGATTATCACACCATGGAAACGATACTTGTCCTAGGATCTTACCCTATGTGATTAAGAAGGGTGGDCAACTAATGTTTCCTGCTTTGTCAAAAGGCTTTAGAAGAAAAGAGAAAACTTAGAGGACACAKCAATACAAATCACTGAGAAAAACGYAGCTCATACCAGCCTGGCTTTCACCTGGAGGTGACCAGTGGAGACTTTACAATGAAAGTCCTCTTGCCACCTTAGGTTTGGGAAAATGAATTGCAATAGGAAACGTATCAGCTAACACAATGTTAAAATGGTTTTGCTCATACTGCAGGAAAGAACAGTGATGTTTAAAATTGTCTCTGCTGGTCATAATTACCCTGTAAACCAGCTGAAGAGATAAATGAAAAATGTACTGTTCCCCTTTCTGTTCCTGCTTGAAACTTGACCATAGCATGGCTGAAAACACRTATGATCTTTCTCACAGTGGGGAAAATGTCTCATGTCTAAAATGTTCAGACAACAGTCTCTYGTGTCTTGTTCCGTACTTATTAGTTGCTTGACTCTAATAAGGTTGTTATTAAAACAACTCAGTTTAATGTCTTTCATGTTGTATTGACTTAATGTCAAATAATGTTTATATAAATAATCTTTGAGGCATGGGAAACTTGCAGGATGTTTTCACAAAGTCCTTGTAGTGTTTGTCTCAGGAATTGTGAAGACACATGATGACTACAAGCAATTCTAAATAAAATGCAAATTCATTAAAAAGAAAGTTTGGGGTTCTTCAGAATTGTTTTGCACTTTATTTGTAACAGAATTTAAACACACTTAATCTGTTCCCACTTTTTATCAGAAATCCTGTGCTTTTGTATAYCAGGGTTTCTTCACTTTTCATTATTAACAATTCTACCCACCAGAGATTTTCCAGTTTTTTTCAGAATTTCTCCTTTTTCTTACTTTCCAAAGTTTTTGTTGAAAGCCTTCAACAAATCAAATACTTGTCAGCAACTTATTTTATCTTCATTTTAAAAACCTGTCACCTCTGTTTCTTTAGAGTGATATTTTAAACTAGTCTGGAAGAGTGATTTATAAGCTTAGAGACTTCTTTATTTGACCTTCTTCACCTTGAAAGGACATGTAAAAGGAAACAGAGATTCATCTTCTGTCTGTTTCATGGGCTCCAAAGCTCCTTTTCATTGAGAACAAGACATGATCATTTATCCTGAGTAAATTATTGCAAGTTGCACATGTGCTACTACCTCTATAATATATTGTGTTTTAACTTACGTTTTTATCAAAATGYATTAATGCTAGATGCAGTGTCTAGTAAAAACCTTCATTTTTTCCTTCTTTGGTGACTTTCCAAAGCATCAATGCTTGCTTCTGCCTTCATGATATTTTACTTTGTCACTCACATGATCAATAAGTTAAATAAAGGAACCTAGTTTTTTTTTTTTCAATCTGACAATCTAGACGGAAATTATGCAGTAGTGGAAAGGCAGTTCAGAAGTTTTGAACAAATACATCTCTAATAAAGCATGGCACCAGTAGCAACAACAGTCAGATGCAATGAGTCACATTGTGTTAATTTCAATGGAATAAATGAGACTTCAGTCATAGGTGTTAATGTGTTCTCCCCGAAGCAAAGTGTTAAACAATTTAACGTRGTCTGTGGTTTTGAGACAGCTTAGCCTGCTCAGTCACATGGCAGCTGCACTAGACACTCATGCCAAATCTGGGAAGTATATTGATTGGCATGCACAAGAACAAAACACAAAGCATTTGGAAATTGGAATCTAGTGGTTAAACAAGACCAACTCAGTCAAAGTTTGTCAGAGTACTTTTCCTGGACACAGGTTATTAATTTAAAATCCATTATGCTACCCAGAAGTCCTTCTTAGCATGGCCAGAAAGGCTCTCAGATCGTGACTGAGTAAAGGAGTAAAGGAGTAAAGATTGATTTGCTGCTTTTGATAATAAATATAGACAGGAAAAGAAGAAAGGATAGGAGAGTGGAAAGCAAGGGAGGTGTAGCTGTTGCTGAGTTTTTAAGGTCACAAAACATCTCTGCAGTCTTGGAAAATATTTTGGAGTATCCAGTCACCCCTAGTAATTTCTGGCCAGGAGCACAATTCCTGCCTGCATGGGATATCATCCCTTGCCTGGCCAAGTCAGGTCTCCACTCATCATCCTGCATTGATAGAGCAGCACAGGCCAACTCAAAGTCTGATTAAAAGCTGAGTGGCAAAACTTGAAATCAAAATATATCACTAGGGGGAAGAAAAAGACTCAAAGAACATGGAAAGTCAAGGCAACACATCCTCTTTTTCAATCAATTTGCTGTTTGATGGCCTAGGTCTGGTGGAAAGTGCACAGTGAGGGAAAAAWTAGCTAGTATCCTTTCCTCATAAAGTTCTTCAGAAGCCTCTTCCACCATAATGGTTCCTGCTATTTTGCTTTTGGAAGGTTCAACAGGTGATGTGAGTGGTGGTATTATGATGTGGCAGGTAAGAAAAGGGCAAAGGGACAAATTAGTGGACCTGAACAGATGGGTTCACTAATTTGTCCCTTTGCCCTTTTCTTACCTGCCACATCACCACAGCACCCTTGATCCAGAGAGGACAACCTCTCTGAATGAGTGATTGTTACTCCAATTTCTTAACTCCTCTGCCACCTTTAACTCTTACAACTGATTGGAGCTCTTTGTGAACTCCTACCGATGTTTCAGAGATTATTTCACAATTACAGTAGCCATGCAGTCTCCAATTATGCACAGGTAGGGAGAAGTCAACAAGTAAGTRACAAACTGTGTTTCATTTCAACCAGGGATTCTTACTGGAATGTGAAGTTCCACTAGAGAAATTAAATCCCCTAATAAGGCAGGGAGGAAACAAAGGATTTTGTTCTAGCTGTCATGGCTAAATCTGGTTTACATTCCAAGTACAGGCTTCAAAGTTTTCACCAACCGCTACAAAGTTCAAAATAATCCAGCCAGCCTTTTAGGATGGTGAGTTTTTCTCCATGGTAAACGCGTCCAGTGTTTCATAAAACATTCTCTCAGAGATGGCAGTTAGCCACCTGGAAGTCAGTCTTATGAAAGGTTTTCTTCCCTTTAATTATAAAAAATATCCACACAAATTCATCCCTTGCCTATCATGCTGTTTCCACAATCCAATTCAAACTGATTTATGAAGGAATAAATGAACACATTCTTACTACAGTCAATATAGCCATAGTTGATTGTGCAGGATCAAGTGCTGCATTTTTGCAGTTTAGGTACCAGAATCATTAATTTGATCTGATTTACTCTGATGACATTCAGTGCTGTTGCTCTCATGATGGAAACTTGTCATTGCCAGCCATTTAATTTTGTAAAGTCATTACCCCAAATTTATTAGTAATGGGTCTTAAATGGCAATTCAGTTTTAAATTACGGGGGCAGTGAACACCCTTGAAACCGGCTTACTTTTTGTCTTGGATCTTGCAATTGACTAAGAACAGTCACAGGGAGAGYTGTAGCTGTTCAGCTGAGCTTTGCAGCTGCTTCCTTCAGCTACAACAGAAGGAAGGAAATATTCAATTTTCCATAATGTAAGAAAATGAAAAGGACTGGATCTAGAAATAAGATTGGGTTTTCCTCTTGCTTTGATGCATAGGCTTACATAGACACAAATCAGTGCTTGCTGTTGCCTGTATGAATTTTGCTATTGACTTCAGTAGCTGTATGGCTGGTCTTCTCTACACTAGGGGGTGATTGACTAGTTATTTAATTAACTAGTTTAAGCAGCATTAACAATAATCTCAGCAGTACCCAATGGATTTTCTGCTTTAAATATACTGTGCACTTCTCTATTTATAGTAAACACCAGCAGCGGGATTCATCTGTCCAAATATAGATTCTGCATTGTAGGTGTCTGTCTGTGAGTTAACTGTCTAGGCTCCCTTTATAGTCAAGAGAACAGGCCTTCTGAGGGCAGAGCTCCTCTCATCCCATTTCCGATGTCTAAAATAGATTAAGTGAATCACCTCCATTTAGGAGATAGAGTAGGAAGGCCTATTTCTGTTCATTCACTATGGAGGGAGTCTTGACAACTGGCAATGGTGTGGATGCCTACCCTGTAGAGGCTACAAAACAGAAAATCCTGTCCTAAAGTGATACCAAGAAGACTGTGGCCATCAAGCAGCCCCTATGTTTCCTCATCTCCATAATTCATCACTTTGCTGTGTTTCCATAATRTTAGGCTCTATCTCCTACATGATTCATCGGGAAGCAGGGTATGTTCAAGAATGGTTTTTCAGATCCACCCTTCTTGCTGGCTTTCACTCTTCTTCCCATAGTTYCAACTCCATGGACTCATTTTACTGACAAGGAGGTAATGAGCTATTGAAATGAAACAGTGCTGCTGTGTAGCTGGTTGAGGAGATCATTGTTGAGCAATGTAACATGCTCTTATCCTTTGTCCCAGAGGACTGAGCAAACGTTTTGTGAGGCAATCCCATTTACTGCTGATGCCAATGCCAGGAAATGAACAATCTGTGTTAGCTTTTGACTTTTAAAAACAATGGGCTGGATGCAATGCCCTCTGAAGTTACCAGGAGTCTTATTCTTCCTTTGTTTTCAAAGGGCATGGGGTCAGACTCAACATCAKTTTATTTTGCTTTGTTTTTATRCTTAATGAGAAATAAAAGTTGAAARCAGGTGTAGTGGTGATTATRAGCAATTGGTCTGTACAGCAWAAGAACATGATTTTTAAATGAGTGACAAATCAACTTTCCTATTTAAAATGATTTTGTACCAATTACATACGGAATTTTTTATCACAYATGACATAGTTTAAGGTTTATATCGATTATTTGCCTCTGAATTATAAAATTTAGACCCACAACAGTTTTTTTATGAAGTTCTTTTTATGCTTTTAAAGAGGAATTTCCAAAATACATACATGCATTGTTGGTCGTTCATTTGTGTAGTAGTTCTTTACAATCTTTCATGTWAATACTGATAAGGCTTTTAACATTTGTGTTCCTCTTTTCTCCATTTTCCTTCTCCCCATGTGAAATCTGCCTCTGAGGACCAGGCATGACCCAAAGTATATCTGTGTATGGGGTATCATGCACAGGCTTCTGCTCCAGTCAATCTGAAGAAACTACTGCTACACAAATTCAATCACCAATACATCTAAAATATAAGTTACTCTCAAAAGAACAGTACTGCAATGTTACTTTCTTTAGTTTGGAGACAAGAAATTGAACCCTAAGAGAAAATAATTGACTTATTCATGATTCATGGGTCCAAAAACTGTCTTAGTGAGGTTATGTCCCGTTCCCTTAGGCAGAGAACTGTATACCCTCTACACTATGCATATGTATATCAATTTATTGTTATGGTATTGATGACACTCCCTACCTGTGATATGGCTGATTTGTGGGAAGGACTGGTTTGCAGGGACTCTGATCCGTAGGGACAAGAACCACTTCAGCCATTTAGATAACCATGGCAGCACTGAGGCTGAGCACAGAGCTGCAGCTGTGCACCCTTTGTGCAGATGGCATCACYGCCTGCTAGGGCTTGGACTGTGCCTGCCACACAACTCACGTGTTTTTTCACCAAATATAATGTCCTGAGGTTACAGGAAGTGGATTAGGTCTAGCTGGCAGGAAGCTCTTCTTCAAATGGGTTTCTAATGTATGGAAACACATATAACATTTTCATAATCTAACATAACTCTCAGTATCTTTCAACACCTTTATTGTAACCCAGAGGGGTGATGGGGTAAGCCCTCATCCAGTTTGCAGATGACACTGAACAGGGGGWACCAGTTGATGCACTTCAGGGCAAGGCTGCCAACCAGAATGACCTAGATAGGCTGGAGGAACAGGTCAACCACAGCCTTACGAAATTTAGCAAGGGGAAAAGGAAAGTCCTGCACCTGAGGAGGAATAACCCTGGCAATGATACAGGCTGGGTACTAAGAGGCACTTGGGAATTGTGGGGGGCAGTCAGGATGAGCCAGCAACCTGCCTGGCAGCAGGAAAAGCCAACAGCATCCTGGGCTGTTTCAGCAGAAGCACAGTCAGGAAAGTGGCTTTACTCAGTACTTGTTAGACAACATCTAAAATACTCGGGTGCAGATTTGGATTCCCAAATACAAGCAATCCACTAACACACTGGARCACATTCTGTAAAGGTGTTCTACGTGTTCTACCATGGTGTTCTAGGCTTTGGAGCACTTGTCTCACAGAGAGAGGCTGGGAAAATGGTGATTGTTCAGCCTGGAGAAGAAGCAGCTTTTGATAGATCTAACTAGCAGCCTGCCAGGGTCTGGAGCCAGAAGGTGGCTCCAGGCTCTTCACTGCAGCACATGGTGGGAGGATGACAGACAATGGGCATAAACAAGACAAGATATGTTCAGGGTGGATATAAGGAAAAACATTTCCCTATGCCAGCCAGAAAAACAGGTTAGCAGAGAGGCAGTGCAGTCCCCATTCTTGGAGCTTTTCAAGACCTAAGTGGATAAATTCCAGAGTAACCTTGGTCTTAAATTACAGATAGTCTACCTGAGAAGGAGATAGGACTAGAGACATGAGGTTACTTCCAGCTGGAATTATCCTACAGTCTTATGAATCAGAGCTGTCAGCAAAAAAATTTGTCAGTGAAGAACCAATATTTCCAAGTTGCAAACCTCAGAAAGGAGTACAAATGCATACTAAAATCTTCCAGCGGGCACATTATACATCCTGCACAGAGCAGTTGCTTCTTTTATAGAACAGTCTTTGCATTGTTYCTATTTTTAATTCCTTTTTTATCACCAGTCTCCACTAATGCAAGGAGTGAGACAGAAGGAGTATGGACTGCCATACTGCTTATAATGGCTTTTGGATGCACTGCAGAGCACACAAAATTACTTATGTTTATGGAGAGACATTCTGGCCTCTGCCTCACTACAAAAACATGTGCTTCGCTTATGCAAAATCCTCACATGTCTAAAGTAATTAAGGTTGCTGTATTTCTATCTAGTATTTCACAGTCAGAAGTGTGTGAGCGTGCACAGTGTGGTGCACCACAGTGAGTCTGACACACTGAGAGGTATCTGAGATGCAACTGAGTTATTGTGCAAGCACWTACCATCTGTACAATAAAAGGGAAGACCTTTATATGGATATTTATCCATGTTCTACTACCTAGGCCAGAGGCCTGAAAATCTTGGCAAAATTGCCATATTAATATTTTTCCATTTGGACAATAAAAAAGAAAAAGGGACACAAAGAAAAAGAGGATGGAACAAAGCAGATGTATCCCTTGAACAAATGTACGAAGTCATCTCTTTCCATGATAGCTTTCACAATTTTAAGACACAACTCTTTTGCTTCCCTTGCTGAAGAAGTGTAACCACTATCTTAGCCAAGGATAAAAACAAGTCACAGAACTACAGCTTTCATTTTCTGTTCTCTTCAGTCATGGAATGGAACAGCAGTGGGGATGAATTGAACCCATGTTGGTGGCATCCCACGATGTGCCAGTTTGGAACACAGTCTGAGTACTATTTCCTGCCCTGGCTTTCCTGCATYAGCTTCTGCTGCCTGCTGCCAGGTGTCTTCTTCTGTCTGTTAGCTGTTGTTCTCCAGGGCTGGTGGGAAGCATCACAGTACAGCAGATTGATTTCCAGGTCCCAGAGTAGACCCAGTGTCTTATGTTTAACAAGGGTTTCTCGGGCTTTCAGTCCAGCATTCTCCCACAGGGTCAATACTCTGTTCAAAAAGTGAAAAGGGCAGTCATAAAACTGATGAGGGCTTTGCACTGTGTTTTCTTTATCCAGGTGTTGTTTACACTCTGACTCCCAGAAACGTCTGCGACAGTTGAGCACCAGTAGCCTCATCCCACCRGAAGAACCAATGAAATAAAACAGGAGAAAAACACAAAAGCAAGTAACTTTTCACTGAGTTCTTTAAAATGCTTTGGGCTTGTCTACGCATGGGTTTTTGTGCTGTTCTAACACAACTGAATTGGGGTTGCATCAATTTAATTAAGTCACTGCAAAAGCTGTGTAATCTAATCCTTTGTTTTGGTTAACACCTATGCAACTCAAACATGTGAGCAATAGCTTCATAAAGAGCTCAAAGGCATAAAAAATACCCACACTCCAGTCCACTAATCTCAGTTTCAATTAAAGCCAAAGAAAGTATGAACTTCATGACCTATATTTCACTGTAAAGCAATGAGAGAAAGTTGTAGATGGTCTTGAATTAAAGAAGTTATTGCCTGGTAGGAAAAGGCTAAACCAAATGAAGTTACTATCAGATCTTCTTCCTTCATAAAGTAGCMCTAAATGACAAAAGCGTTATACATACACATGCATTGCAAGCCTCCTTCAAGAACAGAAGGAATAAGTCTCCTTGACAATATTGTATGAGTCCCTCRAGGCTTTTCCAATGTTTCATTTTAGTCATCTGGAACAATTTATTGATACATAGTCATCCCTTGCAGAAATTTCCAGAGAAATTAACCCACTATTACTCACATTGTAAATCCCTAGAGAGCAGTTTGGTTGCTGCTTCTGTGTATAGTGACTCCTGCCATGCTCAACAGTGCCAGACYCGTGTAGACCATCAAAGCTTTTTGAATAATCAGCAAAAATGGATTGTTTTCTGATTTTGCCAATTGGCAGCTGACAGTGGCTCTAACAGTAAGTTGGCCACTCCTCCCCCTTTCATTTTCCCGTGAGGATCCTGAAAGGGAAAGCTCAAAGAACCCATGAGCACTAAATTAGCTGACGTGGAGGTTATCTGTTGATTTCTGATTGCAGGAAAAACAGACTGAAAATCAGCATGTTTAACTCACTAAAAATCAACAAATGATGGCTTCTGTTGATCTGCTGTGTAAATGAGGAGGGGGATCAGGAGCCTTTCTCTCTTACCCTCTTATTTACAGACTAACCAGAAACTCTCTTTGTGCTCTCCAAAGAATAAAAATGGGATTGGGAATTAGTGTATCTGGGACTGGCTCCAGCAAGAATGTATTTTGCCCTCCTTCACTGTTGTGTAGCTGTTGCTTTGTCTGCACAAGCCCCAGCTGGGCTGACCATCTCATTTAATTGAAAGCTGATTATATTGCTGTGGGTGGGGGCATCCCTCCTTAGCTTACCACTGCCTTGTGCTGCTGCAGCCCAGGCTGGAGGAAGTCAGCAGCCTGAAGAGC
This sequence comes from Malurus melanocephalus, assembly GCF_030028575.1. NCBI lineage: Eukaryota > Metazoa > Chordata > Aves > Passeriformes > Maluridae > Malurus > Malurus melanocephalus. The sequence goes on from NW_026623335.1 coordinate 1,807,052, forward strand.
TCTGCTGCACACTCACTAAAGGCACAGTTGGCCAGMTAGCTGGGCTGTGGATGAATAATTCGCTCCTGGCCCAGCTGTGCTCCCACTGCAAACAGTGGCACAAGCTACAGCAGTAATGGACTCCTCYGCAACGTGCAGTGCTTTTTCTGTTAACCCAGCAGTTTGGAAGACAACATGAAATTCTTCAAAATCCTATTCAATAATCTTTATCACCATCAATTCCATTGCTTCCAAGTTCACAAAGCTTTTTTTTCCTCTTCCCTTATATCCAAAATTTTTGCTTGGTCATATCTGTGATATCCTTTTAGGTATGATGGAGTTATTGAGGAATAAGTGAAGTCAGAATTGGCCTCTGTTCCAATTMTTTTGTTTTGACACACATCAGTTAACAAATTTTTATGCAGTTTCCTGGCCCAGATCTCTTTTTCTGTCCTGTTTTCATTATTGTGAGACATGATGTATGTATCAAAGTACCCTTGTTTCCACCAGAACCTTTAGACTTTTTCTTTTGCCAAATAAGCGTGTTTATATTGGTGTGTAAMACCAATAATGCTTCAGCAACTTTAATTACTTGCACATTACAAGCACAAGTACTTTTTGTTCTCTGGTGAGCACATACGCTCCCCTTAAAGCTTTTGCACCTACGTGCAAGCAGGCACACATGCAGACTTGCATTGCCCTTCCAGTGGAAAGAAATTATCTCTGTTCAGAGAAATTTTATGTGTTTACTGAGCAGACATCTTTAGGCTCAGTTATTACTACGCTCCATTATTTCTTTTGTTGCAGAATGGTRGGGCTGGCAGAGACTTAGGTAAGCCTCATTAAGCAACTCTTGCAGTATGCATAATCATTGTGATGGAAGCTATAGGAGTGTTTACGATATTCTTATTTGAATCAATTAAATATGTGACTTTAAATGACTCACCTTGGTTCTGCAGCAGTCACTTCCCATGTGCCTGACCTTTGTTCCCTGCACAGGCATGCTGGGTCTGCTTCCCACAAAATTCTGAGCCTGGTATATAACTGACAAGAATTCTGTATGAGTTAGATCCATCACAAAATGAGATCGTGCCTTAGACTGCAAGGTGTGTTACTGTGCTTTCAAAAGCACACTCACAAATCATCTCCCCAAACTGTACGGAATATCATCCCTGGAAGTGCTAGCGTTAGATATTCATCAACRCAACCACCACCAAAAGGTTATGTGTCTTAACAGCTCACTGGCTTTATCTACTTGTGGAGAAATATCTCATACAAAGCTCCGCTGCCATCCTGCTCATCAGTGTATGTGCCATTGCGCATCATGACGTGCACAAACACTCCTCACTCCATGGAGTTGTCACCTTTGTCTCTGGGTGAACAATGTCATGTTCTTAGTCACAACTAGAGATGGTAGGAGGGGCAGTGCTGCCAGCTCATTATGAATCCCTTCCCCAAGTGACCATGAAGGAAACCATGACTCACGGCCTATGCAAGCAGCCTGGCACACTGTTTTTCTAGCCCTCAGCTGCAGGAGCGTTAATTCACCCCCTTTTCCTTCGCTATCCGGAATGTGAACAGTGGTGATCCACTGTGGAGACAAATGAAGCCAGACTGAGCCGAGCAAGGTCAGGTCAAGTTATTTGGGCTATGACTAAGGGCTTGAAGAACAAGCAGAAATGAGTCGTTGACTGCACTTGCACAACACAGCAGGACCATGGCAGGAAGCTCTAAAGAGAATCTGTGTGCTGCCAATGTAACAAATAATTCCCTAAATGTCACTGCAGTTCTGAGACAGTTGAGTAAGCATCTTAATATTTCCTATTGAAAGGAGAACAAATTTCCCAAGAACTTCTATGAGAAGTTTTCCCATTTCCAGCACTTTTAAGGCACCAAAAAAATAGGTATCATCCCAGTGTGATAGAAAAACAAAACAAAACACATGGGAACCTGTTATACTCCATAACACTGATAATAATTATTACTTCATTGATAATCCACAATACTACATTCGATAACACCCCTTGACTTATAAATCAGGTAAAAATTMATAGAGAATAAACCACCACCATTAYAAAAAACTCTACTTTTATATAAAAGGGATTGGTAACTGAAATAATGACTATGAGCACTCCATAATTATCATCGTTTTGAGAGTGCCTGAGCTTAGCATTTTTAATACCACCCCTTCACATTCTGACACTCGCACTCTTTATATGCACAGTAGTAACAGTGAGGACTTTACAGTCCTACCTCCCACTTCAGGAGAAATAAAAAACACTCAGATTCCATGCTGCTAAGAGCCAAATGCCGCATTGGAAAACAATATTGGCTAAAAATAACCTAAAAAAACCTGAGAAAAAACAAAAATACTTTTTTAGTTGCATGAGTTTCTTCATCTGTCTTTTAGCACAGAGCCCGTAATGCAGTTGTTTCAGCATAAATGAGGGGTTAGTCATGGGATGGAAAAGATGCCAGTGACAGAGATACCAGGAGTGATTTATACAAGCACTGCTAATGGGAAAATTTATGTGCAACTCCAGAAAAACTCAAAGTTTGTATTATTTATATGTGACCTGGAGTTCTTGAAATGAAGTGGCTACATTGCCTATCTCTTCTTTCACCAGTCTAACACTAATACTTACTTCACAGACAGCAATTCCAGCTTGAGGCAGGCAGCCCCTTGGGCATTGCTCATAAAACAAAGGAGAAAACAAGTTGGATTGAAGGTCATACATTTTCATCTGCACCAAACCTTGCATGAGAAAATCAGTAGTAATACAACATATCTCCTGTAGGCTGAACACTTCCTGGCTCCCTGACTGGAAACATGTAATAGTATTTTCACTGCTGGTATGTGTTGTAGCTATCAGCCGAGGAAGAAACCRCCTGCATGTTATCAGTATATTCCTGCATAGCTGTGTAGCTTCCTTATTGCTGCTTCTGCAGAATTCATCATCACTTTCAAKTGTATGATTAAAAATGCATTATATTGGGGCTGCAAATTAATCATTAAGTTTAAACTGCAGTCAGACAACCCCTCCTAGTTTATAGTTGCTTACCAATTCATTCTGCCAGGTGTTTATTTCTTTTATCATTGAAGCTGTCTTTCAAAGTCATCTACGAATGCCTTCGAAGAAAAAAAAAGATAAATGTGCAGGGCCACTTGGARCTATAGTGCTGTGAAGACATTATAATGACTGTTTTGGCAGACATGAATCCAAGACTACTTTTCCCAAAGGAAGCAAACATTGAAAACATGCACTTTTCCTGGCCCCCCTATGTATAAGTCAACAACTTCCTATGATGATTCACTAAGACTTACATCATCATCACTGTTGTTATTTATACTGAGAGCTCTTCAGAGGAAGAATTATCTCTGGCTGTACATGTGGACAGCATCTGCCATGGCTGCCCCATCAGAACATGAAACTGCTTTAATTCTTAGTTAATATGCCTTTCCTATGGCACATTTCTGTGGTTATGTGGGAAAAACAAGGAATGAGAGAGCAGGTACTYTCATGCATCCCAGAGCATGAATTATATCAATACCTCTTGAGAAACATGTGAAAATATTTGGAATGTTTCTTCAGCACACAAGAATTTCCACGCATATTCACACATCAGCAGGTCAGTAGTTGCCTAATGCTGAAGTAGTCCCCAGCTGAACACCTTCATTTGGGACTGGCCAGAGTTTATTGGGAATCTGCCACTGATTAGTGCTTTCATCTTGGAGGTCTGGTCTTATAACAAAAATATCTCCTTTCTTTCCCAAGGGAAAACACTCCATGTGTAACTTATGACTTGAAAACATGCCTGTCTGACTAGACAGTGCTTTGAACCAGGCAAAAAAGCCACAGATGTCACCATCCCCATAGTGATAGGGTTATTTCTGAGTTGAGCTCAGATGGGTCTGAGTGAATGCTTCCAGAATGCCCTACATTAGCTTGATGTTGCAGCTGGCAGTACAGAAACTCCAGCAGATACCACTTTTTGCTACTCACCATGCACAGGGTAAAAGCTGAGCATTTTCCCTGGCCTCCGTTTTAAGAAAAGAAGTTGGCAACGGTGATGAACATTTTCCTAGCAACTCAGCAGGAAATAATCTTTCCTCTCAGAGTTCCACAAGGCTCTGAAGGACCCTTCAAAATTTTCTATAGATTCAGAGATTAGTGCTCAGGGAGCAMATTTCTGCAGTTCTGCACAGCAGAAGGGCACACTGAGAGCAGCAGTGAAGTGAGACAGTTAGGATGGACATGGTGCATCATTAGCACTCACGCACGTGCWTTCCTGATCAGCCAGTTCCACAGAGTACAGAGATCAAGTGAACCATTAATTCTTCACAGTAGAATTAGAGGTCACCTGCATTTTAAAGCACTATTTTGGCTAGAGATATCTAACAACACAAGAGCAAAATCATTCCCACTATGAAGAAGATAAGGCTAAATGAGTGTTCAGTGCTCCACTGTCATCTGCAATCAGATTTTCACACTGGATCTAATTCACCTCAGACCAACAGCCACCCTTGATTTTTTGATAGTTTCCTCTCAGCTTTGAAAGAKTAAAAGATAGCCCAAAATTTGGAAAGAAGGGATCATAGAGTCATAGAATCATAGAATGGCTGGGGTTGGGAGGGATCTTGAGCATCCTGTGTCTAATCCATGGAGGACTCCACGCTGGAGCAGGTGGATATGTCCTGAAGGAAGCTGCATGGATAGCCCACATTGGAGCAGGGTCCTGGCATGACTTGCAGCCTGTGAAAAGAAGGTCTATCCTGAAGAACTGCAGCATGTTGAGATCCTACAGTGGAGCAGGGGGTCAAGTGTGAGGAGGAAGGAGCAGAAGAGAGGATCTCTTATGGACTGACTGCAGCCCGCCATTCCCCATGACCCTGCCCTTTGCAGGGGGCAGGAGGTGGAGGAGCTGGGACTGAACTTGGGAAGAACAGCKGTGAGGGTAATGTATTTTAGATTTTACTTTTGTTCCTCCACCATTTTACTCTAATGTAACTATCAGCAAATTAAATCAATCTTTCCCAAGTCAAGCCTGTTTTGTCTGATGGCAATCCGTGAGTGATCTCCCTGTCTTTTCCATCCTATCTCCTTATTTCCATCTTATTTCCTCCCCTGTCCCATTCAGAAGAGGACAGAACAACTGGGTAGACAATTGGTGCTTGTTCAGGTAAACTCAACACAATGAACAAGGACTTTACAGTCCTGGAAGATACAACTAGACAAAGTTTATAAAAGACATGTGGTAAACAGTGTAGACATTAAACTCTGTGTTAAGTAATAAAGAGATGACCTTCTTTTTGCCCATAATAAATGAGGATCTTGTCATTATTCTGTACAATAGAAAAACATTAATAAAACATCCACAGAACATTTCCAACAGTAAATTTCTCCCAGCTTTATTTCTGCTGGGTATTCCCACTACAGGTTGTAAAGTTAGAGGAAGTTGGCCTGATTCTAAAAGTCACTACTTGGGCTTCGCCATTAAGACTAGTCAATAACTGAATATTTTCCAGTGAAGCTTCTTGTTTTGAATGCAGAAAGTCAACATACCACACATCAGACCCACATTTGCAATTGTTCTGCAGAATACTCCTGACAGCACATGCAGCATTGGACTTCTCAGTATCAGAGCAAAGTGATTTGCTCTTGGTTGAAGAGCCAGCCTGCATAATGAAGCTGAGGAACACAAATAAAAGTGAAATTTAGGTGAAGGGTAGAACACATTTACCACGATTGAAGATGGTGCATAATTCATACCAAAAATCAACTTCTGGTGCAGTTGTCACAGCCTACATGTTGATTAGGCATAGCCAAAGACTTAAGATTAATAATAATTCTGACCTGTAATGCCACAAAGACTATAAAAAATGGCAGATCATTGTCACAAAAAGCAAAGCAAACATTCTTCTCTTTTTAAATTTCAACTCAATGTATTTATGCTAGTCACAGGACCTTTTACTGGCATAAATRTTCACAAGAAACCAGACTGAAAATGTTGAGTCCAATGTGATCCTGGGAGTAGAATTTTAAACTCAGGCACAGTATTACTGCTCATGTACTTCCATATTTGCAAACAAGAAGAATGGAACAATGGTATGTGACTTTCAAAATCAGTTTATATTCTGATATCAAAAATATCCCTGGAAAACTGTTTGCATTCTATCCTCAGAGTCAAAGACCTCTGCACTAATATTGATCAAATAGAATAATGGGAACAAATGGTGAAATCACAGTTTATTCATTGTCAGCCACTGAACAGAAAGAAGYGCTAAATTTCTTGTAATTGTTGGTGAGTGCCAGCAAAACACATTTGGATAGCAGGGAAGAATGTCCCATGRTGCAATTGATCATGAACATTAAAAGAAAAAAGACCTAGTTTAAGGTTTGAGGATTAATGGCAGCTGTCACAGCCCCAACTTCAGCACCGTAGCTCACAACATGTCGCTATGACATTTATAGTAATGACTGAGAGTAAGTGTAGCATGACCTTTACTCATCGGCCAAGAGTAGAATAATGAACACTGTTAAGGASAGCAGAGTTATAAATCAATTATGCCCAGATCAAAAGTAAGATACTCATAATATAAAAGGTCTTTTTTTTTTCAAAGGAAGAGTTCTGAATTTCTTTATTTCTGTTGTTTTGCATTCTTAACCTGTATTTTGAAATTATCATTACATGATGTAAGCATTAAATTTCTACTAGATAAAAAAGAAWGGCAATTGAACCAGAAATAATTTTCTGTTATGCAGTGGCCTTTTCTATTAACTGCCTATGGTTGCTTCTATTATCCATGTGAGGATTACAAAAATACTGAGGAAATGTAAGGCCGTGTCAAAAATTCTCATCCAGTTKTAAGGGATCTGTCATCATTACTGTTATAATCTCTATTTCTATTACTTCTTTCTGCAGCTGTCTTGTGAAAAGCCTGTATATTCCAATGGATATAAAAACATTGGAAGTTGGTGTCATTGGAAAAATCAAATAATCAATAGTCCTGTGAATTTGATAGAGGTGCWATAGTATAAAACAGGGAGCAAAAAATGATGAATAAGCATTTTCACTTTATTTAGGAGAATTGTAAACAGCTGTTCAAAGTCCTTGCTGCTATCACTAAAGTTCAGAGGAGGCAGGAGAAAAGTGGACAGTCAAATTATGCCAGAGGCCTGCTGTATTGCATTAATACTATAGTAATTATGGATGTTTCCTTCCAACCTCACATACCAATGCAGCCTACAGGCCTTTATTCCCTATCTCCAGGAATGACTGTCGAGTTTCCCTCGGCAGTATGACTGGGGTGCSAAACAYAAGCTTTTCCCTGCTCATAGTTTCTCATTTGCTCTTTCACTCCCAGTGTTAACTCCAGTGCTTGCCTTAGGTTAGTAAGTGTACTGTGTAACTGTTCTAAAGGATTCTGAAGGAAYTAGCAGGAGACAACTGCTAGACAGCTGCTTGTCACCATGGTATCAAACTGCACYTTCTTTTTCTTGAAGAAAAACATTAATAAGATTGTACAGAATAGGTGAGAGAGGTAGAGTTACCAGCAGGAGTCACACATTGTCTGACATCCTGAACTTCAGTGAAGGAAATTTTTTGAGAATCCAAGACATAAAGAAGCACCAAACAACTCATTCCCACTTGTGATCATGTTATCCACATGGTCTTAAACACATCTACTGAAAATAAGACAATTGAACGGTTTATATAAGCTTTTCAGTTGTGATCTGCAGTAAAAAACTCAGGAATAAATACACTTAATTCATGCAGTCACATATTTTCCCTGTTCTATTATCAGTCTCCATGCTCTCTTTTGGAACTTAAACAAGTTTGTCCAGCTGCGTGCTAGACCTAAAAATGTATACTGTTCTTGCAGACAAGGTACTCATTTGGCCAGGGAATCAAACTCCTGCCTTCAACCTCTTGCCAAACAAAGGACTCTGAACAAGTGAACTTGTAAGCCTGAWGTGGAAACACTTGATAACTTTCTCAGAACAAATATCCAGACTCTCAGGGAAACATCTAATTAACTTTCTTTATTAACAGGTATTGACTAAAAGCAAGCTTCTAACAGTGAATGTTCTTTAACTGTGAGATATTTCAAACCTGAAATTACATCTAGATTCATTCATCATCTAGATGTTGTTTTTTTTTTTTTTTWTATACAGAATATCATCCTTTATGAGAGTGGTGACTATCATATGAATACACAAATAGATTTTTAAGGTCTTCTCATGGTGTCTATCACTGTGGTGTGTCATGCAGCAATCTTGTCTGGAGAGTAAGGACATCTGCAGAATTTAGTCTGTAAGTGAAGTTACACAATCACAAAAATTGACAAAAGTCAAAAATTCTGTAAATATTATCTACTCAGAATATTCAGACTCACAAAACTTGCAGAATAGCTGGAGATATATTGCAAGTTGTAACAATCCAGTAGTTTTTACTCCATGAATTCATGAACAGAGAATATTTTGATACCTGACATTTGGAACTGACTTTATTCTGTGACTTCTCGCACAACATTTTTCATGTGGGTTGATAGAAAAACATGAAATTTATAATGAGTTAGAGATAACTGAGGTTTTCATATGTTAACATGGTTAAGTAGTGAAATAAATGGCAAAAGGAGTGCTTTTCAGAATGAGGCAACAATAAACTTTGCCTTGAAAGTATTTGTAATAGAAATTGACCTTACCCCCTTTAAAATTGATGGTGAAGGTGTGAGATTCATAGAGAAAATTAATAATTTCAAAAAGGCGAAGAAGCTGAAATATTCAAAATTTCTGATTTTATTTTCAATGATGCTTAGGACAGATTTATCAGAAAGTGCAAGAAGAAATTCCAGAGCTCTTCTRAGTGACCAGAGATGATGCTCTCAGTTCAGTCTGAACTGAGACTGAAAGTGCTGGCTTTTCTTGTCCCCACCTGTGGCAATAGGTACCGAACCTATCTCAAACCTCTATACTAGGGTGAGTCAGGTTGAACTTTGAATATACTGAAAGGAAGCTCAATTGAGTAAGTCAGACTAGAGTCCTAGCTTCTTAACTCCTAAAATTGAAAGAAAAAAAGAGAGCTCATGYTAAGAATGCTTTAGCAGTTCTACTGGTGAACACCCTCTCCCAACCATCACTCAGAGAATATCCAAGCTCTAAGAGACAACACTTTGTGCTTAAAATGAAAATGTTGCTCTGATGATCTGATCATGGTGATTTAAAGATGTGATGTGTTGTTTTTTGGATCTTTCCCATCTCTTTCATGTATTTTTAAACAAAAGGGTTTCGTGAGAGCAAATATAAATACATAAAGCCAAAACCAGACTAAGTGTTCTTAAAAGGCAATGTCTCATCTTGGCCATTCAATCTTTCTAGAATCATTCTTGTTGGTAATTTTAAGTTCATATTTATATGAATTACATTAGACTGGTTAATGAAACCATTTATCCTTTTCTTTTACTTCAATATTCTGGAAGTGCTGCTGGTGCTTTAAAGATCTTTGTACATCTTACTTCCATAAATGGTTGATTTTAATCACAGTTGCTTTTTAATAATAAATTTAAATTCTTTTCTCTTGCACAAAAAGGACAATTTTGAAACCAATTTCAGTTCTTACCAGAGCCATTGTTGCAATATTTAGCATTTGAAGGGCATGACTCTCAGTGCAACTTAACATCTGCCCTYATAAGCCTCTTATTTCAATGGTCCCTTACATCATGGAAAGATGGTAAAATTCCCACATTTGYTAAATGGTGTTTCTAGTGGAATGTGTGTCATTTCAAGGTGAGGTACTGGGTATCCTACAGAATTTGTTTTTAAGTGCAAGGAATTTCGGAGTTTTCCTTTGAATTTAGGCCAAATTAGGCCTATATTAAAAGTATATTGGTCTTTGCACTTAGTGGACAGGAGAACTCCTTGTATTGTTATACAATATCAGGATTTTAACATTAGTCCACAGCCACTGGGCATACATTCTTGCAAAGGGAAGATCTCCCTCTAACTTTCCACAATTTACAAATTAGCTTCCTGATCAGATCACCCAGACAACTGCACAGAARAGTAATGGACCCAGCTGGTGTACAGAAAGTTTTACCAAACAACCTGTTAGAAGATTCTGTAACAGGACCACCCACATGACAGGGATGCTATGAACAAGCATCTGGAATGCATTGTATTTTAAAAATATTCATGAGGAAAGAATGTGTCTCCAATCCAAACAGTTACACAGTTAGAACATTGTCAGCACCAGGAAAAGGCACTGGTTCTGTAAATTTTTCGGATTCTAAATTGCAGGGATTTGATGCCTCCAGTATTCCTGTATTTCTCAGTCTTCTATCATTTCTTGAGAAGCTGGTGCTTAGCACTTCTGCAGGCTTCCTGACTACATGGTGCTGGAACTGGCTTCCCAGAYCTCAGGAAAATCCATGGATTCTGTGCAAGGATGTGGAATAGAGCAGTCTGATTCTGAAAGAACAGCCATTTGCTCATTCTTGGATAAAGGTCATCTGGAGAAGGAGGTCTTCATGATCAGTTGACAAATGGAGGTTTCATGAGATGACAAATGCCCATTTGGTCCCAAATTCAGACTTCAGCTCTAGGTAGTGCAGCTCACTCCAAACACCCTGGTTTTATCCCATGTGGAGTCCAGTCAATCTCTGTGCAGCTTTTATGGCTGAAGTGCATGCGCTGTGAACCTCACCCKTGGTAACCAACACACACTGAAGGTATTCAGGTCTGTGCGGAAGGTATTGGTTTATGAGATTACCTCTGCTCCATTTCAACACTTCATGTATTTTTTCTTTCTCTWGCTACAACCATTTCATCTTCAAGGCATTTATTGGGAATCCAAGCCAACTATAACAGTTTTCCAAGAAAGCCAAAAACCTCTTCTCAATTCAGGTATGTCTGCCAATTACATGACATCATCTCCACAAGCTAGGAAGCTTAAYTCTCTACTTCAGGACCTCCAACAACAGAAAGTTTGTGGACTGTRTCCAGCCTGTCAGAACAATTTTCATCTGTCAGGTTGTTGCCTATTATCCACTTATCAAAGACCCTTCAGACACAATTTGGGAGAAGAACAGAGGCTGGATGTCCTGAGTTTGTTACTCTCTAACCTCTTCTCTCAAATTCTTTTCAGACTGAAGAGACTGGATTGTCCTTGCCACAAGGCAACAGTGTAAGTTCTTTTGCACCACATAACTTGCATAACCTGTGACAAAAGCACACATGAATGTTGGGGAAAAGAGCAGGGACTACTTATATGAACAGCCATGCAGCTGGAGACTCCCAGGGACCAGGCCCACAGTGACATCTCCATTTTGATCATATCACAGACCTGCCTGCAGGTGCAGGGCAAAGGAAGCATTGAGGTGTGCAGTCYTCGTAAAATGGAACAGAGTGTTTTCCAGCAGAGTGTTTGAGGAACACTGGTTATCCAGTGCTGTGCACTGGGTTTCATCATGGCTAGGTAAAGAGAGTGATGAACAGGAGCAGCAGCTCAATGCATCCTTCTGTGCTATTAGCTTTTGGAATGAATCTTTTGCTCATTTGCCCATCAGTTCTKATGAGACCTCAAGAGTGATTATACACATCTTTTAGCATTGTTACCTTATCTGGGGTCCCAATTAGTCTGATTTAATCACTTTTCACAATGCTCCCTTTTGAGATGTACCTAACGTCATTGTAAATTGTACACAAAAAATAATTGGATTTTTTTTTTGTAGTAAGGCTTTAAGCCCTATTCTTACATTTTTTCCAAGCCTCTGTCAAAACACAAATATTCGATCAATACAGTTTTAATGAGGCCATACTGCACTTTCATCTCCTGTTTCTTTTAAAAGTGGCTGTAATCTGTTCACAAGTACTTTTAAARTTATTTTTCTAATACTGTTGATAAATTTTATTCCTATAATTATTTGGATTAGMAAAACGGTCTTTCCTCCGAATGTTCTCGAAATACTTTGAATTCCAGGTACTTGTTCCAGATGCCTCTGCCACCTTAATGGTAATGTCATGTGTTCCAGCAGCTTTTACACTTTTATTTGCCTTAGTGTTGGCTCTGATTTTCCTGTGGATGAAGGAAGCTTCAGTGCTGAGATACTTTGCTGTGCTGAGAGCAATACCATCTTGCCTTGCAAGCTGTCTTCTCTCTGCTACATGCCCAGAATGCATATGTCATCAGCTACAGGGAATACATGTTTTCAAAACATCCCTCTACCTGCAGCACCTCTTCATGGCTTGTCAGGTTGCTGTGAGCCATCCTAGCATGAGAAGAATTGGCTCAGACGCTTTTCCTATTTAATTCAACCACCATGCAGAATGCTTTTCTAGATAGTCTGAGGTATTTTCTAGTTGCTGAGCTTCTCTCTCCCAAATCTTTGCTTGYGCTGTCTTTGTGGTCTCTTTACTGCTTTGATCATGCTCTTGCCTTGCCAGCAGGCTTGGCCTGTTTATGCTTTCCTTGTAACATTATGTTTTGTTGCTTGTCCAGCTTATCTTTGTTTATGACTTCTAATAACTTCCTCTTAAGTCTTCAGTATCACTTTCTCAAATATTTCCCATACAACTATAGTGAGATTTCTTCATCATGCCAAAGCAATAGCCTGAAATGCACTCTCAGCTTCACCTTGCATGACTCCTTTGCCAAGTGATCTCAGCACTTACAAAGGATCAGAGAGATGGCAACACCCAATCATATTTCTGGGCTGTATCTTACTCTTTCCCAGAACAGAACAGAGCAGTTCATGCTCAAAACCACAACATACTTCTATAGACTGTAGCATTSCATCATGACAGTCCACAACTTTGGCTAAAAATAATGTGTTTAATGTGGTTTTTGGTCTGACAGCATCGTGCAGATGTATGTGAGAGAGCCAAAGTGATACTCTGTGTGACATTCAGAACCTGGCCATTCAYTGATTTTCTATTTCTTAATTTAGCMCTCACATTTATACCAAMAACTCACAGGTTCTGGTARCTTGTCTAGGCTGTGGTTTCATCCACCCTTCTTTTCTGACTCTTCCGCTGCATTGGTTGGTGCCTGCGCCAAGGTATCACACCTGTTTATGGTTCGGTGTACCCGCTGTAAACATGCAGTACCAATTTGCTTAAGTATCAGTTTCAGTGGCTCACTGAGGAAATTGTAATGCTCCCTACTGCTGTAGCAATGCTCTTGACATGCTTTTCTTGTCCACTTGTCCACTTGCCTATTTAAAGTCGGAAGAGTGTAATTTCTCTTTGTTACCTCTCCTATGTTCTGTTTTGATAACTCCTGAGTTCTCTAAATCCTATTGTATATTGGCATGTTACTGTAATATAAAGCTATGTTGCACAACTGATTGCAAATATTTCCAGCTTTAAGCCAAATATTTTGACCCTCTTAAGTGCTGGTTGTTTTTTTTTTNTTTTTTTTTTTTTTTTTTTTTTTTTTTGTTCTATATCTCATTTTGTAAAGACTGTTCTGTTTCCTCTCTGAGTCATACCAGAGCAAATCAGGAAATGTCAGAATCTCCCAAAAGAAATAAAATGCAGGGGTTTGACCAGATCTACTAAGTCACTGACACAGACAAAAGTATATCCTTGCAGTTCATAAATTTATATGCAAGCTATACCTTGATGGGTAACGAAGCTGAGATAGTGCTGTTGTCTCACTGTGATTCTAAWGTTTATGGTCAAGAAGCCAGCGATAGCAACTTCCTGCAATACCAGTCTGGTCACAGCAGATTCAGTAATGCCAGATTTACTACACAAAATCCCATGGACTTCTATGGGCTTGCTCTCAAGTGAGCGTCTGAGGAATAATGAAGATGTGCAGAAACTTTGCCTTTTGAGGACCCACTATGAGGTCTCCCTGAAAAGATAATTCTGCTTACTCTAATTTTCCTTCCTTTTCTAGAAGAGACAAGGGGGATATCATACTCTGGCATCAAATGAAGAGCAAATTGAACCTTACAATTTTTTCAGCAGAARCACTGCCTTTCTCTGCTAGGGAAATAAAGAMACTTGCCTGTATGTAGACTAAGCAGCAGAAGTGTGATAGACCGTGTGCTGGAGTCCTGATCCTCTCATTTTCCACAATGGAAAATGGGTTGGAATGCTCCATTCTGGCCTGTGAAAGTCACATTCCCTTCCCACTGCCATTGGGAAATCAATGGTTGGGAAGGATGGTTACATACATGGTTAATACAACAGGTTACATACACTCTAAGGTCAGGATGCAGACTTGCAAAGGATGGACCTGAGATTTATGACTCAGACTTTTCCAAAAAAAAAAAAAAAAGCCAAGAAGAAAGTGAGTTTCTGAAGCATTTTTGTCATCCTGAAAATGTAGGAAGACTCTCACTTCCATTGATCTCTCAGCATTCCCTGGAGGGCAGTGGGAAGACTGAGCTGTTTGTGCAAGATACCATCAGCTATGTTAGGCTCTTTGGGGAATGAGGTATCAAGCGGTCTGAAGGCAGAATCAATCTGACAGCAAGGAGTGTTCGAAGACCTGCCACTTCAATATCAGAGAGTAGAGAGTTATATATGAACCAGCAGAAGTTTGTATTCAGTCCAAGGATTTGATTCTCTCACTTCAGTGAAGGTATAGGGAAACTGCTAAGAAGCCAAAGGTGTATAAACAGCATAAAGATGAAAAACAGAGCAGGAGGTATTCTGTAGTTTGTGGGCCCTGTGGATTATCAAATCCACAGTAGTACAACATGACAATTTCATTCAATTCAACAGATCAGCATGAACAAAACAACAGAGAACCTGATCTAATAACGAGCAGACAATGACCCTAAAAACATTCAGGCCAAACTGTGCTCTCATTGACAGCAGTGAAAAGCCAAGCAGAATGCCATGGCTTTCAGAACCTGGCCATAAGTTCCAGAACCAAGAGACAGTGGGTCATTCACACATGCCAGGTGCCATTCACTGTGTRCAGAAACAGACCATGTGATGGAGCTGTTCTTGCTGAAAAAGGACACYGAAGCTCCAGGTGCTGAGCTGCAACAGCAGTGTCTGCATCTGATACATCCAGCAGCATTAATATGAAGAGGAGCAGCAGGTATTTTCTTCCAGAAAAAGTCAAACTCTTTCTATTTGAATCCTGGTGAAAAGGCAAAAATGTCTGGTTTTTAAAAAGTCAGAGTGAGTTTAACGCCTGACACTCTTCAAAACTGAAGATATTTCATGTCATTTGCATCTCATATTTGAATTCTGCAGGGTTTATTTTTTACTGGGCCAACTATGCTGGARGGAAATCACTTTAAATAAACTTGCCAGAACTCAAGGCAATGCACCCTGGMAAGGGCTTTGGGGATTCTACCGTGGCTAGGTTTGCTACTAGAAAATTGGTGGGCAGAAACATTGAAGAGAAAAATGTTCACACCCTGTCTGAAAGGAAGTTCAGAGAGTAAAATAATCTGTCCCCAAAATATTGCTGTTGAAGAGTTTGACAATAAGTAGGTTTGCCCTAGAAAACCCTTTGTTTTCAACGTCTGTAATAGCAGGTCAGTACTATGCACAGCTTATCCTCAAGGTAGACCTGAAAGAAATTTCTTGGTGAAGAATGGGCCTGGCAATCCAAATCGTTTATCACTAATTATTAGATTGGAAAATAATACTACTTAGGAACTTGTTTCTGGTTATTGATGTCTCTGTAGTGCCTGTTTTTGTAACCGCATATTAAAAGTAGACTGTCTTCCAATTGACAGATGYAACAACTGACACTCCAACATATAGGTTTAGTCTCCTCTCCACATGAGCGGGAAACAAGCATATGAATGGCATCATTACAGCAGGGCTTGCCAAGAGATAATATCAGGCAGCCTTGTGATAATGGCATCTCCATGACAAGGAAAAAACAGGCCAGGTATGAATCACAGTTCTTGAGGTATCTCCCATCACRAGTGTTTCCACTTAGGAAGAGTGAGATCAAGCTGTAACCTTGTTTTGTTTATAAGTTATGATTGGGATGACTACAGTAGTGGGTAAACTAGAATAATTGTGGTGCAAGACCACTCCATCAGGTAACAGGTTCTTGCTCACTGAGCATAGTCTGGAAAGCAAGAAGTAGTGTTRGAGAAAAAAGCACAGGATCTGCACCATCCTCAAAGAGGACTCTCAGTGTTTTGGAAGAGAATGTTCTGGATAGTGTATTTTCTTGCATTCTTTTGAACTGCATCTGTAACCTGAACCAAGCCAGTGCACTGTTTTTTCAATTTTATACTTCTGTTTCAGTATATGTTTGGGAACTCATCTTCCATCCCATATTTTGCAATTGTGACTTGAAGTCTCCCTCGCTTCCCTTTTCTTCAATGATAAACAACAGTTTGTCTTGAGTTCCAGGATAGTAGTATTGTATAATAGAGCTACACAAGGGAAAAATAGCTTCCATTCTTTTTTCAGGCATCCCTCCTGTGATGTCTGTATGAACCATAGATTGAAAACAGACTCTGAATTCAGGCTATTCTCTCTAAGTACCACATGTAGGTGAAATTATTACCACTTAATCGATTTACCATGACAGCTAAGGGACTGGAAAAGAATAATACTATTATGTGGCCCTGCTGTCTGAAAATGTATGTARTAACAGCAGCTGAGAGCACTGGAAGATATTTTTCTTTATTCAGAAGCATTGACCAGAGTAGCCTCAGATAATATGCTCACAATAGAGACTTCCATTATCAGGATGACATATTTGTGCAAAGTGAATTTTGAAAAAAATCTCACCTGATACTTTTCAAAARATCACCTTACTCTGATTTTGTAACTATTTACAATGACAATTTTAATAAATGAAAGACATCTTCTGAGATTATGTTTCACCATAAATAATTGTCCAGAACTTTTCCTGCCTTCCACAACCTTGGCAATGAATACAATCACAGGGAGATTTCCTCCATGACAGTTTTATATCTTAGGATTCATAAGGCAGATTTTTGTAGTTAAATCATCTCAAAAGCAATGGATYGCACAGACTGAAAATCCAAACTATTTGTCAAAAGTCAGAACAAGGAGTATAGCCTGTTCTGGGATGGGAAAGGTTGAGAAGATATTAATTTCYTCTAATTTTTGTATTTTCTCCTCTAATTTTGTAATTAAGGTCTCTACTATCATTTCAACAAAATCAATGATCCTTACACCTAAAGATAACTGTTATTTCAAGGGAAGGCAACACTTTTGGCAACTGTGAGAAGACTGTCAGCTGACTCTAGATGGATCTAGGTTCAAGCTTTTCTCTCCCTTCCTTACTTTTTTTCCCCCGAGTACTAAGATACATTTTTCCTACAGTAAGTGTTTATGAAGTAATTATTGACCAAAAAGTAATTCTCATTTTGACTGACTTACTCAACTGGTCTAATTTCTATAACAAAAAAAATTAATATTTCTAATGGGCTGTGACAATAAATGATAAATTCAGAAAGTGTGAATCATTCTTCTAAATGGATCAGTAAGAGCAATTTACTTGATCGTGCATTTATATTCCCAGATTTCAAAACTTAACTAGCAGGAACATTTCAGCATCAAGAGACTTATAACTCAATAGCAGTTCCAATCTTTATTTTCCAGGTATTTGCAAAGTTGATTTTCAACAGTTTTATGACATATATATTATAGATACTAATTACATATATTCTTAGGGGAGTTTTGTCACCAGGTCTGTGGGAAATGATGCTGGACATCMCCATGGCTAAGCAAAAAAAACCTCAGCTAAAATATTGGAACGCAGACTTGGACCTTGGCTAAACCAGCCATTTTTCACATCTCATATGCTCTGCTAGGCTCTTGAATTAGGATTATGCATATCATCTATTAATGCTTATGTAGAACACTGGAAAGAAATTTCGTTTTTAAGCATATTTGTGATATATGAAGCACTGAAGACTTATATATCAGTTTTGCATTGATATAAAATCCTGTTCCACCTTACTTACTGAAATCAACTGGGATTACACAGCTGTAAATTCTTACAGAATTTTTGCTGGTGAGTACATCATATCTAATTATCCCGCCTTATCCTAATTATCTTTAATCTGTCCTGTCTGGAGCAGCAGTTAAGAGGCACTACAAGTGGATTCCAAAGGCTTTAAGGAAGAATTTACACTGATACTTACATGGCTTAAGGCCCAATTATAGTTTTTGTTCAAGAAGTCACACTGCATTACTAGTAATGTCCAGTAATAATGTTCTACCTCACCCTTTTTAAAAACTCCAGTAGGGAAAACTGTTTTCTTGGACTAGACTCATTGCAACTGTAGGTTCACCCTGGTTGGGACAGGCTTGCACACCAGAAATAAAGCCATCATGAAGCAGAAAGGGGCTTAGTGGACAGGCTTGCCAAGAGAGAGGAAGGGAGAGCATGTAGTTAGCTTCAGATGTCCAYATTGGCCCTGGCTGGGAGGGCACCTGGGCCCCTCTGGGTGCAGGAGGGATGTTTGGTTTCCTCCTTTCTCTGCCTGTCAGATCCCCAGTGTTTGCACTGGGTGCTCCCTCTCCAGCAGTGCTGCTGGCTGAGGTCAGGTCATTGCCACAGAGCATCCTGTGATTGCCAAACCTGTGTGTGTCACTGGCTCCTTCCCTTCCTGCTCTGCCTCCTATTCACCAGCAACCGCTTGCCTGGCACCTGGGGAGGAAACGCTCAGGCTGCAGGAGGGAAGGGTTTCCAGCAGGTACAAAAATGGAGCTTGCAGATGCGGTGAATGGTAGCAAAAAGCAATGTACTTATTTATTCTCTCCTCTTGGGGAAAAGTAATGAGAAAAGTATGAAGTCTGGCTGCTTAGAGAGCTGGTTGGTATGGTGGAGGTGCCAGAAACAAGTGTTTGCTGACCATTATAGAAAGGTACACACCTTTTACCTCCCATAAGCATTTAATTTCAGTATTAAGAGGCTCATTCACATTTTCCCTCTAAAGCGTTAAATGATCCATTATTAAAGGAAAATATATGGGACACAAGTCCAGTTCACCTAAAAAATTGCTGCAACGGAGGAATAAACTACAGCTGYCAGCACAGGCCAAAGGAACAGAGGCAGCAAAATAAACCAACAGGAAGAGAGACAACAGTCCAGTAGACTTCTTATGGAGAGAGGTACAGAAAGARGACTGAAACATGCCTGGACACAAGGACGTTATGGATGTTGAAAATAAGATTACTTTCATATCTCACTGCTGTAGCTGACAAAAAGGACGAAAAAGGAATATAAGTAGTAGTTCATACCCCAWGTAGGACTATCCAGACTTGCTATGAAACAGAGACTTTATCTAGCACAAGTTGAAGGCGCATTTTTGTACTGCAAATGGCACGTACTGACTGCTAGGCTGCTTTGCTAGCAACTGCAATGTGAGATTAGTACCTCATTGACTGCAGCAGAGTTATGGGGGCAGCTGGAACATGCTGTAATGCCATGCATAAGCTGTCCCCTTAACCTGGAGCCACTTTACTGGGTGTTGGTGATGTGATACAGGCACAAGGAAAAGTCTYCTTGGAGCCTTCTCTTCTCCRGGCTGAACAACYCCAATTCTCAGCCTGTCTTCATAGGAGAGATGGCCCAACCCTCTAACTGTCTTCCTGTCCCTCCTCTGGAACTGCTCCAGCAGGTTTATGTCATTCTTGTGCTGGGGACCCCAGAGCTGGATGCTGTACTCCAGGTAGGGTCTCATGAGAGCAGAGTARAGGGGGAGAATCRCTTCCCTTACTCTGAAATTAAAAAGAAAATTTAAAGGATACACCATTTCTGAAGACCGATAGCCCTGAAAAGCTCCCATGTCTCCAAGGAAACCTCAGGCCACATTATGCAAAAATAGCGCTCAAATAAAGTTATAGTTTAATGGGGCTCTGCCCTGCCATGTAAAGGGGAAGAGTGCTTGGGAGCAGCCACTGTCACCTAACTCTGGAAATCAAGAAAAAGAAGATTATAAGGATATAAGTACACAAAGAGTGATCTTTCCCTTATGACAATCCTCTGCCTTCTGACTATAAACCATTTAGGAATTTTCTGTGCCAAATCTGTAACATGTAAACATGTTTCTTGCCCTGTGATTGTGTCTGATGCTTTTTTAATCCAGTTTCACATTTTCAGTCGTTATGCTCTTTGGAGTCAGAGGATTTAATATGTTTACCTTGTGATGCTGACACGTATTACAATCACAAGCATTTAGAAAGCACTGGGAATTGATTTCAGCTGCAGCTCAAGATACTGAAACTATAGGATGGTGACATGCGTCTGTTGTACTATTTGTTATCTGTGGTTGGAGATGATGGCAGCCAGCAATTCCATCATTCAAGATGAATGGAAGTCCATAATCAAGTTTTCCTCAGGAAGTTTTTGTTTTGGAAGGTTTTGTTTTGTTGCATTTGTTCTGTTTTGTTTTTCTTTTCTGTAAGCAACAACAAATGAGCCTTGTATAGAAAATCACAACATGCATCAGATAATATGAGCAGGAGATATTTTTCAGGGCAGTCAATGGTAGACTTCATCCCCACACCACATATATTCGTATTTGCAACAGAAAGCTCCAGCCAGTTCAGTAAAGCCCTGCCAAAGGTTGGGTCCCATACGGCAGAAAATAGCTTCAGAATCTTTTGGGAGAAATGAATGATGGAGAAGGCCTCCTATTAACAGAGAGAACAACATATTTCRAGTTGGGGTTTTCTTTAAAGGAAACCAAGCCTGTTCAATCACAGGAGCATACCTACAGACTACATGACTCTTAAGGACAGATTTAAAAAGCTATTTAGCTGTTTAGTAATACWTATAGGCATCTAGAGCTTAAGCACTTAAAGACCACTGGTTTTAAATATTTCTGGGAGGAATCTGGTCCAAAAGGATAGTTACATCACTCTATTGGCAAACAGAAATCCTCTACATCAAATACCAGTCAAGTGGTTGCTCAGGCATAATAAATATCTACAATACTGAATGTATTACAAAGAGGAACTAAAACTTCAGATGATCCCTGGTAACCCAAGAGGAAGCCTTACTTCTACATGCATAGCTATAACTGCAGTATATACTGAATATCTCACTTTAAAATTATGACTGTTCATAAGTAATTTTTTTAACTTTTGGCTTCTAGTGCAGTGCCATTTTTAACCTTGGCTGTTACTTTGAGAAGGGCTTYCTAGGTGGTGCCATCTGCCTGTCATCAGCTACTGTTCAGTCATATGCAGTTGTGAGACTATATCCTAGGACAGCAGAATATTCTATTCCATCTAGTTTTAAGTTCATGCTTCATAATACTGTAATATTTGATAATTTCTTCCTGTTTTCTTTGGTAGCTTATAGTTATTTTGATTAACTGTTTGATTTAAAACTATATTTGTAATTCCTTACCTGTAAAGTAGATCTTTTTGCCCATCTTTTCATCTGCTACAAGCAGTATGGTACAATTTAGGTGACTGACTGCAGTTTTGGTTGTCATGAGTGGTACAGACTCAAAAGATACGGAATAATAATATACATAAATCAGTTTAATATGCCRATTAATGCCAGTCTGTATCTAGCATTATCCATGGATGAATATCAGTAGCTCGTAAATCCTGAGTAGTTTTTTTTTCTACTCGCAGAATGTGTATCATAGTACAAAGATATCAATTTATGAAGATTATATGGTTTTGCCTAGTATTGCTTTTTGTCTAGATGAACCACAGTTAATACAAATTTATTAGCACTATAATTTGTGAAAATCCTGCAGTCAGATTTGTAGCCTGGTCTCCATGCAATATACAGCATCCTGTTAATTTAAATGGCATGGCTGTGCATGCACTTTGCATATGCACTTTCAGAGACATTATACAGCATTATAGTAAACTACAATTACCCATAGATTTGGGCTGAACTGAATCACATTTTTCACATAGTGAATTTGCAAAAGATACACTGGAGAGCTTAGCAGAGGGAATGACTTCATTAATTTTTACAGAAGTACCTAAGGCTGGACCAGTATTTCAGCATACCCATGGTTTTACTCAGGCTTAGACTTGGATCTACAATTGGCAGTTCAGGCTGATCAATAAAATGAGAGCTTTTCCCTACATAAATGTTGCACCAACTGAACCACAATCAATGGTTTAATTTAGTGACAGTGGTGCAAATTCCTTTGTGCACATGGCTGAAAACCTCAAACYCTGCAAGGAACTCACTTAATTCTGATTAATTCATGCTAGATTAAAACCTAATCAAGAATATCCACATGGGATTTTGGTAAGAATTTAATTAAGTTTTAAGACATATATCTAAATAAACAGAAGCAACTTAGTGAACAAGTATGCCTAATACTACAAAATAATATTGAAGTAATTTTTCAAGCCTTTCAGCCTATTTTCAAGAACTGCAATTTTATCCTTAAATTCACTATAATTCTGACAAAATAGTTTTTGCTGCATGGTTGTCAGCTGTTTGCATCAGACAGAGTAAGAAGAAGAAGAAGCATGAATAAGATTTATAATAATTTTGGATCTATTAGCCATTATGTTTTCAGCTTCTCTTAAGTTTTAAAAACTAATGTCCTGAGAATAGCAGATGGTCCCTATTCTTTTCAAAATACTGTAGTAAAAATATGTATTTTTTGTCTTCTGATACAACACTAAATGTTAGTGCTTCTCACTCCAGCACTTTCCTTCTTTCTGACTTACATTCTCTGGTTTATTTCTATGCCTCTGTTTTAGCTGAGAGACAATTTGAAAGCAATTGTCACTGCAGAMAGGAGCACAGATATGAAGTTTCTGTTTAGTTTTAAACATGCAGACAAAAGGACTATTAAATTGATTTGAATCCATATATGCCCCATAGATTAGAAATCATACTGATTCAAATCCCAATGAGGAAGACTTAGCAGTCTGTAATTTCTTGCCAGTATATCAGTTCCTCTAGTTTTTCTCCCCATGTAAGCATCTTTGTTCCCAAATCAGAAAATCACCCAYGAACAAGTATTTCAGGGTCATACAGTTACCTGTAACTGTAGTAGCCATAGAGTACATGTGTATTTTATGAGACTCCATAGCACTAGCACTCTGTAAATACAGCACACCACTTCTCAAAACCTTCTGACATACTTGGGGTAATTCACAGCTGCCGTGTACTGCAGGGAAAAAAAAAAAATCAATTATTTAAATCACTGTGCTATTATCCTGCAATAGCATAGTTCCTAAACTAAATTTCTGGAGTGTCTTGGAATGCAGGGAATGGCCCTCACAAAAGAGAATGGGAAGAAACCCARTTTAATGGCCTCTGCTGATCTCTCCTAAACAAAATGTTCTTCTTTCACTCTAAATCTGCCTGGTTTATTGCTGAGGACATGAGAACAACACCCAACTTTCTGACCTCAACAGGCAATCAGGGAAAGCCAAAAGGTGAGATTTTTTACTGTCTAGGGATAGAGTAGACAAAGAGTGAGACATCTTCTCTCAAATCAGTGATTTTTGGAGATACAAATATGTTGGGTACTCAAGGGATCTTAATTTCCCATCCCCAAAAATTTACTCATCCCATCATATAGTCTTTATAAACTGATACTTGCAAAATTCGRTTTTTAAGACATCATTGTCTTCTCACCCTTCTAGGGCATAATGTGAAGTGATTGCAAGATCACTTCACATTATGCCCTAGAAACACGTTAGGACTTTTTTCCTCATTTTTAACCTGAAGTTCTTTGATTTTATGACAATGCTATTATTCAGTTTTTCTTCTTTCTCATTATGTACTACTATCTTTCAATAGTCTTTTGGTCTTCCTTCCCCTGCAACTCTTCCATTTTAATCTRTTCTTGAAAACTTGCATGCAATACTGCAAAAAAATGTTGGTGCTTCATACAATGCAACTCCAGCATCTCTAGCTCCACTAGAAATACTGGAATCAATGTGTCCTAATACTGAATTTCAAAGCTGCTTCAAAACGTTCGTCAACAGCCACCCTCAGTAACCAATACAGTGAGATATTTTTCTTCCTCTTGATTCCCCATGATGGATGGTATTTTTGAGCAGTGTCTGCTGCTCTGTTATAAGACTTTAGGAAAGAAAGAACTGAGTTACACTAGCCTTGTGGAGAGGGGGAGACTGCTCTTTGCATAAAGCAAATACCTGGAGGAGATACACTTCCATGAAGGCCGGGTGCAACAGGCAAAAAAAAATCCTGCAGAGCAGCAGAGGGATGAAGAGACTGCTTTCTAAGGAGCAGGGAGCAGAGCCAAGGCTGGAGCTCTATAGCTTCTTCTTAGGCTCCAAGGGAGGACCACACAGAGGTCTGGCAAGCCAGAAWGCTACTCAGTGGACTGAAATCACAACTAGAAGGAAGGATGCAGACAACAAAGTTGGGCAGCAAGCGAATTGTTTATAAATTTGTTCATAATTTTGTGCCAGCTCATCTAGCCACTGAACTGTCTTTACGTAAAACACAAACTGTTCTGGTTAYGTGCAAGTTAAACCTGGTCTTTAGAGAATGAAAGTCTCTTTTTTCACTGCTTTGAAGAGCTCATTATGAGCAGGATGTTCAGGCAGACACACTGCAAAGTTCTGACKGTATTAAAAGCCTGACTTGATGCTGCCCAACTCCTACCATTTCTGCCTCTWGTCCTTTAGCCAAAAATTTTTAAGGAGGGTAGGACAAGTCTCAAGACTGTTCYGTGAGGAAGTGTCAGCAGATTGCCATCTTGATCTTGTGAATTTCTCTTTTCATACATTGAATTCTCAGGCTAGTCAGCACCTTATCAACCTAATCAGCTCTTGCACTGATCCTTGTARTTTCCACTTCAGTAATAATTTGTCTTGGCACTACAACAAGTGCTGCTCTAATGTGTACAAAAATTCAGGCTATCACATTGTTCCTGTGTAAAAGATCAATTATCTTACCCTGAAAGATTTCAGTCTGACACTATCTTCATTCGATAAATCCAGGATTATCCCACTTTGCATTTTCCTTCAAGGCTTTAATTATTTTTTATTTAAATATTTTCTAATGCTTTATACAATGTTGCATTCAAATGAAAAACTCAAGAGTTATTAATGCAATTTCTCTTTTCCCATTTTTGTAGAATGTAAAAATGAAGGCATATAGAGAGTATATTGATATGAATACATTTGTTCTGTCAATAAAGCCTGAACTTGTATTCAGTTAAGTGTCATCTTTTATCAAATTTTTGGCTTCTTTTATAGGTGTAATACACTGTGATCAAGGCTTCCAAGGCTGCCACATCTTCATTTTTGCAAGAGCTGCTCACCTATATGCCTGGTTCATAACAAATATAAAAAAATTCACAAAGAACTTCATTTCAGCAAAGCCTCATTTTTCAACAGCATACTGTGTCAAAAATATTAATCAGACCTAGCCATAGATTTCTTTTACTACACAGGCTTTTCCATCATCTCTGCAGTCTTTATGACAGGCTTAACTGGCTGAATTTATGTTGTTTGGGTTCTCATACTCTGATCATAACCTTATCTTGTAAGCTACTGGTTAATCTTTTAAATTTTGGATAAACAAAGGTTAATGCCAGGGGTGCAATATGTAAATGCTTTTATGGGCTATATTTCATTAGAWGACAAATATTTAATAATCTTTCCATGCACGAATTATCTTCATTTCAGTAATATTCACAGTGATTGATGAGTAATTTGAGATGTATTGTCATAATTTTAGAAACATATTTTCAAAGCACTTTTCAGCACAGAGAATTAATGGTGAGTGCAGAAAAGTGGTTAGAGACCTCTTACTTTTTATTTCAATGAATATTTAGTGATGTATTTATCACACTATTCAAAATGTTTATCACATTGTGAGTAGATCCATACATAACTTCACAGATTTTAAACACAGGAGGGAATACTGTAAGACACAATATTGCACTACTGATTCCCTGTGCCACAAAAGGCTACAAGACTCATAATTAATTCTTACTTCAAATCCAAGAGCATACGTGCTTTGAAAATTTCCAATGACACATCTCTTACATTTTTTGCTTAGATGTTCTGGTACTGATTTTTCTTATCCCAAGACATTATAATTTTATTTCTAGCTGTGACTTTCAACATCAGATCGTACATTTTGCTTATCAGGCATAAGAGCTCCCTTCTAGTGTATGTTTTTCACAGGCAGCAATCAAATCACCCATGTACCTCTGCATCAGTGAGCTTTTTTTCTTCTCTCAGTGTAAGTCATTCTTCTCTTTCTTTAATCATCTGCATCTCTTCCAAAGTGACTATTTACCATTTTTCTCAAGAGCATATTTTGGATAGAAAGTAGACATTTGGTAGACAGTGTACCAATGAATACGTCAGTGCTAACTCCATTAGACGCAGCATCATACTATGGAGACTTTTTCAGTTTAGTATTATTCCCAGCACACRATTTTTTCAGTCATTACTTTCTATACTATGGTCCCACCTTCTGTAAGGGTCACCTAAATCCTTTAAGATGTCTGTGCTGAACACATTTTGTTTGCTTGAAACTGGCTACCAAATAATTCATGTYGCTCTCTTGATGTTCTCTCTTTATTATAATTCAGCACTCCCCCACAGTTTCTCAAATGTGCAGATTTTATCGGCGACTACTTGATGATGATTTGCCTTTTATAGTAAATATTTTAAGATCAGTTTATAGACTGTCATATTGAACCTTACTTGGGTTACATCTGCAGTTGGAGAGCAATAAAAGTCCATACAATGAATCAACAAAAATGATCAAGAGACCAGCTGGTATGWAAGTGTGTTTTAAGAGAATTTGTACCTTGTGTAACAAAATTTGGCAGGCTGTGACCAAATCCTTCAGTGCACTGCTTTTGCTCAGTGATTCAAGGCTGAATTTTTAAATTTGAGATGAATATTATGCTTAAAAAATGTATTCATATTTTCAGAGAAATCAATCACTGTGCTAAAAAAAATGAGGTCATTTTGAGAATATGAACATTTCTGCAGATAGCAATAGCTGTCCAAATAATCTTACTTTCCTAGAAATATAGACCAATGATTTAAAGGACCAAAATCCAGTGTTTTTAAAAATATTTCAGCAGATAAAATCTCTGTATGTTTCAGAGGTATGGAGAGCCTGGAATGGGTGTGGTGTTGAGAGCACCAGCCACAGGAACCAGTAAAACCAGTTCTTCTCTGTATAGCCTGGGAAATCCTGCCTTCAAAGACATGAATTGACTGCTTTTACTAAAATATCCTACTCACATTGAGGTAAAATTCAGACTATAAATCACTGTCTACCAGGGCCGACCTGAATACAGGCCATTTTCAAAAGAGCACACATATTCCTACCACATGACAACAGAATTTGACTAGCATGTTTTGGATRTTTCTGCAAGTGTGAAGCCAAAGGGAGCCATGGCAAACCTTTTTTTCTTTCTTCTTTTTATATTGTAGGGTTGTTGTTTTAACTGGGAATCAGCTCCTGCCAACATGTGTCTCACGCCAATCACAATTCCTTTGTAAATGTACTGCTCACAATGCACTGACCAGGTCTTCCACTAACTGCTGATGTTGGAACCTCTGGCTTTATCCTGCTATTTAAGTTCTCTCCGTCTGTCCTTCAGAGGGAGAGTGATTTCACAGTATGTATACTTTTTATATACAACACAAGAAACAMTTTTTCAAMAATTACRTCTAATTAAATGAGKCTTAAAAACAGYAGAGAGGAGCACCTGATTTTAAAGCTGSAGCTTTAAATATGTARAATGCTAAATAAAACCAKATATGTATTCTTCTCATTTGACTGGACAAGGCAAGCTGCACTTAGATTCCTATATTCATTGCTAATGATAGKAATATGAAAAGAAATTTTGTCCAGCTTTACAATCTGAATTTTAGTAACAAGTCTTTTCTTTATATCAGTCTAAGTGGGTAGATCAAGTTGACATTGATTACATGGTCAACATGTACTTTATTTCATGCTTTTTTGGTATTCTTCTCTGTGTGACTCATAAAATGAATTGCTGTGTTTAAAGAAGGTCCTCGATAGGCAAAGAAACAGAGTCATTAAAAAACAGCGATCATGTATAAGAGGACATCTGATACTCAGGTCAAGATAGACTGACCTGAACAGCTAACCACTTATTAATAAAGTATTAATTTCCAGCAATCTTTGGATTATTTGTGGATTCTCTCTTCATGCCTATGTTTTTATGGTCACATCTTGTTTTCACCCATACTGATGACATTCAATCAAGAATAAGAGAAGGGACACAAATGTTCTCCATGGGGCTTCTTTAGATTGCTRTGATATTTAAAAAGGCATGTTTTGTTTTAAATGACAAAAAAAACTTTTGTCAGAAAAATCCTTAAAGATTGGCTGTTAAGATAATTCAACCAAATTAATCAATCTGATCCTGCATTGTAAGAGAGGAAAAAAGTTACTACAAAGGTAAATCTCAGATGTAGGAAAAATTTGCTGTATTATTTTAGACCCCCCAAAAAATAACTGACAGAAAATATTCTCAACCTGAGACTGAAAAAGGAGAAATAGGTCAGCTATAGACTGTAGGTTTGAAAGAGATGAAGTACAAAAGAAATTTAGGACAAGAGATTATTGCATCAGACAATTAGAGGAAGGAAAGGGCAGTTGATAAGCAGAGACTGCAGTAGAGCAGCAGAAGTATTAAGGACCACGAAAAATCCCTCACTCTTTTTTCTTCGATTTGCTTCACACTTAAGTCTGCTTCTACTGGATTGTTGGGAAAGCATAAGTGTGAGCCTACTTTCCTCAAAACTGTCAACAGGCAATTTATGTCAAGAGACTTAAAGGATGAATCTGAGTCCTTCTTTAGGGCACCTGAAAAACAGACCCATTATAGCTTGATTCATATGGAACAGCTCACTAGGCTAACACCCACTCATTTCCTTACAGTCACAATGCAGGGGAGTTTCCTGTTTAATCGCTTCTCAGATGGTCATAATTTTGGTAGGTTCATCCTTTCATCTTCTCAATTGCCATGAATTCAGCCGTAGAAATCATCGACCAATTAGGAGTTTCTGTATGGTGTACACAGCAAATATTGTAGCTGGATCAACAAAAGGGGCAAATTATAAACACATAGTGACAGAATAYGGGGAAACTGCTCAAGT
This sequence comes from Malurus melanocephalus, assembly GCF_030028575.1. Lineage (NCBI taxonomy): Eukaryota > Metazoa > Chordata > Aves > Passeriformes > Maluridae > Malurus > Malurus melanocephalus. The sequence goes on from NW_026623335.1 coordinate 1,836,082, forward strand.
GAAAACAAAAAAAATGCCATGTTCACTGCATTAATGGAGGCAGAGGTAGCATATATACTGYAAGATGTTCACAGAGGAAATCTAAAGACAGAAGAAGATCCAGGGTAAAGAAGCTAAATACAATCAACATCCGCTGTTGCTGATGAAATTAAGACATACAGCCAATTGGGCTAAAACAAACCCCCAGAAATGTTGAAAATTACCAAAATTAGATGTTAGAGTAACACTTTACCTTCCYTATAATTCAGTAACTGTTCTGGCTCTGTACAAGGTTATGGCCATTTATTTTTAAACAAAATAGGTAGAAAACAAATGTAAGTTTAGAGKCTTGTTTAAAATGATCTATGTCAATTATCACAAAATCACGGAAGTGTGGCAACATATAAGATGACAGTTTTATCCACAATAAGGCACATCCTGTACAAGGCTCCTCACAGTACAAAATCATTTTCCCAGACAGTTCTCTATTCCACATAGAAAATATTTTCCATGAGTCATTATTTTTTAAATGTAAAAGAGAATTAACTTTGATTATTCTTGTGTCCTTTTATGTTTGCTGTCTAAGAACATTTAGGTGATATAATGTCTGCAGAAAGTGAATTTTTAAAGTAGTCTTCCCATGCTCTGTTCTTTGCTGTACATAAAACTCTCCAATATCCTCCATGCCCACCTAGTTATTGTGTTGAAGATTAACAGGATGCCCAGTGTGTAGCAATTTGATAGAAAGCAGACAGTAACTGCAGWCCTCAAGGCCTGCTTCCTCTGTGTCCTAAAATCCATACAAATCCCTACAGCAGAATCGTATATTAATCTTTCACCAATCAAATACTTCTCTGTTAAGTGTACTGAGGATGTTCTTTATTTGCTCAATCCAGAACAAAAAAAGAGAGGCTGTTATTSAGACCCTTATAATTGACGTAGATGAATAAGGAGCACCTGACCCTCTCTTACTACTTCATGACAAAAATGACAAAATATCTGAAGATGTCACTGTGGCAAAAAAGTGTTAAATAAAATGAGCATGCATGGTTGGTCATTGAGAACAAGGGAAGCTGAAAATAGAACCTCCTTGTGAAAAGATGCATCACAGACTTCAGAAACAGCACCAAAAAGAGCACAATTGAGACAAAATGAAACTGGGGGAAGATCAGGGAGAAACAGCTTGAGAATTGTGATCTTTCAGAGGCAATGCATAAAAAGGAGCACTGTGGTTTTAGGCGCTGATTAGGGAGAGCAATGTAACAACAGTAGTGAACTTTAACACAACATGTAGCCTGACAAACTCTAGGAGAAGGAGCTAGTGAGGGAGGGCAGGAGATCTTCTTGCCTTTTGTTGGGTTTCTCATTAGCTAATGCTACTGGCAACTTGCTTCAATCAAAATATTCCAAGGGCTTTACATTTTGTCCAAGCCTATTAAAGGACCAGTTACTCACATGAAGAGAGTCTTGAACTAGTTTTATCCACCAGCAATGTTTACTGTCTCTTTCCACCAGAATTTGGCATGGAAGTTGCACAATATTTCTAGAGCAGATCTAATGGTTCATTGCATGATACTGCCCCATCTCTGAAGCTGAATCTGGCTGTCTTCTGACCTTGTGCTCAGCTCATCCACCTCATTAAAATGGGATAAAATGAAGYTAGCAAAACCCAAAACAAAATTCTTGCTTGTTTAGGGAGATGAATTGGCTCAGTCTGCACCTSGAGGAATGCCAGAGCCAGYGCAAAGGAGGGAATGAGACATGCAATAAAGAGTGTGTTAGAAACAAAGGGGCAAGTGGAACTSATACGTTTTGTGACTGCTGTGCTGTGAAAATTCACCTTTAGAAAAGAGGACAATCACTGTTCCTATGCACCAAATATCTTGATWTGGTTTTAACATTTTAAACAGAGAGAATTTCATCCTTAAAAAAAAACCTGGAAGATTTAATTGTGATATGTAAAAAYGAGTGATGGTAATTTTCCATTATGTGCTTTGAGAACATGATGGAAAAGAGGACAAAATTCAACACATGAAAACCATCACTCAAGTCAGAAACTGGTTTACACTATTTTTGTTCTGGAAACTTTTAAAGCTGAAAAAGGACAACRGGATGTTTTGTTTCACAAAAAGGTTTGAAGGAATTCCAGTATAATTACAACAGACAACCCCTTCCTGCAAAGGCAACGCAAACAAGATGACATGAAGTATTTTCAAAGATAGATTACTAAAATTCAGTTCTCAGTTCACTGTCAAACCGTAAAGTRTAAGCCCACCATTTTGTCTTCCTTTTAAACTCTTTTTCCTTTCTTCAGGTCTTCTTTACTTTACCAGCAGAGGGAGCAGGTGGAAGAGCAAATGGAAAAAGAGCTGACTTCGATTAAACTTTGATCTTTGCTCTTTGTTCCAGACAGGGAAAACAAGGACCAGCTACAGCAGCTGCTGCTAGTGGGCCAGAGTATCCATAGCACGAATACACTTGCTTTGCCTGCATTCTCCCTTCTTCTTCTGACAGTTCCTGGCAGTAGAGTGGTATTAGAAAGCCCGACTGTTCCACCAGTCCTGTCTTATTCTCTTCCCTATGCACTGGCAATATTTAGCAGAAAATTGAAGCAGAATTCTTGCAGGTGACATTTTAAATTCAGCTGCATACTACTTTCAGCCTGTCCTATAGCTTGTAGCAATTTCACTGCATCTTAATCACTTTTCTATAACTGGGCTCTACTGTAAATCTGGAAACATTCAAACTATTTGTGTAAAATGAAAACTCACAAGGAAATTTATGTCTGAATAATGCAGTGCTAGTTTTGATTACTGGAAAAGTTTTTCAGTTCATCCACCTCTCACAAGAGGATTTTATAAGCTAATGTCTTGTTCAAAACAATATTTATAAGCTATTCAATGTTTTATCTGAGAATGTTCATGTTCTTTTAAAAACACCTAATTTTCTTCCCACCTCTCACTTCTACCTATTCAGAGTTAGCTTGCTCTGCTCCATTCCTGAATACAAAATGGACTTTATACCTAATAATGAAATTAGGCCAAGTGCAATCTCTTATTGTGCATCAAAGATCCTGCAATTTTTTTCTTTTTCAGAAAAAAATCAGCATGTAGAAAGAAGAAGGCTAGCATTCTTTCTTTTTGAGAGACAAATCTTCTGGCAACATTATCTTTTTTTTTTCCTTTAAAATGAAAGTAAGTGCATAGGACATGCAAAAGATGGTTTAGAAGAAACAGCCACTGTTCCTGCCTTAATAAGGGGGAGGACATCCAGTAGGATCAGGTCAGAGGTTTAGGGAAACGCTTCACACCAGACTTCTCAGAGAAGTAAAATCTTACAGAAGCAGTTTTACACTATCATGAAGTAAATAGGCTTCTCTCAGTCCAATCTGAGGTTGCTGCTTCTGGGTTGTTTTTTTGTTTTTTTTTTTTTAACTCAGTCCTATGGGACTTTGAGCAAGAAAGAATAGTTCCAGAGAGAGAAAATGTGAGAACCAAATAGGTCTGAAAATGATGCTGTTTTCATTAGATCAAAAGTTATTACTATTAAAAAAAACAATCACTGATCAGTTTTTGAAAATCTGACTAGCACGTTACAAAAATGATTCATCACATGGCATAGAGGAAATGGGTGGCTTTGTAACTGCAGACTCCCACAGCAGAGCTATAGGTGTGGCTTATCTATGCTTATCAGCTAGAAGAGATAAACAAGGCTTTGAAGACAAAGAGCAGTGTCAAAGCCCTTATGTCTGTTGCTGTTCCTTGAGAAGCCCACAAAATAGTCAAGAAAACTCTAAGTTTTGAGATGGTAAGCASTTATTTAGAGAAGGTACAGAGAGATTACAAACAACTGCAAGAAGAGCCTTTAAACCTACCCTTAAAGTGGAAAGAGCTGTGCAGAGCTACAGCAGACATTTGCCTGTCTTTGTCATATAAAACTATTTCAGGCTATGTTTGATAAGATGTTTGATGAGGTTATGAGTGGAAGGCCAATCAGTTAGATTTATTTTCTAAAAAGTTCAGACAAGCATTGCTTAACATCCCATCTATGTTTCAGTAGAGTCCCTATGAGGCCATTTTTCTCTAAACAGAAGGTTTTGATTGACTGACCTAGCTGTTCACTGAGAACATTGCCTAGCCCAGTAGCTGACAAATTTTGTGCAGTTTTTGACTCATCAATATTTTCATTTTCTCATGGAAGTGAAGATCCCTGAAGTCTGAAGTCAAACTGACTGACTTTAGTTCAAATTGACTWTAGTTGTCTTTGTGGACCATTCAGAAGTGCCTGAAGGGCTCAAAATCCCTAAGATATATATGGTCATACATGCCCACATGTGAAATAGTCACAAGTATAATCCCCTTCTACCTTTTCTTATCCTCTTTCAAGGAACTATCCAAGACTGTCTCTTTTCCCTCTGTCTGTCGGTACTATATTCTTGAGGAATAAGTGGACTCAAGAGCTCATAAGATAATACTCCTTTTGCATACAAATATTATCCTCTTATGTGGTACAATCCCAGATCAGTCTAATCTTCACTGTATTTTCTGTTTTTAAAATAAATTACAATAACTGGAAAGACTGWTCCTCCCATTAAGTTGGAAGAACTCCCTCTACAGGGCCATTCAGAGGGGAGCAGAAGAACTTCAAATATATCAACACCCARTTTCCAAAGGAAGTTCAAGGTCAAGGTTAAACTAGCCCTATTACTTATGCAGTTAGTAAGKGACTTAAATAGATGGTGAATGCTACCTCTTTCATATGGGAAAAAGTTCATATAATTAAAATGAATCCTGGCCCTGTTATTTTGTTTATTTTCAACTCTCTCCTTGGCAATATTCTTGATATTTATTTTAATAGAACTAACATGTTGAGRTTTTCTTGGTGGGACATTGGTAACAAGAAATGCTCTAGAAGCCCTKTAGAGGGCTCTGAGTGGATGGTCACCAAGAGGCCACAGATAAAGCTGGGATTACTGGTGTCTCCTCTAAATCACAGTTTAAGATCCATGTAATTAGTCCATGTRTTAATGCTGCATACATTATTACTCAAGAATGCATCCTGATGAGTAGATTAGAGAAAACATGCAAGAACTCCCACACTGATACTTTTGCTGGGCAATTCCTCAAATATGTTGGTCCTTACACTCAGTCCAGCCTGTAAAAACCCAGCAGCGTCTCTGCCAGAGAGGTAATTATCATGCACCAATGTTGCTTGTTGTTTGTTACAAAGCATGAGGATATCTTGTCCTTCAATGGATCTTGTCAATGATATTCGTCCTTCTGATTGCAGAGAGGATTTTCACTATGACTGCAGTGTGTACAATCTTCCCTTGACAGCCCACAATGAAAATTAAGGAAAAAGGTAAAATGTGATACTGTCCTGCAGCTGACTTCTGCCTACAAATATGGCATTGCTCACTGGTTCTGTAGCGAAATGGCCTAAAATAGATCACTTAAATCTAGTAAAGTCTAGCTTAGTTTTTCAACAGAAGTCTTCATGAATGGTACTCAGCAAACTCAAAGGACTACCTCTAGGCTATGAAATACTGTCAGCTCCTTTAAATATGTACATCAATGAAACCTGAGTTTGCAAATAGTCTGGGCATTAATTCTCAGGACTTTTCTGACCTTGAGTATAACTTGAAACATGATTCAGCAGTAAYACTGTCATAACTGGCATTTGCAGTTGAATGCTTTGCTACTGTAATTTCTCCTGTAATTCAAGTTTAGTTTTCCAATGCAATACAGTCTATATTTGGTCTGTCTCATGATTTSTCTAAGTTGGTGTGATAACATTTGCTGTCAATGTCAAGACCTGCCACAGCCTATGGACAAATAGTTGGACCTACCATTCACAATCTTCAAACATTTGCTACCACTTTGCTACTCAGAAAGGAGTGTAATTYTCCAATTTTGACCTCCTCACCTCATGTTACATTGGCCATTATGCAGGTAATCACATCCAGTATTTTACTCACACTGTCTAATAATGTCTTGCCAYATTTCTATTCTGAAAAGTCTGGAGACAAAAGGGTCATGGATATSAAAACCTTTCCTGATCTTCTGTTGTGTTTGAAACTCTCTCTTTAGCTCTCTGTTTAGTTCAACTTGCCTAATATTCTGATATGTCATATGGTCAGCCCAATTATTCTGTGGGATTCCGACAACAAAAAACACAGACCCTGTTGGCTGTAAACAGATTAAAATTCTACCATTTGACAGCTACATTTTATGCTGTGATCTTTCTAAAATACTTGCAGATTGCTCGAAGCTAGAATGCTGCAACCAGACAATGTTAGGGCATGAGGAGAATCTGAACTGCAGGTGCAGTCTATGATTCACAACATACAACATAAATTTCCTAATCAGATAAGGTCTAAGTGCACCAGATTCTGTCTCTGGAAATGCTGATGTTTCATATGTTGAGATTTGTATACACTAGTATCTCTAGAATATTGTTTACATGGTCACTCTACTACTGAGCAAGTTAAATAACTAAAAAGTTGGGAAAACAGATGCTTTGAAAGAGGCCTAGCATATATATTAGTATTAAGAAATTAGGATGGTTCCAAGATGAAAATTACTGTCCAGCGTGTCAACATCTCAGTCTCAATTGACACTGGCATTCAGATCATACAGCCTATCTCTGACCAACAGGCCAGGCATTCTGTTGGGTGGTCACATTGTCTCTGTAATTTTAGTAGATTTTAAAATCACAGATATTGAGCATATCTACATCTGCAAAGAGTCACAGGAGCCCTATCTATACAAGCATGTTCCTGTAAAATACGGCTGGTTCTTCAATTTCAACTACTTCATACTGTGTACCCCATCAATGCTCATTCAAAAATCACACAGGCATCAATTGCAGAAATGGAAAGTGGAAGAAAGAGGCCTCAGTGTTAATATTTAGTAGTATGGTGAGCTAAAACAAGAAACACACAAACCTTTTGTRTAAATTATTTGCTTTCACATTACTATAATACTATTTACAGCACAAGTGGAAAAATAACTACATGTCATAATTTACCCTCAAAGTGCTGTAGCTGGAGCTATAGATGTGCTGAAAAGTGCACACATCTTTAACCTCAGCTGGACAGAGGCCAGCAGTGCTATAAGAAAACAAGATAATGAATAAAGGCTTACCTTTTCATTGCTAAACTCGTCTGATCACATCAGGTATTTGTATTGATGCATATGTTTACTTGCAGAATTCTAGAGGGAGTGTTCACTACAGAACCAGAAACTAAATGTATTCATATTTCTGCTATTCATAACCTTTAATCATATTACTTATATTTCAGAAGAATTTATCTGGGGTATTATTCAGCTGATAACTTCTTTCACATGAATCATGATAATGGCTGTTGCTATTGGCATAGCACTGGAAATGATCAAGATGAATAGGAATAACCCTTTTACTCATCAGGATGTAGTTTGTTCTGCTATTTTTTCTGCAGGCAATTGGTACTCATTGGTAATTGCTGAAGCAGGTAACTATTCCAAAGGAAGCAGAAGTCTGAGGAATAGAGGTTTTTTCTTGAAATAGGGAGATTTGATTAGCTCTTCACATTATTAAAAAAGTCACTATAAAAAAAAAAGTGCAAACAAATCCCAGCACCTCTTACCAAAGCAACTACCAGTAACTGCTGAAAAATTTTATTAACTATTTCCTTTCAGATGGGCGTTCAAGGATTGTTTTAATGTAACATATAATTTGCATTGGGGAAAAAAAGTGTTTCATAGAGGGTTTTTTTTTTTTCTTCATATCTGCCAGAGCACAATTTATTTATTAATAAACTTGGTTTTTACTATGGAAATCTTTTATAYCTGAGCTTTTCTGGGGACTGGCAACTCTGAATATAAATTTTAAWTACTTTGGACTAGATGCTTAGCACCTTGTTCCCAAAGTGACTCCACTGGAGTGAGATACAGTATAGTTTATCAAGATCTGGCAGTGAGCAGTTTACTTTGCTACATCAATATATTTCAGTTCTGCTGCCAGATGCTAAGCAGTTACAGAATTTTTTAAAAACCAATTRCAACAAAATCAAAGGAAAATCCACTGATATGATTTTGTTTACAAAAACTGAAGTCTGATATTGTTATTCATGAGACAACTGGTTCATATTCAATTCACAAGCCTTTCTACATATAATCTATCTCACAAACCCTGAAACAGACCTGAAAACGTACCAACAGGGCTCATTTTTTTCTCTGTTATCTGAATATTCATTTAAGAAAAAGCCATACATGGCTTATTATGTGACATTAATTGCTAAGCTGGGAGTCATGTGTGCATTTTATCTAAGTSCACAGTGAATGATTTGTGGCAGGGCAAATCTTTGTGTGAGTATATGGAAAAAGTATATTACTAACTAATAGTAATTACAATAGTAATTGACTATTGAAATGATTGAAAGTCAGTCAGATTCTAGCCTGTAGGTGGGCATAGTTTTATTTCATTCTTCGCCTTTCCTAAAGAGAAACTTTTCTTCGCCTTTTCCTGCAAGAAACAGAAAATGTGATGATAGTGAAGACACTACAACTCTCTGGAAAGCTTTGGAATGCATTATGTGTGGAATGATTTCAGTGAGCTCAGGATGTCAGCTCACATGAAACAGCAGATTAAATGAGAGTGCCTGAAGTACTTACAGCTCCCGGCTGCCTGCTTGCTCTTTGATGAGGCATCTGCTTCACGTGCAAGRAAGCTGCAAAGGCTGTGTAACATCTCCCACACCCTCCTATTTACAATGGTTTATAGGTGAAGGTTAGGGTAAAATGAAACCAGAGCTGCTTTGCTGCCAAATTGTCAGGTTCAGAGGTTCCTTTGCTGTCTTATTCTCTGCACCTTTTTCTGCTGTATCTCCCTCAACAGGACCTGCAGAAGAAGGGATGGTACAGACAGATGTGACCTAATTGCTGTCTCCCAGTACCTGAAGAGAGCCTACAAGAAAGACGGGAATAGARTTTTTGCAAGGGCATGAAGTGACAGGGCAAGGGCAATGGCTTCAAATGGAGAGTTAAGATTATATTACRTRTCAGGAAGAAATTCTTTTCTGTGAGGGTGGTGAGGCACTGGAGCAGGTTGCTCAGAGAAGTTGTGGATGCYCCATCCGTGGAAGCATTCAAGGCCAGGTTGGATGAGGCTCTGGTCTAGTGGAAGGCGCCTCTGCCTGTGGCAGGGGGTTGTAGCTAGATGACCTTTGACATCCCTTCCAACCCAAACCGTTCTGATTCTGTGATTCATAGAGAGGTGGCAACACTTCTGATCTTTCAGCTTAGTTTGACCCCTCCGTGGAACCAACATGAGTAGTGGACAAGCATCCCTATTAGCAATTCCCCACTGCAGGCATTAGAGAACAGCCTGTTCAGTCTAGATTTGGCTAAGTGCTGAAGGACCTAAGAGCTTTGTGAAATTTCCATAGCCCAAGGAAGCAGAAGAAAATAACAGTTTTGGGACAGTGAAGGAACCCCCATCTGAAGTTCCTTGCCTAATATGCTGGAGCAAAGGTGGTTTACAATGCAACCAGCACAGCATGGGCCCACCACCAATTTATACCAATTTATTTATGTTTGCACGCGCACACACACACACACATGCATTTGCATTATTCCTGTGCAACACTAAAGTTTGTCTTAGTGTTTGAATGTGTTTGAAAGGATCTATCAAACTCTCATCAAGTAAAAATTTCCTTTCCCCTGTCRTAGAAAATCACCTTTTTTTCCCTTTCCCATTTAAATGTTTATGTTGCATTTTGGAATGGATAAAAATAGCTGGAAGAAGGAAAATACTGCCCCAGAAATGAAGAGTATAAGAAACTGGTAATGGGAACAAAGTTAAGCAAAATTAGGCAGCACAGCAAAATCTTCATTAAGAACTATTAAATGAAAGGATTTGTACCTCAAGATCACAGTGCATCAAAAACAATCATCATACTCTACAAAGGACAAACCCCACATATTTCTGAATTATCTGATTCATATGAATRTGACTGCAGAGTCAAAAGGCCACTTAGTTCAATAGCTGTGATAATAGCCAGCAGCGGATATTTCAGAAAGAATAAAATAAACAGAGCAAATTAAGAATGATATTTTTGTTGATATTTCCCCCCAGCTTCTATAAACTGGCAATGTGATATTGCAAGGTTCTTCCAGAAGCATCTTGACGTRACACCCCTCTATAATGGCCCTATTACTTGCCTATGTATTCTATAGCATAAATTYCATGAATTTGCATGGTATGGAGGTCAGAAGTACATGTTCTTGAATAAGAATGGGAGTCCTTCTCCCTTTCTCAATTAAGGTAGGTTTAAACAAAAGAACTACAGSGAAGCCTGAAACTGTAGTGTGTAAATAACTTTAAGTCATCTTAAGTATCTTAAATATTTTAGGATAGTCAGGCTATTGCCTGAGAAAACTTTGGCACTGACAGGCAGATTAAGAATTTGTCATATCAGAAATCATTGGGGGTTCAACAAAGCCACATTTTTTCAGTGAAAAGCTTTTTTTCTAGAGGATTTTTTTTCTGCAAAACAAAGGACAACCCTTCCAGGAATTCTACYGTACTGTGGCTCAGGGATGGTATCTCTTTTCTCCACCCCATCCCTACCTGGCTATTGCCCTCYTATGGCCCTTGCAGGGCTTCTCCCTCACCCAGAGGGAAGGGCCTTTTCAAAAAGCAAAGAGCAAAAAGACCAAGTGAAGAGCTCACCCTTCTTTCAGGAAATTGGACATCCAAGGCCAGAATTAATTCTCAACAGGGAATATTTTAAAGATCCAAAAACATCACTGACAAAAAGCTTTCCTAACATGCAGCCTAAATTTTCTTTTTTTAGCATGAGTCAGTTACTTCTGGTTATACAATCATCTGCTCTGCAGTCCTGTGAAATTTCTTTCCTTTTGTATCCCCAAAAAACGCTGATGTCCTTTAATTCCCTTTTATGTTATGTTTGAAAAAGCATTATCTACATAAAGATTACATTTCAAATCATGCTATCATTTGATTTTGTTCTGTAAGCACTTTCAGAGTGTAAGAAATCAGAGATAGAGTCAGATRACAGGTCTTCACACTGGTAAGATTCAGGGGAATTCTGGGGGGAGTGTGTTAGATACTAGTACAGGTGTCCTTTTGTATTTTTACTTCTATCTCCCCAAGAGTCCACAGATGGATAACAGCCTAAGAAACTACTGCATGAGGTCCAGCCCAAGCCTTACAGAGGCAGCCTTTTTCTAACAGTCTCAGTCAATAGTTGAGACAATTACATGATTATGTAGATGAGCAGTACCATGAGAAGGCAAAGTCTGGCAAAAAGTGATTGCTTAATTTAATAGTCASTATGACAGCAGTGACACACATTCTAATCCTCAAGTCACAAGCCTTGATGGATGTTTTGGAACAAGCGTAAAGGTGCAAATGCATGCACCTGTACCTGTGCACAAATATGCTTCCAGCTTTCTTCTTTACCTGATCTAACTCCCCCATGCTAATAGCTGTCTTTTAACCCTTTGTTTTGCTTTTCTGTCACGTATTATGATATCATTCATGTAAAATCTGTTAGCTTGATCCAGTGAGATGTGAAAATGTAGGCCAAAAACTCTAACATTTTTCCCTATCACCATGCAAAGCAAGACTAATATTTCTTTTCCATATTTTTGAGAAGTTTATATAGCTTTGACTCTTGCTCCTGGTGTACTTTGCTGAGAAATAGCACATAGGAGTTTTGTCCATTACCACTCTCTTTTCTTTTTGTGCCAATTCTTCCTCCCATTCCTTTTCATTCTCTGACTTACACTGAAGTCCCTTTCATTCACATTTGGTGGCTTATTTTTTTTCTGTATCTATTCAGCTTTTCAAGCAACTCCTTTTTTTTTTTTTTTTTTTTTTTTTTTTTTTTTTTTTTTTTTTTTTTTTTTTTTTTTTTTTTTTTTTTTTTTTACTCTATCCTAATATTCTCTCCTTTCTTTTCCCTTTTTATGCCCTAGGCTGGTTAAAGGCTTTTCATTTTTTTTTTTTAAGCACAAATATTCTGGAGAGCAGACAGCCTTTTTGGATGGGCTGTGTGCATTCAGCCCAACAGCATGTTATTTCACTGAAATGATTGGTACTGATGATGGGATGTTTGGATGATACTTCCTCCTTGTCCTTGCTTGCTAGAGTTCATGGTTTAAATATGTGATTTCAGGGGGAAATAGAGGGGGCTGGTAAGATGAAATAACTGTCCCCTGTAAATACTATGGAGGTTGAAAATGGCAAAGAGAGATAGGAAAAAACCTACCTTGAAACAGAAGTAATTTGATTTACAGCTTAATGTAATTTTGCGATTTTTGTGACTGCCAGAGTGTGTGACCATATCCACAAACAAAGAAAATGGAAATTAGGCTTTAAATGGAAAGCTATGTAGAAGGTTCTTGTTATGTCACTCCCTCTGGCAGAAAAAGCAGGAAGACTGTGCTCAGATTTCCCAAGATATTAGACATGTGGTGGTTGTCTCAAATGTTACTAATACAGCTATGAAAAGGCTTTCTGAAGAGYAAATATCTATTTTTTTTCTGTGAATTGAAAGTACGGCTTGTTTCCTCCTTTTGCATTTTCCCACCCAAAATATATTGAGTTTGAAGATATTTTCCAGGACCACTTTTAAAAATAATTTATTCAGAGTGTCTGAGTGTCAGAACAGCTAAATGTATAGGAGAACCGGACACAGTTACTTATGTAAACCTGCTTGTAAGAATAAATATTTCCTGGCTCAGGTCCTATATTTGCTATGTTTCATTTGATAAAATAGATAAAGAACACTAGAACTTACCATGAAAACTTAAAAATGTTTCACTTTACCAAAAAGCATTTTAACTTCCAATCATACTGTGGAAAGCAGGTGTCATTTAAAATCCAGAACACTGTGCTTTAAAAGAAGATCAGTGAAAGATTGTTATCCCTGACCTCAGTAATATAACACAGTACTGCTACCACCACTCTTAATTTCTCTTCRATAAGTATTCTCTTCCTGTTTGCTKTCTAAGTTTGCATCTTCCAAGCTAAAATTTCTAAAACCAGTCTTCCATATCTGATCACTTAGCTACAACTKTGTCCTCAAAAAAATGATGCCAGACCTTCTATCTCTATTTAATTGAGCAGGGAGTAAGGGCTCTTTCAAAATTGAGTTGGTTTTGAATAAGTGGCAAAGAAAATGCAGGAAAAAAAGCAAGTAACTGTTTAAATACATATACTTCTTTGTCTCACAAATAGCTGTGAGCACTCCCATAGTGTGCAATAMATCTGTTCCAGCTCTATTTTCTCATATCACAGGATTATTTGTTCTATCTCAAGAGTTGTGACTCTTGGATCCACAATGCAACAATCGACATCAGTTTGGCCCATGGGATGTTATCTTTCTCCTTATAAACTAATTAATCTTTTGAAAAAGTAGTATCCTACTTTTAAATGATTTTTTTCTAGAAAAAGAACCCCACATTTCCAAACATGAAACACATATCCTTTTGTCTGCTTTCACAAAAAAATTAAATCTATCTTATCCTGGAACAATTTTAGACAGTCTTCATTTTACACTGAATTGTCTGCTTCAAGAGCTCTATTAAGGACAGGCAAACTTATTTGAATAATGCAAGAACTGGTCTAACCCTTAACATTAACCTCAAAATACCACTAGACTGAAGTTCAAAGAAATTCATCCCGCCCTTACATGTTTCTCTTACTCATAAATATTTGCACCTACCTCAATACATCTTCATTTTAGAGAAAACTGGGAAGCAAGGTAAGCAATCATTCCTTTCTTTCAACTGAATTTAACAGCAGAATAATTCCCATATTTTTCATCCTGATCACTGGAAGAGGTGAAGAGACAATGTCTATGAAATGTCAAAAACTACAGATAAATTTCAAAAAAAAAAACCAAACAGCAAAATTCAAACTTCACTAGGCTCACTATCAGTGTATGATAGATGAGAAGACATTACCTTTTAAAAAATTTCAGAGCAACAAGAACAAAAGAGAAAACAGTTCAGCCAGCAGACAGAAATGAAAGATTTATGACTTTTCCTAACCRTATTAGAGACTATTATGTGAAAGATCTTATGCAAATACTTACTGGAATTTTATGTATAATATTGTCCTCTGGCAGAATTTTTTTTGCCTTTCTTTGTGTAGCAATCAAATAGAGCTTATTTCACATGCCCTTCTATGAGCAGAAATGGAAAACAAAAGGARCTTCCCTGAACCTTTCTTTTTGTAACTGGAAATATATTTGCTTTTCTTCAGGTTTTATAAGCACTAAATCATATTTTAGCATTGAAGACCGTGGGAGTCTTGCCTACACTCTCTGTCAGGACTGGGCCTCTTGAAATTTCTGACTGGAAAAGAAAGAGTCCTATACATATAGCTACAAAACAGAGAACTTATATTCAGCCATATAACCACTAGACTGAYTCTGCATTTTGTCTGTGAATATGAGAAAGGCATCAGACGAAAWCTTAGCAGGCTGCTCCATGGAAGGGTTCCTGATACCTCCAAGCATGTACCATTTAAACTGTGGGTCCAAATCCCATCTGATGRTCTCAGGCATGATGGCTACTGATACTCACAGGACATTTGTTATGAGGAAAAGACAGGATTATGCTTATTATCCGTAATTTGCCTGCATACATTTATTTCTCACCCAACACCTCAAGTTTCAGTCCTACCAACGGAGTTAGTAGGAGTATTCCTATCTGTTGGATAGGAAGTAAAGAAAGCACATCTGGAAATTCGCACAAGCAATGTAGTTAAACTGCATACCATAGAGTAAGTCTTTGATTAAATTTAATTGCACTAGTTGTTATTTTGGTTTTTTTTTTCTCTTTCAGATAACTGTTTTAGTGAGAGAACAGGCATAATTTTAGACAGGTCTCCTGTTCTTAACTGCTGGGATCAGTTTTCCCTGAATCCTTTACATTCTTTAKCATTTTTGATGTTTGAGGTGAATCAGTGCTGCTTAGCCACACGGGTGTCTCTCAGAACTCACATTTCACGAACCAAGTTCAAGATTTAAACAAAAAATGAATTATTATCTGAAAGTGACCAATGTTGTTTACATGGAAGGTTGTTTTTTATGCTTTTGTTTTGAAGCGGCTTGATTGCAAGGTGAGGGATGTTTCCTGTGCTGAGCTCCTGTATCTAAGGGAACGACCTTGAAGAAAGCCCTTAACCCTTGGCAGTGCGGCTGAATCCTGAACTCAGGCACTTTACAGCCTTTCATACGCACTGATAAGTGCACAAATGTTCCTGTTATCTTCAGCCTTCCAGAGGCACAAACCTGACTGTGGTGAAATGGAGCTTTGGGGGGTGGGCACAGCTAATGGAAGTGTCTGGAGATGAGAACAATTGAAACACGGTGGGCTGCAGTGTGATGGATGAGAACATAAGAATTTCTTATTTGCTCAGATTCTGCCTTTTCTCCTWCATCTCACCTGCCACTGCAACTGTTTGGGAGACTCCGGGTTTAATTTTCCTCTGCACTTCAGTGTTAGTACACAAGCCAGAACTCTGCAGCCCTTAAGAGTGCTTTACAGCACAATGGCATATTTTAAAGATGACAGCATGGTGAACTGTTCCAGAGGAGCTATTTGGCTTTTAGGCTGACTGCTCTAGAAAGAATTCTCTGGCTTAACAGCGCCAGGAAAAGGGGTAAGAGAAATACAGATGCTGCAATCTGGTTACGGAAATGACAAGCTCCTGTGCTGTAGTACTTAAGCGCAGTCTCCAGCCGACACCATTTATGAGCTGTTACATACGGCTGCAATCACACACAGGCTCAGCGAGGCTTTCCATAGGGCTCACATTTGTTTTCACATTCACTTTGTAAATGAGTTTGTAATGTGGTGCAAATGGTAGCAAATGGACGTTAAATGAGGCTTGGATGTAGACTGATCCTTTGTAAATATATAGGCTATTTTAAAAGCAAATAATAAGAAGGCAAGCTAAACAACAGCAGCCTCTGCGACAGAAACCAGTGAAAAAGGAGTTGTTTWACATATACAGCATTTTGAAATGTGAATTTCCTGTTTAAACTGTCTTCACTCCAGCCTCAACTTCTCTCTCCATACTAAAGCTGCAACATATTTTATATTGCCATGGATACTTTGGACGGAAGACAGTGTGCACTAGCAATCAAATTTTCCACAGGAAACTATTCCAAGAACCTGTCCCACACTGCAGTGCTCATACAGAGTTTTTGCTCAACCGTATACAATCTTTTTCTAAAGGGTATGACTAGCTGGGACTTCAGCTGCTTGTCTGCAAGTTTGGAACATGCCCAAGGCATTACCACTCTCCAGGATAATTACTGCTAACTGCATTTTGCTATCACTTGCCATTGCTAGCTTTTTACACCCCACTAAGAAGGGTCTGATAGACTGCAGGAGGACACTCTCTTTAGGGTGCAAAGTAGAAATACAAGCTGACATTTTAAAAAGTCATTGGGAGACTGAAATACAAGCAAATCTCAGTGKTGGCCAAACAGAAGTGAGTGCACAGGAATTACACGGAGTTGAAAGTATTAGAGGCTTAAGAGGGGAATAGTAAGGAAAAATGCATATGATGTAAGCACCTTACATGGGAWWAAAAMMCCTGAAAATACACGGTTGTGAGKTTTTTGTTKATTTTTTTAATAGTAAAAAAAATTACTAGGTTAGGCAAATTGCATAATGACCTTTAKCTTGTYTCAGAGGTCAGGATCTGTTRCTTCTCTTTATCTGTGCCTCTTCYTTTCTTCTCCCATAGCAATTCAACRTTACATCTTTTGTCCCATCCAGTAGCAAACTCCCCTCAGGGCAGTATGYATTTATGGTCTGCAAGGTTGAGTCCTTCATAATACTTCTCCCYATTAACAGCATCACAGTAATGCCAAGCTTTTTGAATGAGTGGCCAGTGGGGTCCTAAAGATGGTTGGAAGGRGTCTTCTCTCAGTAGTAGCCATCATGTCTAGGTAACCTGAGCACAACTGGTTGCTGAACATGCAGCAACTTCCACCCCTCCATCAGCTGGGGCACAGAATAATCCTGTTCCCACAACAGCCTTTTCAGTCTGCCTTTCCCTTCTGGCATGCAGTGGCTACGTGCATCAAGCTCTGCCTTGTGTTAATGCTTTTCTAGGAGAATCGGTAAAGCCACAAGGAGRGCGGCCCAGCCAGTCTCCTTCYCCACTGTTGGAGCAGGCAGGACACRCGTAGGAGTATCCCAGCCCTCAGGAGGACAACGGGGGGATGGCCACAGCTAACCCAGGGCTCTGCAAGGCTGTCAACAACAGGTCACAAAATTAGAGTCACAGATACTATGGTAATGAAATGGTATTATGCATTTAATAACTGTTTATCACTGTCATCAATTTGAATACCTCCAACTTAACAGGATTCTTCTTCCTGGATATGAACAGTCTGCATTTGTGCCTCACCTCAATTACATCTGCTGCCTTTGAGGCAAAACTTGGTCTCATAAAAAAAGTACAACAGCAACAATGTGTATGTTCATACAAGAAGTTTTGCATGATTCCTCTCATTAAATGAAATTAATCTTTGATCAGATCCAATTGCTCTTCTGAAGTTACTGAGTTCTTGCCTCAAGTAGAAAATTTTCAGGTATTTCCGAAGACAATTTCTTTAAAYGATCTTCCATTTGATATTGATACCTAATTGATATCCAGCTGAGAGTCTAATTTTCATTGATCTTCCCTTCTATTTGAATGCACAATTTTTGAGTGTGCAGAGAAATGTTGGATTTATGCAACGCCATACAGATGTTTGRGACATTTGTTTTGCTGTACACAGTTTATCTATCTAAAACAATCTTAACAACTAAGATTGCAAACACTTTGACCTGTATAGTCACTTGTAGAATACTCATTTTTTATTCTGCTWATATTTTTGCAAAAAACCTATAAAACAAATAGTTGTCATACAYTCTCTTCCCTTTGCATGCTACGTTTCTCCCTGCTTCCTTTCTAAGAGAGACATCATCTCCTCCTGGCTCATCACATTAAATGCCCACTATATAAGAGTGAAAACTCTATTTAAAACTTCTGTAAATCTCAGCCTTTAAACCCTCAGGGACTACTACCTCATTTATCTTAGGTTTTTAAGGGCATCCATTCCTTTCTCTCCAATACAAGTGTTTATTAAATATTGTTTATCTTGGATTYTGGGTGAAAGCTTTATGGACAGAAATGGCTTTTAATTCTTGTTACTGCCAGAACACATTAAGTTTTTTTAGTGTGACTTTTAACATTGGCTTCTAAATATTTCTGAGAATCAGTCTCTAGTTCTTGTACTTTTAATTGGCCACATAAAGGAAGCACCTTCGCTGTCTATGAATATCTTCTTGATTGAGTCCAAAAAGCTTCCCAGATCAGATCTATCAGGAAGTGTTCAGACCATCTGAGATCACTGCTATAAATTTAGTGGTAAGTTAGTATAGCAAAACACTGAAGCATACATATTATCCTTCCAGATATTATAATATATACGTAGTATGTGCTATGAAAAAATAAATAGCTTCTAAAATTGTGATTCATCACCCTCCAAATATTACTCAGATCCAGTGCTCTTAACAAGTTTGTAGCCTTTATAAATATCCTGCTCTGGACAGTACTCATCTATTCTGAGCTCTTGTCAGCAGAACCTAGGACTTCATTAAAATTCCCCCAGGAAGGTAACTTCCTCTATCCTGCATGCTATATGAAAAATTATGCTATAGAAAACTAAAGAGCTTTACAAAGAAATTAAAAAGAAAGAGGAAATATTTAAGACAGAATTAAAAAAAATTCTCCTTAGTTAACATTTGATCAGAAGCATCTATATCCTTCATCTCGCAACTTGATTTTTAAGACATATAATATATTGAGCCAGTAAAATTGTCACACTCCCCTCCCAGTCAAGAAAGAGCAAAGGCTAAGTTTCCATGTTTTTAAATGTTTGGTTTTTTTTCTTGTAATAGTAAAATGGCAGAAAACTACTAAACTACTTTTTGAAAAGTCCTCTCTCATCCAAATTTTTGAAAATTTATAAAAGTAATTTTCCTCAGTTCTGTCATTGTACCATAATTATTTTATTCTTTTTTATTGTTATTTTCAAGGTTTGGCTCTTCTCTCAGCTTAAAAGTTACAGATATTTATAGAATATTGAATATTAAACTCTAAGGAATTTTATTTTAATAGTAATTTCATTCTTTAAAAGAACCACTGAAGACCTGGCTTCCTCTAGGTCTTGTGATTTCACTTTTTTTTGGTTTCAAAGCATTTTCTGGTGTATATTGGAGCCATAAAATTGCTGATGGAAGTCACAATTAGCCTTAATTTAATTCCCCGTCAACATATCGTAAGTGTTTATAATCCATTTCCATTGTCACCTTCCCAGGAACGGAAATATTGCTTACTGCAGAAAAAAAAAGAATAAAAACTCAATTTCTTTAGGCCTCTTCTAGGGAGGGGTTGCTAGCCATTTCTCAAGGGACCAGTGAAAGGTTCTTGACTGAGAACATGRGTGAAGCTGTGGCCCTGTGATATATTTTTTGAAAACTGGCATCTTGGCTCACTTCTCTACTATGATTGCACCAGTGCATTCCTTTCAGCCTCAGAAAATTCCTTTTCCACATTAATTTCCAAGGGTTTTGTTTTGTCTCTATTATTTCTGGGATGTTTCACCTTTCATTTCAAATTCCCTCTTTATATTGTTCTTCAATCTGAATCAGATCCATTTGTGTCTTTAAAAAAAATGTTGTCTTCTTATCCTTATACTTGAATTTCATCTTTATTTCACCTATAATTTTGCTATGCAGTATCATCATGCTGTCACTTGATGTCTACATCAGATTCAGATTGCATTTCTAGACAGTTTTCCAGACCCATTCAGTTCTTCAGGGACTTAATCCCTTCCTTTTCCTTTTTTGACATAAAATAAGGTATTTGAAAGGAAAACACTATATTTTATGTATGCTGTTCTAACACAGACCATAATATTGTTCACTTCCTCCTGCTCCCTTAAAGCAGCCAGAGATAGATGCTGAAACATTTCTGGTTTATATCCTCTCTGCAAAAAAAGGCTACAGATTTCTTTGGAATCTTCTCTTTCTGTTTAGAAGAGCGCAGTCTTCATATTATTAATTTCTTGGCAGGGGTACAGAGAGCTTTTTGGACTCAGTCTACAATGATTGCTGGATTTGTTTCCAGTTGCAGAAAAAAGTGAAGAGCTTGCCTGAAGTATTTAATAGGAGCTCCCTTCTTTACACCTCCTGTGAACTTCCTCTTCTCACTCTTATATTAGTTTTTTCTGCTATGATTTTTCTCTCCTTCTGGTTTTACTCTTGATCTAATCTCGATTTATTTTGCAGCTTTGTTCCTTGCTGAAAGATTTTCCACTCCTCTTACCTTTTTAGACCAGTGACCCTTTCCACTAAATCCTCCCATCAGATTTAACCACACAAATCCTCACCTCTTTGGAGGATTTTCAGAGATCTGATTTTCTGATATGTGGCTGGTGTTAACTCCTCAAAGTCTTTCTGGTAACTGGGCTTGGTTTTGTAATTTTCCTTTTTCTAGTCTCTATACTMTTTTCCCTACAGCCATCATCTCTGGTAATTTGGGCATTTTGTGCTCTTCTGTTCTAAGGACTCCCGGGTTGTTTTTTTTTTAGGGGCTGAGAAAGTAGGAGGAGAGAGAGTATAGTTTTTCCTAGTTGTCCCCTWAACAGAAGACAGGGAGCAAWGATATTTCCAAATCATATCATCATYTCCTTGAAACTCCARTTTGAGCAGCCATCTGCTCCTGCATCCCCTGGTGGTCCCCTAACAAACCATTTGTAATGCATTCATGAGGTCAAAATGACTTCAGATGAAGTCASTGACATCGTTTAGTCATCCAGGGAATGTAAAAATGCATAATTCAGGCATTTGGTTGTGGGACTACGCAAACGGCAGTTGCAGAAATGCACACAGAGGCARTGACAAGTTAAGTTTGAGTTCTGCACAGAACAATTTGTATCACATTCCTTTCTTGTACACAGCYATTTCACACCCCTAAACAGCTATAATTCCTCTGAAGCGAAAGAGCACTTAAGTGACAAGTCCCCGTGTGAAGGACACACARCAGGGATGAAGAGCAGCTTTTGTCTCTCTGCATGTCCCAGGAAGGATACGGAGTCTGCACTGCTCAAATCTATTCTGAAGAATTAGGCAGCAACCTGTCTCYCTTGTCATGCCCAGTTTTAGCAACAGCTTTTATTAAAAACAAAGAACTGTTCATAAACTACGCCTCATGGGCATCTTCCAACTTCAGCTTTTACTTCTAAAAAATTATCTGAAATCACTTTCACTGTCCCCACTGTGACAACTGAGACTGTGCTCCYACTTTTGACAAGGATGACATCTCTGATAGAAAAGAGAAGCCAGAATTCGTTTGCTCTGGGATAGCATATAGTCCAGTGATTGGACTGCTGGCATGGGATGTGAGATATAAAAGTTGGGATTTGCTGCCACAGCTCATTTACATCGGGACAATAMCTATCAAGAGTATACTGCTTAACTGTCTCTGCCATATGATGCTGCTAAATGCTGCTGCAACATGGTGAGTATCATAGAGACATGCCATAAAAGGCCCTGAATTTAGCAGGAAAACAACAGAACGAGGAAATCAGAGCTCAGGCTTCTGTGGTGAAACTCTTCTCATTTCATASATTTCATTAAAAATTCAATATGGCAGAAGAGATTCTTTAGGCTTTTACTTAAAATTTTTSAAAAGCTTTTGGCTCTTATGGAATGGGAAACACCTGAAATCTCAGAATATTAAAAACTTTTTTTTTAATATTTTTTTCTTGGATACAAAGGAAATATAGACCTCTTGGCTGGTATTCAGAATGCCTGGATTCAATTCCTGCACCTCCCGGGGATTCCTATGTAAATTCTGTTGGCTTGCTTTCTTCTAGTTGAAAAAATGGGAATATTTCCTTTATCCTAYTAGACATCCAATTTGCATCTTTGCCTGCTCATTTCTTTCTGCGTTTCTGCTATGTAATCTTTATCAAATGGTTCTGAATTTGAACAAATCCTCAATCCTTTCTGAGAAGTATGCTGAGACCTTAAGGAATTTTAGATAGCAGTAAGAAGAAATATGTCATGCTCAGGCCACATTCCAAACTTCATATTGGAACAGAAGCATTGCACAATATCATAAATACAGGAGAGCTCCTGAGCTAACTCTGTTCGGAGGGATCCACATATTTTCAATTATCTCAATTATTTTGCATTTTAGAAACTAGGAAACTTGGAGTTTTAAAAAATCATCCACTTCTCGAAGCCATTCTGACTCATTGCAGATGTATCAGAGAAGTCAGAYAAGCTGTGTTTCTTGAACAATAACTGTGCTTGCTAGTGAAGGATTTTATTCTAAACCCTCATTTAAGAAAACATTARGATCTGTATTTCAGTCTCCTTTTTGGGATATGGAATATGATAACAAGCCCTCTCATGTGAGAATGTTCTCTGGAGTTGAAGAAGTTGAGGCAGCCTGATGTGGAAATGTGCAGAAGAGAATATAAAATGGACCTTAAGCTTGAGTATAATACACCTTTATCTGATGCCATGTAATGATAGCTACTGATTGCGGTATAGCTGCAAGCTAGGTTTGAACTTCATTTCTCCCTAACTGGCAGGTCTGGTATTTTTTCTGGGACCACTTCAAACAGCCCTCCTGGCCCGGCTGTGTGTTGTCAACCCTACATTTACCCTGGTTCCTGTAGTCAGGCAGCTGCAAGTGGAGTTGGCTTGATTTGCTGCTCTGAGAAATACTCATCCTTCACAAAATAGATGAACAAAAAAAAAAGAGAAAGAAAGATAAAGATTTGTCTTCCCTCAGATCAGAAAGCTGAAGCATTTTGCCCTATGGCCACACAATCACTACTCTGAGAGGAAGGAAGAGTGTGGGAAGCTACAGCTGCGGGTAATGGATGGGGACTGCTCATATTCTTAGCAGCCTGCAGTCACAGTGTATTAGGTGTAATGTGAAACTGCACCCTTGGTTGCTAAGAGAGAGCTCTGCTCGCTTCCTTTGAAATAGCATGGTAGCGAAACTGCTCAACAATACCAACGTACATCACACACGGGTGCTATTACAGGCAATCTCTGCCATTCTGACTTCACTAAGCTGAGCAACTCGGTTAGCAAAACGTTAACTGCTGCTTCCTCTGCTGCTTCTGTCTACTTTGCCATCATGATCTTYTGTGTGTTTAGTTCATACCACTTCCAGTTATCTTTTCTCTACCTTTTGGAAAAATACTAGGGCTTCAGCTAACTCCCTGGAGAATATGTCTGAAAGAAATCTACTTAAACTAGCAAGCAATGACYGTATCACAGACTTAGGAATTTTCACCAAATCATTTGAGTGATGAACGGTCTCAAAAATCTTCCAGTTGGTAAGGTTCCCCTAACACTATTACAGAAGTCATAGACATATGTCGAAAGACATATTTAATTATTGGAATTAAAATGTGACAGCACATGATAACTACAAGTRATACCTGGTTTCTTAAGATTTTTTTCCAGAATTATGAAAATCATGTCAGTTGTCACATGAACAATTTCAAGAGTGTGAATACTTTTCATAGACAAAGAGCAATTTGTTGGGTTCATTTGGTTAATCTATTTCAAAGTTAATATTTATGCATTTTCTTTACAGATGCTCATTTTTTCTTGTATGTTCTTCAAATCAAATTGGCAAGTGATTAATCTTTATTAAAGGATGAGACTTTGCGGATGCAAAAGAGAATCTAAAACTTGCTGAATTGCATCTAGTTTGTGATATTGAGATCATCATGAAGACAAAATGCAAAGTTATTTCGCATACTTAATCTGATGCTTTCACCAGTTTTTGAGAAATGTCCAAGTGAATCAGCATTTTAACCCACTTTGCTAAGTTAATTATAGTGGGCAATGATGCCTGATGATCAGTGACCACAGTGGTTCAAATTGCAAGATAGTTTCCATATTTAACACAACCTTAATGTGTTCACAGCTTTCTGGAAACACTCACTTCTTGAAATGAAACTTCTAATTCTTAACTTCTGTGTGATGGTGGTCYGCAGAGAAGAATTATGAGGGAGTGTTCAAATGTGTGGAAAAAGGAAACTACAAAACATATTCATATGACAAAAGATATTCATATTCGTGTTTAGCTGCTCATTTCTGACACTTTCAGAACCTACAGCCTAATCCAAAACCCATAGGGATTAACAGAAATAGACACAATAACTGCAGTGAGCTTTAGATCAGGTGTACTGTATTTAATAAGTTACTTTCRTTTGTTTTAAAAATAATACTGGGGTTTTTATAGAGATACACTGGCCTAACAGAGAAAACTATGGTGGGCCTTCTGTTTGCTAAACCTGTCATTTGCAAAAAACTTGTCTAGACACAGAATATTGCTATTTACAGCAGTAAATGTCAAATCAATCTATTTATATCAGAAAAGGAAAATGCAGAAGAATGCCTTTCCCAAACCCACACCATTTTAAACTAATAGTCATGTCGGTACAMAAATTACAAGCTCAACTCAGAAGCATGGAACAGCTGAAAAGCCTTATTTACAATGAATTAATGTTTCTTTCATTGAAGGTACTGGGMACTCTTTTAGTAGGAGAAGGGCAAGACTAATAACTAGTGCTTTTGCAAAAAGCCTTTTCCTTAGCCCACATTTGTACCAGGAGTGTAGCACTTATTGGCTGAATAGCTATTAAACTTTCAAATTCTCTATAGAAGAGAAAGAACCAGACCAGCAAGTTCTTCAAGCTGAAGAACTTTTGGATAAGTCATTACCCAAACACCCAACATAAAGGAAAAAACCCYGAAATTTATGTGCACTTCTCCCCCACACACGTGTCTAGTCTATTATTAAATCCTCAATGAAATTTGCATAGTTACAATCACAGGAAGTCTCAGGAAATGCTAAATGTCAGTGACAGGATCATCACTTAAGATGGCCACCCTTAAAACAGATTAGAGCACACAAATGGGAGAACAGGAATTTCTAATGGATTAGAAATTTTTTCTGCAGCCTTAAATTAGTGATTTCACAAGGGTTCTCCCCAACACCTTGAAAATTATGGTATCTAGTATACAGAAGTCATCTGGGTGTTTCTTTAAAGTCAGGAGAGATCAGCACCTCCATAACATTTACTCCTGCCTGTCACAGGATGAATGCTTAAACTACTGAAGCGTGGTACAAGTCTAGATGACAAGCCCACAGAGACAGATAATTTTCAGATGCAAGATGATTTCTCCTTCTTCCCCTCCTAAAGACTCCCTGTTTCTTGGTTTTTCAACAGGAAGATTACCCSTGACTACAAGAATAATAGCATCTCCCTACTACACAGGATTGATTTCATAGAACCATACATGTAAAGATGGAAATTTGAAAACCAGGTAATTACCTAGAGAAGACAGACAAAGCCCACAGCCATATCATGATAGAGAAAGGCCTCTCTCTGTATGTCATTATATATGTTCGTTTAAGAGAGCAGGAAGAACTGGTTATGTAGTCAAGCATAAGTATCTGGCTGCAGGATTAGGTCACGTCACCAACTCTTTTCACTCTCTGTATTTCAGGTTAAATATTTTGCTCAATACTGTAGTTAATCTGTTCTCTAAAACATATGGCTATTATATAATSAATTTTGTATATGCTGATATTATGGGAAACACTCATTTTCAGACGTGCCAACTAAATTATTTCAGCCTGAAGGTTGTATTAACATTGGCCTTTCCATTTCATATGACTATGTATCTACAACACACAGTTCAAATCTAGGAAGTTTRAAAGCACATATTCAGCACTTGGCATCTTTTGAAACACCAGAATGGAAATAATGTTTAATGGAAATCATTAGATTATTTCTATAAGCAGATATTCAAAACAAGATACTTTGTTCAACATTTTTGTTCCTGAAAACATTTGCCTTGACTCTTCAGTATCTAGGAAGCAGCTACAGATATTTTTTTTTTTTTAAATTGTGTGTAAATTAGGGTGAAGAACAACACCTTGTGACATCAATGATATATTAACATGCCTCCAGAGCAGTATTGTATAAATCTGAGGTTTTTTCAATGTATTATCAAATATGTTGTTATTTCACACAATGCAATGCTTTATGCTGGGGAAAGTATCCCTTATTTTTTTCCTGTATTTCACTCAAATCAACACTTGCACCTGTTTAAAATGCAGCAGAAATGTCACTTAAAGTAATCAAAAAGAAGTATTTGAGACATCTGGTGAAATGACTCAGGATATCCCAGTTTCTCTGCTCTTCATATTTACAAAAAGCATTTGTATTCAAGACCCCAAGCAAAATTCTCAAACTAGAAATCCTTAAGTTAGTGGCTTAGCTTCAATTAGCAGCTAAATGAAGAAAGGACAGATTTTCAGACATGAAATCAATAGAAACTCCAGATACTTAATTTCATAGGTCTGTAAATCAGTYCTGTGTGTTTAGATGGCTGAAGATAATGACCCATTTTCAGAAGAGCTAAATGGTGTCAATTAGAAATAAACACAGTTTCCATCTCTGAGAATCGYACTCTGTCATTATAAGTTATTAACCTACTCCTTTGTATTTGCCATCTTTTTTCTTTAGGATAAACAGAAACTTTATTCCTGCAGCAAAACAGATCCATGCAGCACATACAGTATATTTCTAACCAGAGCTGAATTGTGCCCTTTTGCATATTGATACAAAGCAGGAATATATTTGTTGAAAATAACGGAATGACTTTCATGCCTTTTTTCAGGGAAAAAAAAAAACCATCTCCGATTTCATAGGTTATTAATTTTATTTAATTTTCAACTCAAATCCAAACATGCATTTCTGGAATTGGACTGCTGTAACCTTTCTGAAATGCAAAGGGAAGAGAAGAGATTGCAGCAGGGAAGGCTTCAGCTACAACAAGAAGTTTGGAGCTCCTGCTGCAGCATCTTTATAAATAATTCTCATAATAAAGGGGCCAACTCGATTTTACAGGCATTGAGTTCTTGCATGTTGTTACCAAGGTGTTCATACACAAAACCAGGCTAAAGAAATTTTGCTACCTATTGAAAAGTGTATCAGCTGGAAAGGAAGTTCCACCTAATTGATCATTAAATTTAGAAGAACAAAATACTTCATTAATTCTGACTATCAGAGAAAGATTTAGCACCAGTTTTAAAATAACACCACTCTTCATGCAACATACTTGACTTCCCCCAAGTTTCTTTCAAGAAGAAGAAATGCGACTCCTCTTGTCGATAAGTGGAGTAGTGCTACTGTGTTCAGGACACCAAAAATTTTGCTTCTAACAGAAAAAGGTTCCATGGAAACCACTGAACACTGATGAATATTTGACAATCATCTATTTTTACTCCTAACAAGTCTAAACACCACAAAGATAATTTTAGCTTGGTTTTTTTCAGATTTTTTTTTCTTTAACATTTGAAATAAAATGTGGTCTTTCTAATTTATCAAATGGATTTTTTCTGCCAGTTTTAAAAATGTAAAAAACAAATTTGTCAAAARTATTAGAAATAATGTTTAGGCATGGAGACCTGGGATTTCTTTCACTTCTGCATAACACTGGGCTACTGTCAGAATTACATAAATAAGTAATTGTAAACCATGCAATTACAATTTAAAAACACGTGTTCAGTAACAAGAGGATATCTTATTCTCCAAACATTTTCAAAGGATTTTCATTTCAGCACACAAGCTATATGAGTGAAATTAATCATTCTCCCCCAACATTAAAGGTTAACCTCTTAAAATGTGAAGAAAGTGGCACGACCCTATCTCTCACTCCCTTGTATGGGACCATATGAAGGTTGTCTCCCTTATTTTTTATTGAGCATTAAATCTCTGTACAGAGTAGAATAGCAACATGTTAGCTATATTGCTATGCCAGGGCCAGCRTAAAAGTCCTGAGTTTTATAGCGGATCTATGTAAAATAAAAAAACTGTTCTGGAATGTTAATAGATCAAAAGATAGGAGCAGAGAACAGAAAGGGACATCTTAGGTTCTTATAGCCATTTTAAAAAGTGTATCTGATGCACAGAGATTTAAAATATTTCAATAGSTGATAATGGAAATCTAATTAATATAATGTAGAGTTTATCTTTCTCCCAGTCCTTATAGTTYCTTAAAATCCCAACCCTGTCACCAGTAAAGACAATGAGAATCTTTCCATTCACTTCAAAGTGCTCTGGATTCAACTCCAACATCAAGCATGCCTGCTCACTTCAAGTTAGAATTTTTCTGGTAATTTTGGACTTTGTATAATGCTCAGACTGGTTTCCCTTTTTATTTCTAAGCTAAAACATGATGTCTCCAGAAGTCTTCAGTCTCAGACTAGTTTTCACAGTTATCTCTGTTTCACACAGGGYGCTATCACTACTTGATGTAGGAGAGGCTCATCCTCTTTAATATTTCCTATACTGATAATTTCCAAGGGTTCCACACATATCAAACTAAAACAGTYGTGGTTTGATCCCAGCCAGCAGCCAAGCCCCAGGCAGCGATTCACTCACTTCTACACCAGCAAGATCGGGGAGAGAATCAGAAGGTAAGAGTCAGAAAACTCACGGGTTGAGTTTGTGGCCAAAAGCCATACACACAAGCAAAGCAAAGCAAGAAATTAATTCATCTCTTCCCATGTGCAGGCAGGTGTTCAGCCATCTCCAGCAGAACCATCCCCATCACATATAATGATTACTTGGGAAGATGAGCACCATTACTTCAAATTTCCCCCCATTCCATCTTCTTCCACCCACTTCATATACTGAGCAGGRTGTCATAYGGTCTGGACATTCCTTGGTCASTTGGGGTCACCTGCCCYGKCTCTGTCTCTTCCCAACCTCCTGTGCATCCCCAGYTCCCCTGCCAGTGTGGCAGTATAAAAAGCAGAAAAGGCCTTGGCTSTATGCAAACACYGCCTGGCAATAACAAAAACATCTCTATATTATCAACCCTGTGTTCAGCACAAATCCAAAATACAGCCCCACACCAGCCACTGTGAAGAAAGTTAACTACCTCAGCCAAAACCAGCTCACCAGTTCTTTCTTAATAAAAGAACTATAAATAGAGCCATTACCACTGTTTTTATTTTGTGCACATTTCATCCATGTCCATAAAATTAACTCTGGTGCATCTCCCAGGTTATTACTCCATGCAACTTAACCTTCGCCTTTGAGTTCTGCACCAGTTCTGACATGTTTGTGCTGTTCAAGGAGCAATGGTTTTGGAGTCCTTGTGGACAAGGAAYTGGAGCTTTTGATTTTGGTTTGTTKGTTGGTTGGTTGCTATTGTTGTTTGCTTTTTTGTTTAATTAAAGCATCTTTAAAACACTGCATAGGGTTGATGCATCTGTGGGTTCTTCTTCCTCTGTTGTCTTGTGTAGCACCACCTTCATGCTTTTTTTCTCTTTTTTTTTTTTTTCTCTATTAACTTTGGCTTCCCAGTTAATAAATTTTTCAGGACACACATGCTTTTTTCCCAGAGAAGTGCACTCCTGTATGTAGCCACATGCCCTAGCCCAGCATGTAATATTAGTGCTTCCCCAATGCAGAAGGGTTAGCAAGACCTGACCAGTCCAATCAGTAAAAAATGCATATCCACAGACCTTGTGATACAGACCACTTAGAAGATATACAAKTTAGTCATGCTGTTTGAGAGATTTTTACAATAAATTTGTTCATCACCACTTGCACAGATTTTTGAGTAACAGTGACACTCTTCATGCAAATTTAGAAACCTCTGCAAAGAAACCCAATCTAAGACAATATCTAGCCTTAGCTGTCCCTTCTCTTTCTATTCAGTTAATTGACTGATATCASAATAAACAAGAGATTACTCTAATACAAGGTGATATTTTGCCAACAGAATGGAAAAGGTGATGGTAGAGATACTTTACTGTTTTGCATCCAGTGGCATGTATTATTAAAGCTCAACTCATATCTGTCACATGAAGTCATATTTCTTTTTAATAAATTAAATAACTTCAAGTAGTGTTATTGTGCCATGACTTTCAGAGGATTTGTCAGGAAAGAGTCATCTTTGACTATTCACTTAGAAAGGAGTCACACTGTGATATTCCTGACAGTTTTGGGACAGGGGAATAAAACAAATTTCCCTCTTTTAAATCATACTTGCATCCCTAGTAAAGACTAAACCCTCTTTGGGCAGCTCCAGGGCTCAAAAAACACAGCTTTGAAAGAGCAATCTGGGCATTGAAATGTAAATATTCACTACAGTGTACTGTACACAGGAATTCTGAAGGAAAGCAGGATGCTGAGCATATTTATTCATCCATCATTACCCAGAGTTCTCAGTGGGCTATTTCAGAGAAATGCTTTTCAGTTTGTTTGAGTTCTGGAAGAAACAAGGCTTGGGCATTGCTTTGGAACAGGCAAAGTTCTTTTCTTGGCTCYTGTAGAGCACTAAACCTCATTTGAAGGCTTGATTCAAGAACAGATGAGTCAGTACCTTCATTAACAGATTTTAGACCTTCATACAAAAGTTGCAGGTTTGGTTTTATTGGGAGAAGTAACAGAGCTGTAGGCCCATTCCCTCCTCCTTTCCATTAGCACAGTCTCACGCTACAGCTGTGGTGGTGCAAAGGATTTGAATCAGTTCTATTTGTATGATCAGACAATGTACTTGGAGATGAAAGATGGGTAAGTCAGTGCCAAGCATTGAACGCTGCTGATATTCGGGAGGAAAAAAAATCAGTGATCTATACAAGATAGACACTTTCATTTTTAAAGAGTCCATTTTAGATTAAATTGGCAAAACATAGTAAAATTTTGCTATAGCTTATTTCCTCATGTACTGGTGCTTTTGGAAAAGAAAAGCAAACAAACAAACAAATCTACAGAAATATAATTGTATTTTAGCACAAAAGGACTTGTAAGGAGTATTCCTTTTAGGCAAATAAAATTTGTATCAGTGTTGAGCAWTTTTTTAAAAAAGAATGGAATTAAAAAAAAATTAGTAAAATTCCGAGAGAAAAATTATAGCATCATGTTTTAAGAATGTTGAAATAAAACACTGCCTTTCACTTTCAATTACAGCTTGGCAAATTTGTGAAACATGTTGGTGTTACTCCCACTGTCTTCTCTGAAGGAAATCATAGCTGCAGCAATGCAGACAGTTCTCTGGAAGAGCCTTTAAAGTAATGCAGTTTACAGTCTTGCAATTTTTCTGCCAAAGGAGACAAATGTAAATATAATAACATTCTGAATATTATGTGCAATTGTAAAAATGAGCCATTCTTCTTTCTTTAAAAATGTTTAAGAAACTTAAATACTTGTGAAATAAAAGAAAAGGATATCTTAATAAATCCTGAAAACCTTAACAGAACACTTGAACTGAGAAAATTAYGGTCACATTATCTACTATTATAAAATCATGACAAATCCAAACCACACTCTTTCAATATAACTGAAGTAGGTTATATTACTGTTTCTGATCTTGACTTGTTGAWTCCTTTCTTTCAAAATCATGGCCAATTGTCTTTCTTGGTAAACTCTACATAARTACTGTCTTTTTCTCAATAGATTTTATTTTCTGCCTCCTTTTATTCAGAATCCATTTAACGACTTTAATGACAAGAAAATTTTCACTGCTACTAATAGTTAAGATCCTACAGTTGATTTTTCCTTCTTGTGAACAATCAATATGATTTTTTACAGCAGTCAAGAGATAGAATAGGTCCGGAGAAATAAGAAGCAATACCATTTGACCTTCACAAGGGGCACCACTAAAAGSCTTTGGTATATTTTAAAGAAAAGGCAGTTTACCTCCTGGTGCTGTTCTTTGAGGTAGAATCTGTACCTCTGCAAGCCAAGAGCAGAGAGGCAATGGGAAAATAAGTAAACCCAAYGGAGAAATAAATTTTCTGTGCTGCAGCTATGTATCTTTACACTTCTTGGTCCAGTGGCCAGAACTCAGTTGAATGAACTGTGAAAGTGAAGAGTAAGTTCCTGCAGAGCATGCAAGAAAATCTAATTTTGAAGAGTGGTGGCAGAGTGGGTTTGAAAAAAAAAAAAATGGGGAAAATCTTTTGAAGAAGAGAACTTTTAAAAATAATTTTAAAAACTGAAATTATGAAAGTCAAGTAATTAATTACATTAATCTGGAGCAAAATTTATAATGGTCAATTTTACTACAGGGCTGAATTGTCACAAATTTTGTTCTGAATGYACAGAAACACGGGTAACATAACTCWCTAAGTTTTAAGAGAGTCAGAATGTCAAATAATGGTTCTTGCTCTAATGGGAGGATTATTTGCTGAGTTTTGACAGATGGCATACTAGTACGCCATCTAAGAACAAATCCAGAAATTAACCTGATATCTGAAGATTTCAGAGAAGCCAATGGTAGAACAGAAAAAATTTTATAGTGGTGGAGGAAGCACATGCATACAAAAGGGATGTTAAAAAGAAAAATCTAAAAAAGCTGGCTAAGAGAGAAAAAGAACTACTACATTTGTGAACAGAAAAAAAGTCCCTTACTTCTCTTAATATAATATACAGTGACTTATGAGGAGGAGTTTAACCCAGCTGTAAGCTTTACTGTTCAGAAGAATTAAATCCTCAGCTTTGAATAACATTCACAGTAAATGAAAGCGGCAGTTATGCAATGTCTGGAGTACATCACAACCACCCCATGATTACCATAGCCAGCCAAACCCTGTCCCCAAGCAGGCAAAACTTCTAACTGGGATCAAGGTTTTTATCCAGTGTTTAGTCTCCTTTGACCTAATCCATTTCACCACCCTTAYTTCAGATGTAAGGGGAAAGTTTTGTTGCTGTGAAAGCCAGTGCAGATATCTGGGACAAAATTAAGCCTGATGTAACTCAAATGATGTCACACCAGGGATGGATTTGGACAAGAGTGTCTGGAGAAGTTAATGCTCTTCCTGATCTGGAGACCAGTATTAATTTATCTCAACTCTAGCTTTGCTGCAGCTACAACTGCAGGTCAGGCCAAGGACCTACATGAAGTGTTGCAGTCAGGAGGGGACAACAAGTTTTCTGCTGCTGGTTCAATATTGCCTTTTGGACCTCGACAGTTAGTGACAACATATTAATAGCTTTACAGGGATACATTACATTACAGATATGACAAAACTTCTCTTAGCAGCCACTCGAGCCTTCTGCTCAAGGCACTGCTCATAAAACCCTTTGGTTGGTAGCATTTCAAGTCAGAGGAGCTGCTGCAGTTCACAAATTGCACCTMAACATTCCCTTAGCAATTGTTGCTGCCATATCTCCTGCATTAATCACCTTCATAGAAACAGGGTGATAACGTGCTATTTTAAGGGCTGGATTCTGCCCTCTTAACCAATTGATGAGATGAAAATGGTGTGGCAACATTATGGCTAGYAAGAAAAATGCCGTCTGTCTGGGAACACTTGCCTCCGGCATTTTCAACATTGCATGGTCTGAGCACATGTCCCCGTTGAAAGCTCCATGCACATACAGATGAGCAATAATGACTTCTCATTTAATGGCCTTTCCACCCAAGATGATTATTAATGGTGAAAAGAAYTTACTGCAAGTTTGACACATACATTACAAGAGAGCCACAGAAAGAATCCGAATGTCCTGGTGACAATGCCACCAACACCCTGCAAAGAAGCTCAGACAGCAGCGTTACAAGTCTCAATTTTAAGGCAGACATGAGAAGTTGCTGAGCACAGGGAATGCTCATCTCTGCAGTCCTTGCTAAGGAAAAGAAGAAGGCATTGACAAACCTGCGGGAGGAAACCTCTGGYCCTTCTCTGGCACAGCCTCCTCCTCCCTGAAACCAGAAATCTGGATGGCAGAAGACAAAAACAAAGTTGGCTTTACACTGCCTTTCTGCTTCCATTGCCATGGGCTGGCTGAGAGGCTGCATTATTCTGAGGCAAAGATAAAGCATGGCCTGCCCTACACCTGCCACCTCTGGAGCACAGGGTAGAGTTCTGTGCATGGGGTGGCACAGTTTGTCAAGTACTTCCAAATGTGGTCCCCTACTGCTGGGGGACTTCCAAGGAGAGAGAAGACAGGTAATGATGTGACCTACACAGCAGCCAAGGAAGTCCTGCATTATGATCCCTCTCTGATCCCTCTGCTGTCTCCCTTGACAGCAAGGTCAATCATCTGACCAGCCATGAATGAGTCTCATGTTACTTTTAGCCCAAGAAGTAGCTGGAAGAAAGACCCACTGTTAAATTGCACTTGGATAGAGACACTGGATTAACTCACAAATCCCAACAGCATTGATAAATTCAAATCATCAGAATCCTATCCAGCAYTTAAATCTTATCTTAATAGTATGGTTAATAAGTTAAGCTTCCAGTCAGCTGTAAAGTATGCAAGCTTTTAGTTTGCCCCTGGAAAATGTCCCAATTTGTGTTCACAGTGTCAGAGAAACCATTTATACACCTGCCCTTGATTTTGCAATACACAGCCTTGTAATGTAYTTAATCCTTGTCCAATCTCACCACATAAAATGCTGTGACCTAGGCTGGTTGCTTTTCCTGCCAAGTGAAGCAAAGAACCAACAGCTCTTCTTTCTCCTGCTCCACACAAGTATACGTTTTCCTCCTATTCCCAACTTTCAAGTGAAATTCATGGGCTGCAATGCCATTAATTCCACCTGCTTTTTCCATGTGTGTCTTTCTTGATCTGCAGTATTCCTCACTACATGATGCCCTTCTAAATCTTGGCATAAGGGAGGGTTTTGCTTGCTTCAGCCAGCAGTGAAAGGGCTAAAGCCATGAAAAACAAACTG
This sequence comes from Malurus melanocephalus, assembly GCF_030028575.1. NCBI lineage: Eukaryota > Metazoa > Chordata > Aves > Passeriformes > Maluridae > Malurus > Malurus melanocephalus. The sequence goes on from NW_026623335.1 coordinate 1,870,893, forward strand.
ATGTTTTCTTCCCATGTTGSTTTGTCTGTGGGAAGTAGAGATTATGAGAAGCCTTCTTCCTCTTTCCTCTGAGAATATTTCTTAGAAAATGTCATGTGAATCCCAGCATTGGTCAGAAAGTAGAGAATTACCAGAAAGGGTGTAAAGAATGTAATGGAAAGCAGTTTCATGGTGCTATATGAATCCATGATGCACTCACAGCCTAAACAGTGAATGTATTTCTGATCATTCTAACTCACAAATATTACAGCAGAATTAGACAAAGAATAGCAGAAGACCAAAAAGATGATAAAAACATTGAAGGACTATGCTCAAGCAGAGACTGAGGCCACTCAGTCCAGAAATTAAAACACAAATCAGGGAGATTAGCAGTTAACTAAAGTATCTTGAGTGGCAAGCAGAAGAACTATTCACCATTTCTTGGAAAAAGGAGAAAGCAAGAGGCTCCCAGTGAAAATTACCAAGCTTCAGKATTCAAAAATCACAAGGGGAAGTGTTTTCTATGGACTGCAGAACAAAGCAGTGAGACTCATTGACACAGGATGTAATGAAGGTCAAAAGGAAAATGGTTAAAAAGGACTAGTTCACTTCATAGAAAGGTCTACTGAGACCTGTTAAATATGACGGTCTGAATGTAAGACACAAATCTAAAAATCCCTCATCACCTATTTTTAGAAGATGGAAAGGTATACCATAGGAAGAACATATTTATGCTGTTTATTATGTTTCCCTATAMATCCATTACCAGACCCTCTAATAGACTGAAAGGTCACCTTGCAGCCTCATCTGATAGGCCCATCTTTGTGGGTTTTTTGATTTCTTTCTCCCAGTAAGACTGGAAGATGTGGTAGAAGTTTCTCACCTCCTTTGCTGAGCCTTCCAGAGGAAGGCATGACAGTRGGATGCTTTGGAGCAGAGCCCTTGCTCTGAGATGCTAGCAGACACTCTGGCTCATGACATGCGAATGATGAATCCCAGAATATATAGGTCGCTGTCTCAGCTTTGCCCTTGGCCTGCTGCATTCCTCACTCAGTGATTTTCCCAAAGCTTCATATATTCTGTGTAGCAGAGATTTACAGAGGAAAAAAMCACACCTATGTTACCAAGAAAATATGGATTTCCTATCGTGGGTGTCAGTACCTAGGGAGATAYCCAGGAGAAGAGTAATCCAGAGATCCAGGGTGATAACCTAAATACAGATGGGTTTGTTACTTTGGATTCACCCATTTCTGTGTCTGGTTTTAAACCTAGATGATAACAACAACTTTGAGGCAGGCATTTTTTGTGTTTTTTTTCTTTACTTTTCTCTTTCCTTTGTTTTGCTTTCCTTTTCTTTTTTTTTATTTTTTACTTTCCTTTTCCTTTTTAATTTTGCAAAGGTTTTATGGGGTTAAATATGTCAGATGTTTTGATAACAAGTGAGACAGAAACCATAAAAATACCTGAATTTACACTACATGCCTACATATGGAGCTGAAGTCCAGCTCTGACATTTCCAAATGGCTTTTGCTCTCYACAATTTAATGCACATAGCCTTTTTAAAAATAAAAGTGAAATCTAGCATGGTTCACTTAGAGTACTTCCTTTAGAAGCTAGAGGGTGGATTTGCCCCACTTCATATCAAACCGTTTGTACCAGATGGTTGCAATGTCAATGTAAGGACAAAGTCAATGCAGATTTTAGAAAATAGCAGTGTTGTGGAAAAAGTGCTCCCTCTGGTTATTTTACTGGAGAATTATTTGCTTACAGCAGAAGAGAAGTAGGGCAGAGGGCAGTTRGGTTTACCTGCATTGTTTTCACCATTACGGTCAGGACGAGGGTTGTTTGTCAAACAGGGTTTTGTCCCCCCCACGCCCCAAGGGCACACGTTCCTGACACACTATGTTAGTTTTCTGAGGAGGTGAGGGCTCTCTCAGAGGCCGTGCATTTTCTGGATGCRTTAGGGAGGAGAAGGACATAGTTTCGTTCCCAGTGTGAGTTTCAATAATTCTTTTTACCTGCTACGCCATCCATGTTGTTTAGGAGCAGAGACCCAAAATGACAGACCTGACTGAGGCAGCTGCTGGAGCCGGCAGAGCCTCCTTCAAACCCCCCTGATCCGACACAACAACAGTGCAGCGTGCTGGCAGCCCTGGAGGATTACAGCATCACCGCTGGCTCGCTGTTAACCCTTTGGAGCTCACAGCCAGCCAAACTGTGGCATGAGCTGGCAGGTGACAAACATCGCCCGCACCCAGTTCCCGGAGGCAAAGCGTCTCTCCGGAGACAGAACCTCAAATAGCAGCACACTTGCACAGTACCTGTTGCTGGTGAGGCRCAGTCAGTTCTACCTGCCTTAAAAACAGTAATAAACCAGGAAACTGTCTTCCAAAATTTTGCAAATGGTAAGAAAAAACACGAAGATGTCATGCCAAGACATTTTGGAGAGAACAGCAGTAAATTCAAGAATTATCACTTCAGGAGTAGAAKTACCATAAATCGTTTGTGCATCCACACAGGGAATTAGCATGGGCATGTTCTGGGCAATGTCATTTAGACTGAGTCAGCAGATACAAAATATTCGAGTGTAATGTGCTTGATTGCTGAGGAGACTTCACAAACTAGCAGTTGCCATGTTGAAAAAAAAATAGTGTTCAAGAGAAGTGCTGAACTGGAACCTCCAGATATTAAGAATAATCTCAAAATATGTCTTTGGGACTGTGAGAAGTCTGGGAACTTCTGCACCACAACTATGTCATGGGCAACCAGGTTGCCCTCCCAAAGTTAGGTGGATACTAATAGGTATTAGTAATGAGTTAATCCTAGTTAATGGCAATCACAGCTCTGACTGCAATACTTTTTAGCTCCAGAGCAGACCTAGATTGGCAGTGCTACGTCTACATTTTGCAGGGATTAACACCCCTCCCTGTAATGACAGTTTCTAATGGGAGTACTCTACTGGCAGCCTGAGTCAGGCTCCAAGGACCAGGAAGATGGACTTTCGCCTATAACCAACTCTGAGCTGTTTTTGATCTTGACAGGATAGGCTGTTCTTCTCTTAATACATATTAATTATTTAGGTAGTGCAATAGAAAAAACATGGACTTTTGTTACAGGCTGCACCTGTAACAATCTGCAATTCATGATCAGAAAAAAATGGCTGTTTTCTGTGACAACCCATAGAGTTTACAGATAACTGACATGAAAAGTCAGCACTATCCTCCTGTCAGACCTATAACCTGTTTGGTTTCAGAAAGTCAYGTGTGATTTAACTGATGCCTTTGCTATTGCTTATTTGTTCTTCATCCTCTTTCTTCCTTCTTCAACACCTAAATGTCTGTGTATCAGCCAGTCCTTTTAAGTCTGTCATTCAATATCTTACCCCTTTTTTCCCTTCTTTGAGAAATTGTTTCCTTTTCCCTTTTTATAAGGATGGGAACACAGTTCATTTGCCATACCAGCTTTTTGTTCTTTTTTTAGCCTCTCACCTGAAACTACTAGTAAACTACTACTAGACACAAGCAATGTTGGATAATGCTGGTTGAACACCAACACTCTACTAATTAGACATAGACCATCTTACATCKAAAACTCTTTTATTCTGTTTTTCTTACATTTTTATTTGAAATTTTTCCCCAAACTCCCAAATGTACTAGTCCATGAAGCATTTCAACAATAAGGAAATGAATATTTAATTACTTTAATTCTACCATCTTATTGAAAGCCAGTTTCAAGCAAGTTCGTTTTAATATGTGCGATATTGAGGCAGTCAGTTTCAGTCCGCAGGTCTCGTCACAAGTGCTGAAGCCAAGAATAGATCTGGGTGTAAGTTGCATTGTTCCAGTACATTGAAATTCTGACTGTGTCTAGTTAGCATTGTTCCTAACAAGTGAAAACCAAAGCTCATCCTGCCCCTCCTTTAAAAAAAAAAAAAAAA